>NC_079316.1:109450661-109752605 GCF_029931775.1 Euleptes europaea
GCTAAGAGAGTGAAATGGAACCTCCATGTTTATAGGCAGTGTACCACTGAAGGCTAGTTGCTGTGTTTGCTAAGCAAGGGAAACCACATACCTGGTGTCTTTTGTTGCCCAATCATGAATGCAACTTAGTCCGACTGAGTTTCTTTGCTTTGCTATGATGTGTAGACCAGATTAATTGTGGGGTGGTCATTGGGGGTTATCAGGCAGTTGGATGGGCATTCATGAGGCACCCCCTCTTTGCGTTTTCCCTGCAGATGTCTCTTCCCCAAGGTCTCAGGGGCTGAATGCTAACACCAAGGGTGGCCAAAGGAGGAAGAGGACAACCTTCACTCAGCAGCAGATGGATGTCCTGGTGAAGGCATTTGAGGAGGACAGGTATCCAGGAATCAACGAGCGGTAGGAGCTGGCTGCAACAATTGGGGCACGCGAAAGCAGAGTCCACGTAAGAAGGAGGTGCTTTCTTGGTATTTATGTCTCTCTTTGATGTGTGTGTGTGTATTTATTGTGAGATTTGAATGGTTGCCTACCTCAGGAGGTTCTCAACCCAGAATGGGGGTCTTAAGCCTTGACATTTTTCTACAACTTTTTGTACATTTGTTTTACAACTGAATGAAAACAAGATTGTTTCTGAGCATGTGCACCCTAGGTGTGAGAACTTCTGTATATTTTTCATAAACTTCATAATTGGCTCCCCTGTGTTGCAGTCCCAGAAATACCCAGAGGGATCCCTATAATATATGGGAACCTCTGCCCCCTAGGTGTAGGTGGACTGATCCTGCTTCTGCCCTGGGGCCAGGCATTTGTAGGGGGCATCTTGGTATAAGGGGACTGGCCTTTCTTCAATGTAGGTTGCAGACCATTAGAAAGTTCCTTTCAGCAGGGAATATCTGCAGCAGACTAGGGACAGGTGTGCCTGTGGAACTACACGTGACACTAAGGTGGTGAAAAGAAGCGGTGAAGGGATTCCCATGGGCTGAGCAAACCTCAATCTCATTAGTGATTTGCTCATAGATTTAAGATTTGCAGCGGGCAGGATTGGGAATGGGATATGTGTAGGATGAGCATCAGGGAGCGTTCATAGATTTGAGTGCCGAAAACTGGGAAGCAAGGCAAGTTTCTGGGAGATCTGCGCATGCGGGAAGGAATTTAGCAGCCCTTCTCTACCCCCTCCGAGGAGAAAGCAATTAAATAGCCCTTAAATGGTGAACGTTTGATTGGAAAGACAACTATTTGTTGTAAGAAAAGGTCAACATCACTGGGAAGAAAATTTATGGTGAGTGAGCTGTTGCTCGGACTGTGAGTTGTTTTTTTTCCGGCTTATCAGCAGAAGAGGTGGAGGAGGAATAAGAAAAATGGCCACCAAAAAGGACATTAAAGATATAATGTCGGCTATTGCAGGTCTGGAGAAAAACTTAAAAAAGGATTATAATGATTTATACGCTGAAGTTAAAAAAAACAAACACTGAACTGCTAAAGTTTAAAGAGACAGTCAAAGCGAATGAGAGAAGATCAAAAACCAACAAGAAGAAAATAGCGGAATTAACAAATAGGCTGGCTGCTTTAAATGACAGACAGAAACGAAGGAATCTTCGTTTACAGGGCTTTAATGAACAAGTGAATGCAAAAGAATTGGAACAAACGTTCGTAACTTGGCTCCAGGATCTGGGGGTGCAAATTCAGCCCAACGATTTGGAAAGAATTCACAGGGCACGGAGACCACGCCCCCCAGTGGGAGCAAACCCACGTGAAGTAATAGTTGCCTTTGCCAGGGAAAAAATGCAGGAGTATGTGTATAAAGCCTTGAGAAAAATCAAAGACCTGAAATTCAAAGAGAATAAAATTGTATTCTTGTAGGTTATCCGGGCTGTGTAACCGTGGTGTTGGTATTTTCTTTCCTGACGTTTCGCCAGCAACTGTGGCAGGCATCTTCAGAGGAGTAACACTGAAGGACAGTGTCTCTCAGTGTCAAGTGTGTAGGAAGAGTAATATATAGTCAAAATAATGCTGAAGTGGTACCGAACACCGGCCCAAATAGCACACATGATCAAAGGAATGAGACCGAATTGTTGGCATTGTAATGCGAAAGAGGGGTGGTTCTCACATTTGTGGTGGGAGTGCCCAAGGGCAGTAGAATTTTGGAACAAAATACTTAGTAAAATTAGAGAATTGTTTAAGATTACATTTCAAGTAACTGTAGACCTGATGTTTATGGGAATAATGGGTTGTGAGAAGGTAGAAAAGAGTGAACAAGAGATGTTTAAAGCGATGATATTAGCGGCTCACGCAGTTATAGCTTTTGGATGGAAAGATAAAACGAAGTGGACTATGGACAGGTGGAATAATTATGTGTTCGAATACGTGCAAACAGATGTATTGGGATACTTAAAACAACAGACGATGGGAGAAACAGAAGAAATGGAAATGAAGACTAAGTGGAACCCATATATTAATTGGGTGAAAAGAGGAAAAGCCAACGAAGAGACTTTAGTAAAACTAAAAAGGCTATGCTCATGGCTGAAAATATGAAAATATGATATTATGGATTGGTCCGTGGGGGGAGGGAAAGGGGGAAACTTGTATTGGAAGAAGGAAAGTGTAAATTGTAATTATAAAGGTATGGAGATGTAAAATGACTTCCAATGCAATAAAAAATATATTTAAAAAAAAAAAAGCAAGGCAAGTTTCTGTGGAGAGATAACGGACTCTTTGCCTCTCACCTTTCTTCTCTGTAGGTCTGGTTCCAGAACAGGAGAGCCATTGTGCTCCAAGGAGAGAAGGTGGAGCAGACGCCAGACCGTCCTCGTCCAGCCAACAGAATGCCCCCACAAGGCTGGATCCACCTGATGTAACCGGCACCTCTTCCGTAGATTCGGGGGTCGGAATCACCCCTCCTCCACCTTCCCCCCAACTCCATCAAACTGTACCCGAGCAAATTGCTCCCCGCATCTGGTTGGAGCTCATGCAAGGACTTAACAATGAGACCCCGCTTCCAATTCTCACAGAGGAAGATCTGGCCATCCTTCCTTCACCAGGAGGAAGGTACTACATGTGAGAACATCCTGCCCTCCTCTCCCTCTGGAGACCCCCATTGACATTTTTTGGACTTCTGCGCTTCTTCCGCATTGTGTTTGCTTGTCTGTCTTCCTTAGAAGGAATGGATTATGGTTTTTTTAATGGAATTAAAATTATTTCTACTTCCGGTCTCTTGTTTTTTGCTCAAGGTCATCCAGCAAATTTCTATGCTAGCCAGGGGAGTGGGGGGGGGGCGAGAAACCTCATATGGAAGCATGAACAAAAGAGAACTTTCAAAACTGATGCTGGATCGTCAAGCCAGCAGAATGCCCCCACAAGGCCGAATCCAGCGGATGGAGCCCCAACTCTGGGGGGACATTTCTATACACTCAATAGCAAATTCCAGGCCTTATCTTCCCAGGGTTCCCACATGGTGTATGGCACAGCTCCACAATGCAGACCTGGATATCAAGCCCAGATGGATCCAGCCTGCAGATATGCACTTCTTCCATAGATTCAGGAATGGGAATCACCCCACCTCCACCTTCCCCCTATCTCCATGAAGCTGTGTCTCAGCAAGTTGTTCTTCATGTCTGGTGGCCACAGCTCTGGCAAGGACTTGGGATGGAACCCCAGTTCCTGATCTCACATGGGCAGACCTCTCCATACTTCAGTTGCCAGATGGAAGCTGCTAGATGTGAGAGCATCCTGTCCTCCTCTCCCTCTGGGGACCCCCCAGGACACTGACAGGCCATGTTGCTTTGGACTTCTTCTGCACTATGTTTGCTTGGCCTGAAACACAATCTAGTGGCGATACTTCTGTCTTCCACAAGAAGCAATTGATTATGTTTTCTGAATGGAATTAAAATTATTTCTACCTCTTTACCACTTGTCTCTTATTCTTTGCTCAAGGTCATCCAACATCTGTCTATGGTATTTCATAGGGGATTTCAACTTGGGTCTCCCAGTTATTCATCTGACTCTCTATCCTCTACGCGACACTGGCTGTCATATAAAAATTCCCACAGATGCCTTAATCTGAAGTTGCGGGGGGGGGGGGGGAGAGAGAAACCCCATATGTAAGCAGGAACCCAAGATTAACAAAAGTGAAATTTCAGAACTATCTCAGGATTGCTTTGGGCATTACTTTAAAGAGAGAAGTAAGGTTTAAAGAGAGAAGCATAGTTAAATTGTGGAACTCCCTGCCCCAGGATGTGGTGATGGTTGCCAACTTGGAAGGCTTCAAGAGGGGAGTGGACATGTTCATGGAGGAGAGAGCTATCCATGGCTACTAGTTAAAATGGATATGTCATGATACATGCCTATTATCTCCAGAGATCAGAGGAGCAGGCCTGTTATATTAGGTGCTGTGGAACACAGGCAAGAGAATGCTGCTGCCGTCGTCTTGTTTGTGGGCTTCCTAAATGCACCTGGTTGGCCACTGTGTGAGCAGACAGCTGGACTTGATGGACCTTGGTCTGATCCAGCAGGGCTTTTCTTATGTTTAGGGCAGGAGTCCACAATCTTTTCGATCCCGCGGGCTCCTTTGGCATTCTGACACAGCATGGCGAGCGCAGGAACAGAGTGGTGCTACAAAACAGAGACCCCTGGTTTACGGTATATGTCAGTTTCAAGGATGATTGATTGAGCAATTCGTGTCAATTTCAGTTGCAAGAGGATGTTTGTGCCTTGGTTGGAGGGCAAAGAAATCCCCATTCGCAACCATTCAGACACCACACTGTGACCTGGGAAGTCAACCTTGTTCAGAACTTGGAAAATGGGTTAGCTCCATGCAGGGTTCATGGCCAGATAGGGTTGCCAGTTCCAGGTTGGGAAATACCTGGGGATTTTGGGGGTGGAGCCTGAGGAGGGTGGGGTTTAGGGAGGGGAGGGACATCAATTCCATAGAGTCCAATTGCCAAAGCAGACATTTTCTCTAGGGGAACTAATCTCTGTCGCCTGGAGATCAGTTGTAATAGCAGGAGATCTCCCGCCACCACCTGGAGATTGGCGATCTTATGGCTTGCCCATATTGTGGCGAGGGAACATGAAGGGGTGTGGAGGTGGGGAAATTGAAATCTACTTGAAAAGGGGGAAATGTCCTACTCAGTAGTGACTTATTTATTCACATCCAATGGTCATGTAGATCCTATAGCCTTGGGTGATCATCAGCTGATATTCTAGTTGTTCTAAACATGTCACAGTCTTAGGGTTACCAACTCCTGGATAGGAAATACCTGGAGACTTTGGGGGCGGAGCCTAAGAAAGGCAGGGTTTGGCATGGGGAGGGACTTCAATGTCATAGAGTCCAATTGCCGAAGTTGCCATTTTCTCCAGGCGAACTGATCTCTATCGGCTGGAAATCAGATGTAATAGCAGGAGATCTCCTACTTTAGTATTGTAGTGAGGTCTCATTTACCATTTTACTATCTCCATGTTTAACCTTTTACTTGCGTTAACAGCAAACAAGAGAAATACTTGCCAAAATACATGTCAGTGTATTTTCTTGTAATCAAAATATTCTTGATTTTTGTGTGTTGGACATCTTCTTAGGCTACATTAGGTTAGATGGACAGCAGAGGACTGACATCACATGCGTGTCTCTAGGTCTTTACTCTCAAGGAGGATTTGAAGTTACCCAAACTAAGCCCTTTTAGTGCCAGCAGATTATAGTGTGGAAAAGAGAAATATATGCTGAACTTCCACCTGCAACAAGGATGATCAGGGGCCTGGAGGCCAAGCCCTGCGAGGAAAGGATGAGGGACCTGGGGATGCTCAGTCTAGAGAAGAGGAATTTGAGGGGGGGACATGATGGCTCTCTTGAAGTATTTCAAGGGCTGCCACTTAGAGGAGGGCAGGGAGCTCTGCCTGTTGGCAGCAGAGGATGGGACTCGCAATAATGGGTATGAAAGGTAACTGCTGGATATTAGGGAAACTTTCTTTACAGTAAGAGTAGTTCAACAGTGGAATTGGCTACCTAGAGAGGTGGTGAACTCCCCCTCACTGGCAGTCTTTAAGCAGAGGCAGGACAAATGCTGGTTGAGGATGCTCAAGGCCAGGGGTGTCGAACTCATTTTTTACGAGGGCCAGGTATGACATTGTTGTAGGAGTCTTCTTCATCAACATAAATGTCATTTGGTCGAGCCGGGCCATGCCTTGCCATCCCAGATTGGGAGTGGGGGGGGGGTTCCTTGGCTGGTGAGTGCCATCACCACAGCAGCCATTGTGTGATGGCACTTTCTCTCTTCAAAATTCTCAAAGTGCCCACAGCTCCAAGGAGAAGTCCTTTCAATCTTCCCTTTCACTCTAGCAATTGTTTGCAAGTGGATTTTGTGACTTCACACAGTATAATCCAGTTGCAAAGTACACAGAGAGTGGATTGGAAATGCACTATTCAGTGTGTGTGTGCGTGGGAATGAAAAACACATGACGTTTCTCACCTCAGCACCAGAGAACTGGTGTCCTGAGCTTCTGTGATCAATAAATAAACAGATAGCAGTGAAGCGACAACAATAGCCCGCATATATGCACTGCTTTGGTATGTTCATACATCCTCAGGAAGCTGTATAATCATAACCCCGTGGCGCAGAGTGGTAAACTGGAGTACTGCAGTCCAAGCTCTGCTCAGGACCTGAGTTCGATCCCGATGGAAGTTGGTTTCAGGCAGCCGGCTCAAGGTTGACTCAGCCTCCCAGCCTTCCAATGTCGGTAAAATGAGTACCCCGCTTGCTGGGGGTAAAGGGAAGACGACTGGGGAAGGCACTGGCAAACCATCCCGCAAACAAAAGTCTGCCTAGTAAGCGTCAGGATGTGACGTCAGCCCATGGGTCAGGAATGACTCGGTGCTTGCACAGGGGACCTTTACCTTTACCTTAAAGAAAGGCAATGTTGTTCTTGAGAGGAAGGTCGCTTGCCAAGGGAGTTCATGGCAGGGGAGGAACTGTCCATGGTTCCATCCCCTAAAATTCCTCTTTGTGAGATGATTCTATAGAAGTCATGGTGGAGATGGGGGAATCCATAGCCTTGTGGCATCTGTCTCGGTCTTCTGAGGTTTCTCCAGCACATAGAACCTCGTCTGGGGGCAAATGACGGTAGTTGCCAACCTCCAGGTGAGACCTGGAGAGCCCCCAGGATTCAGACCGCTCTCCGGGCCA
This sequence comes from Euleptes europaea, assembly GCF_029931775.1. Lineage (NCBI taxonomy): Eukaryota > Metazoa > Chordata > Lepidosauria > Squamata > Sphaerodactylidae > Euleptes > Euleptes europaea. Next base: position 109,457,828 of record NC_079316.1, read on the forward strand.
CAGAGATCAGCCCCCCTGGAGAAAATGGCTGCTTGGGAGAGTGGACGCTGTGGCATTTGACCCAGATGTGGCCCCTCCCCTAACCCTGCCACCCCCCAAGGGCCTCTCCCAAATCTCCGGGAATTTCCCAAGCTGGAGATGGCAACCCTAAGAACACTTGACACTGAGAGACACTGTCCTTCAGTGTTACTCCTCTGAAGATGCCTGCCACAGCTGTGGGCAAAATGTCAGGAAAGAAAATACCAAGACCACGGTCACACAGCCCGGATAACCTACAAGAACCTAAGAACACCATTCTGGGGGTCTGGTTCCTCAGCAAAATGGGGAGGGAGGAAAGGGAGAGCTGCATCAGAACTCCCCTGGTGCCGTGGGGATGGGGGATCCAGCTTTGAGAACATACATCTGGACCACACCGTGGATGTATCGGGCAAACAGCACAGACTGCCTTGATTTATTTATTTCCTTCATTTAAAGATGCCCCAGTGGGAACCCAAAACATCTTTCTCCTTTCCTCCATTTTATCCTCACAACAACGCAGTGAGGTAGGCTAGGCTGAGACTGTGTGACTGGCCCAAGGTCACCAGCAAACTTTTATGGTGGAGTGGGGCAATCTCCCCCCCCCCACACACACACACACACAATTTTGTTTCCACCGCAGCTCTAGTAGTTTCCACACAGAGGTTTTGCTCTGGTTTGCTCTATCCATACGGTGGGGGGGGATACAACAGAGATGGTACAGGAATGGGCAGTTGTTGATTTTGTCCATTTGCAGGGTGCCACTTGCTGAAGGCCCTGCCCAGAGGAGTGAAATTGTGCTGGGGGGAGCATAGGGGGAGAGGGGGTCCTACAGATATGAGAAATTAGAGGGAGGCTGAAACTGACATATCTTATCAAAAACTGGAAGAGTTAAGTACATGCAGAGTAGGAACATCTCGGGCACGTTTCTGGCGGAATTGGAATAGAGAGAAAAGAAAGATGCTCTTTCCCTAATAAGAAACTGTCAAATAGGCAGAAAGATCTAAACAGTTCATGGAGTTTTTAATCATGTGGAAGAATGGAGTATGTCTTAGGACCTTTGTTTCTCCGAATTTCCTTCTTCAGCTTTTGCTATCCACTGAGGCAGCTGCCTGTCCTCGTAGTCCAGCAGGAGATGGGAAAGGGAAAGAGTTTTGGCCCAGATCCTCTGATGTGACTAATTTGCCTCTCCTCCCATCCTGAAGCTGCAGAGGTTGAGGAGCCCACAAGGGCTGGGCAGAGCAGGAGGCCGTCTGCCATCCAGCATGCCTTCCCCCAGCCCCAGTTCAGCCCCCCCCCAGCATACAAAGGAGGGAGGAAGACTTTAAAACGCCCCTTCCCCCTTGACATTTGGAGTACGAAATGCTGCAGAATCACCATGCTCATCTCTGGCCCTGCCCTTCCTCTCCTTACCTGAACACCTGAGTTCAGGTTTGTCAGAGACGGTTTCCTCTTTTCCTTTTGGGGGGGAGGGAAGGGAGGGGGGACTCTTCCAGTTCTATGGAGGCCTCTCAGTTGTCCATCACTAGGGTTGCCAACAGGCCGGGGGGGGGGGGAATTGTCCTGTCCTTTTAAAAGAGGCTTCCTTTGTGGAAATGGGAAGCTGAATCTTTTCATGACATGCAGGCCAAACCTGTTCCCTTACGCCTCCATTAAAGGGGCAGCGTATTTTTTTTTCTCCAGTTGGTTGGCAACTCTGCCTTCCCAATAGATCTCAATGAAGACCCGGGAGGGTGGGATCCAAATCTCAAGATTGGCCCTTGAGATTGGCCACTCACACTCACACACACACACATGATTTTAGGCCGTTGCTGTCCATCTGCCCTAGCGCAGCCCAATATGATGACCCAAACACAAAAAACAAGCACATTTTAATGAGAAGAAAATACACTGACATATATTTTTTTTGCAAGTGTTTCTCTTGTTTGCTGTTAAGATAAGGCAAATAAAAAGTTAAATATGGGGACAATAAAACAGTAAATGAGACCTCAATATGATAATACGTAAGTAGGCTCTGAGATGTTTAGTTCGGCTAGAATATCTGCTGATGCTCACGCAAGGCTGTAGCATCTAGAGGAGAGCTTGATGTGAATAAATAAGTCACTACCGAGTTGGATATTTCCCCCCTTTCCAGTGTATTTCTGATTCCTACCCCACATACACACACCCCTTTGTTCTCCTTTGCCATGATATGGGCCGGCCATGATCCTTGCATGGAGTTAGCCCATTTTTCATGTTGTGAATACAGTTGACTTCCCAGATCACAATGTGGTGTCTGAATGGCTGTGTACGTGGATTTCTTTGCCCTCAAACCAAGGCACAAACATCACCTTGCAACTGACATTGATGTGAATTGTCCACCCATTTATCAGTGAAACTGCCATAGAGCCCAAACCAGGGGGCCCTCATTTTGTCCCTGTGCCCACCACCCTGTTTCAGAATTGCAAAGGTTTATTTGGGCTGAACATGCTTGGGGACCTCCGCCCTAAGCCCTACTTCTCTGCTCAAAATAACACCCAAAGCAATCCTGAAATAATTACAGTATTGAAAGTTCTCTTTTATTCATGCTTCCATATGAGGTTTCTTTCCCGCACCCTTCCCTGGCTACCATAGAAATTTGCTGGATGACCTTGAGCAAAGAACAAGAGACAAGTGGTGCACAGGTAGAAATAATTTTAATTCCATTTTTAAAAAAAAACACATAATCCATTCCTTCTAGTGGAAGACAGAAGTATCCCCAGTAGATTGTGTTTCACATTGAGCAAACACAGTGCAGAAGAAGTCCAATAAATGTCTGGGGTGGGGGAGGTCTCCAGAGGGAGAGGAGAGGAGAAGTTCAACAAATGTCGGGGGGGGGGTCTCCAGAGTGAGAGGAGGGCAGGATGATCTCACATCTAGCACCTTCCTCCTGAGAAATGAAGGATGGCCAGATCTTCCTCCGTGAGAACTGGAAGTGGGGTCTCACTGTTAAGTCCTTGCATGAGCTCCAACCAGATGCAGGGAGCAATTTGCTCGGGCACAGTTTGATTGAGTTGGGGGGAAGGTGGAGGGGGGGTGTTTCCAACCCCCGAATCTACGGAAGAGGTGCGGGTTACATCAGCTGGATCCAGCCTTGTGGCGGCATTCTGCTGGCTGGACGTGGATGGTACGGCGTCTGCTCCTGCATCTTCTCCACCTTCTGTTTTTTGTGCACGATTCCTGGCTCTCCTGTTCTGGAACCAGACCTACAGAGAAGAAAGGAGAGAAGCAAAGAGCCTGTTATCTCTTCCCAGTTTTCGGGGCTCAGATCTATGAACGCTCCCTGATGCTCATCCTACATATATCGCATTCCCAATCCAGCCCACTGCAAATCTTAAAGCTATGAGCAAATCACTAATGAGAATGAGATTTGCTCAGCCCATGGGAATCCCTTCACCGCTTCTTTTCACCACCTTAGTGTCACATGTAGTTCCACAGGCACACCTGTCCCTAGCCTGCTGCAGATATTCCCTGCCAAAAGGAACTTTCTAATGGTCTGCAACCTACATTGAAGAAAGGCCAGTCCCCTTATACCAAGATGCCTCCTGCAAATGCCTGGCCCCAGGGCAGAAGCAGGATCAGTCCACCTACACCTAGGGGGCAGAGGTTCCCAGATATTATAGGGATCCCTCTGGGTATTTCTGGGACTGCAACACAGGGGAGCCAATTATGAAGTTTATGAAAAAGATACAGAAGTTCTCACACCTATTTGGGAAGGACGCCCTTCAATCTGAAAGCCTCTCCTGAAAACTCAGGATGCACATGCTCAGAAATAATCTTGTTTTCCTACAATTATATCAATCAATCAATCAATCCTTTATTGGCATAAAAAGGCCCAATACAAAAGAATACGAAAGGAATGGAGACATTAAAAGGTGCCATTTAAAAATAGTTAATAGACATTGAATAACTACCATCCAATTAACTGTTTGGTGGGCTTTTAAAAAAAACTTTAAAAACAGAGCCACCATCTCCAATATTTGAGGTGAACGGTTGATCAATACAGAGGTGACATTAAAAGAATCTGGGACATTCTGTCTATCCATCAACAAGGGGCTTAATAGTTCATTACAATATTCTGTATAGAAACGAGAATAAAATACAATTGTAGAAAAATGCAGGTTTCATTTCAAGGCTTAAGACCCCCATTCTGGGTTGAGAACCTCCTGGGGCGGGCAAACATTCAAATCTCACAATTCACACACAAACACACACCCAGATAAAAGAGAGACATAAAATACCAAGAAAGCACCCATCCCCTACTTACATGGACTCGGCTTTCAGATGCCCCAATAGTTGCAGCCAGCTCCTCCCGCTTTTCAAAACCTGGATACCTGTCCTCCTTGAACGCCTTCACCAGGACATCCAGCTGCTGCTGTGTGAAGGTTGTCCTCTTCCTCTTTTGGCCACCCTTGTCATTCAGTCCCTGAGACCTTGGGAAAGCGGCATCTGCAGGAAAAACACAGAGGGGGTGCCTCATGAATGCCCGTCTGACTGCCCGATTCCCTCTACGTTCACCCCACAATTAATCTGGTCCACGCACGCACAGCACAGCAACATCCCACAAACACACCTTAATGACCACCATTATTTACTTTGTTTTTACCCCCATTTTCTCCCCAAAGGCAAGCCAGAGAAGTTTCACATGTTTGCCTTTCCTCCATTTTATCCCCACGAGCCCCTGTGTGGTAGGCCAGGCTGGCTGTGTGTGACTGGCCTAAGATCACCTAGGGAGCTTCTCTGGCAGAGCAGGGAAGCTCATGGATGGGAAAGCAAAACTTCTAGCTTGAAAAAGAGATGGGTTTCCAAGCTTGGCATCCAAAAAAACCCAGCATTTTTCTCAAAGATGAGAGGGAATGAGGTGGGGCAAAGACAGAAGAATAAGATGGTGGAAAGAGAGAAAAATTAAAGCTGATGAGCTTAGAAACAATTGATCACAGGCTTGGACCCCCAGTCTTCGCCTAAAACCCCTGCTTACCTCCTCCATTAGCAGATGACATCTTGTCAGGATGCAGTTAAAGAAAAAAGCTCTTTGCTGGGCCGAGTTCAGGGCGAAGCGTCCCTCCTAGGTCACAGTCGGGGCACCAAAGGCTGAGCTGAAGACCAAGTCTTCTTCTAGACCAGGATCCTTGGATAGGGAGGCTCACTCAGGGGCCAAGTTTTTATAGCTCTCCGTAGGGCCAACGCCTGGATCTTCCTCCAATGGGAGGGGAGGGGACCTGGGAGGTTTCTGAATTTCTTGGTGCCTTCCGTTGAAAGGGGGTCTTTGTGGGTTTCAAAAAACAAAGGTGTGTCCCAGAGGGCCCTATCTCCCCATCTCCAAAGAAGTGCACATTCAATCGCCCTCTTAAGGACCCTTTCTGAGCAGCAGCATATCTGAATAACAATGGGGGCCATTCCACACCACAGGGGGCAAATCTCAAGGGATAAACTGTTCCATTCTTGGACAGATGAGTTATAGGAATCCTTTGCATGAGTTTTTTTTCCTTCCCTGTCCTTCTAATTTATTCTGTAAAAACATATCCCTCTTTCCAATTTGTAGAAATTTCTGATCCCTTTGTATGAAGCCACAATATCATGATTTCCTGTATTAATTGCTACCCAATTCCCAGTTCTGGGATTTCTCTTGCTCCCTGCAGGGATTGATGGATTGACATGGTTCATAGTCCCCTTTTCTGGCTGAGACTTGAGGCGGATGACAGGTGATGAAGCCGTGCCATCAGGCAGCAGAAGGCCTCTGAGGAGCAAGGAAACAGGACCAGGATTGCAGGGCTGGAGAACAATGCCAACAAAAGATCCTGTCAGGCCAGGTGGACTGGGGGGCGGGAACCTATCCAAAGTGGACAGACCCTCTGTCCAAAGCAGGTGATGCCCACAGTGATAATCTCAGTGGGCTCCAGTTTCCTTACGAAGGTCTCCAACTGGACTCTTCCATCCTACTAGAGGTCTCACCTCTGTTTCAGAATGGCCTCTATTGAGAGGGCTTTTCAAAGGACCGTCCCAAGCAGAGATGCCCACCTGGAGGAAGCCCTCTGATGTTAGTGGAGAGAGGTGTAAATATGGGATGTGACTTTTTATAAGTGCACACAAACACACATGGGAAATGCACAGGGGTGCTGGATGGTTGGTGACGCACACCAGACTCATGAATTACAACTTACAGTTCCACATTTCCTGTTTAATTTTTTAAAAAATAATAGGTTTGAAAACATTTCCTGTAAACTCCCAGGGGCAGAGCTGGGGTGGCTTAAATATGACAGAAAGATACTCTGCACCTGCCCAGAGGCACAAGGACATATTGAACAAAGTAGCTCATGTGTCCACCCCCCACCACCGCCAATATCGATCTCTCAGGATCAGGCAGAGTCAGGTGACTCCAACCCAGGTTTACAAACACTCCTATAAGGGATGCAGATTTCAACATCCGCTCCCTAGCCATAAATACAAAGCGGTGAAGTCCTAATTTGTCATCGGGTTGGGGCTTCTAGAGCGTAAGGCCACAGGAATCAGCATGGTGCAGTGGTTAGAGCATTGCGCTCCTTGTGCTGGATGCGAATCCTATCTCTGCCAGGGAAGCTCATGGGGTGACCTTGGGCCTCTCACATATTCCCTGCCTCCCCTGCCTCACAGGGTTGTCGTTGTATGGATATAATGGAGGAGGGGAGGACAGTGTTGTGTTGTAAACCACTTTGCGTCCCCATTGGAGAGAAAAAGCAAGATATAAATACCTCCGTTAAATAGAGAAATTCAGTGGGAGTAATTTCCATTGATGATTGGACAACAAAAGCCACCATGTATGTATTTGCTCTTGCTTAGCAAACATAGCAACTAGCCTTCAGTGGTATACTGCCTCTAAACATGGAGGTTCCGTTTCACCCTCTTAGCAAGCAGCCATTGAGAGAGCTTTGCAAGAAATATTTTACAGCTACTGGGCCCTCAGCTGTCCCACATCTCCGGCCCTCCTGCCACCTGGCAGCCATGTGCCAAAGTAATCCTGGGACACTCACAACCCCCCAGTGAATGTCAGGGTCAGATCTTTGGACATGCGCACCAGAACCACGATGCTGGTGGTGACAGATGTACCCACTGCTGCCCACTGCTTTTCACTGGCCAAGGCTGGGTTCTATGTCAGGCCAAATCTTTACGTGCGTCTCCCACAATAGTTATGTTCATGGGATTTGCGGTTTCTGTGTGCACTAAAGAATGGGCCTTTTCATAAGCCCTGGATGTGAGCCAGTGTAGCATCATTCTCCTCTCCACCATTTTATCCTCACAACAGCCCTTCGGGGAAAGGGTGGCTGAGAAAGAGTGACTGGCTCAAGGTCACCCTCCAAGCTTCCATGGCAGGGTGGGGATTCAAACCTGGGTCTCTTGGTTCCAAGTCCAGCTCTCTAACCAAGACACTGCAAGCCATTATTTTTTCAGCTTCAAGTATTCCTCTGTCATAGGAGGGCAATACTTGGGGGCTGCCTTTCAAGGTTGCTGTTAGAATTAGAAGAGACAATTACTTGTCCGCACCATGGTAGAAGGTGTCCTAGAAACTGATTGTTTGCATCGCTGTATAAGCGTTTTCTGATACAATGTTGTAAAGTTCACTCAAAAACGTTTTGGAGACAAAATGGGGGGAAATGGTGCGGACAGACGAACATAAGACGTTTCATTAAATGTCTCACAAACGTGTCATCCTTTCGTGTGGAAATGCCCAATGCGTATGAAATGTTTTGAACCCTCAACAGTTATTATTATTCATTAATTTGTTTTCCGCCCTCCCCTACAGAGATCCACTCAGGGCAGATCACAGAACAATTTTGCCCTAGAGAGTCAGAGACAGATGACTGCATTCTTCTTGCAAGGGGTGCAGTATTTGCAGGAGAAGTCTCTGAAAGTTTGAGTCCAGGGGCAGCATGAAGATGGAAGAACAATGTTTATTCCATCATTTTCTCATTATAAATTTCATGTTTTTAAATTTTTAAATCAGACTCCCAAACAGAAAGAAATGAAAACAAACAAAAAGTGAAACAATAATGGTGAAAAGTTTCCAAATACATCCATGCTCAATTCTGGTTTGTATTCCATACACTTCTGGGTTGATAAAGTTGTAAGGTCTTCAATCCATTGAATTACTGGAGGTGGGCATTTCTCTTTCAAGAGTTTTAATATCCATCATTTAGCAACAGGAAGGTCACACAGGTCTGTTTTCTTTTACCATCCCTTAGTGTCCAGGAAGGCAGGCTAATCCTATCACGGCACGTTCAGAGGCATTTCCCTTCACTCATCAATGACCCTGTTCAGATCTCCTGATAAGCTGGATGGGCCCAACTCTGATATCTTGGCCTGTGCTGTATTTTACATCTTAATCACTCTCAAAAGGTCATGATAGAATTAATGCTGGGGATTCTTATGTCCTGTTAATTGTTAAACTACCTGCCTAACAGAACATAAGAATCCCCAGCATTAATTCTATCATGACCTATTGGGAATGATAAAGATGTAAAATCCAGGCCAAGATATCAGAGTTGGGCCCATCTAGCTTATCAAGAGATCTGAACAGGGTCGTTGATGAGTGAAGGGCAATGCCTCTGATCGTATTCGTCTGCATTCCTGTGAGCTATCAAGGACAACAAAGGGAATTGTAAGGTTAGAGATCAGTAGCACCTTAGAGACCAAGTTGCCAAAGACAGATGCCCTGTGGGCGGGTATTCAAATGCAGATTATCCCCCTGTGATTAGGTTAGGATCCCTTGAGATGGGGCAGGTGAAAGCCCCCTCCTCCGAAATTTCAGGGGAAAAGGAGGGAGAACAGTGCGAACACAGGGGGCTTTTCGTTTCATGTACTTCATTTGCACCCAGTCTTTCTCCCCAACAGGGACCAACAGCAGCTTAAACTGTTCTCCTGTCCTCCATTTTATCCTCATAAGAACATAAGAAAAGCCCTGCTGGATCAGACCCAGGCCCATCAAGTCCAGCAGTCTGTTCACACAGTGGCCAACCAGGGGCCTCTAGGAAGCCCCACAAACAAGATGGTTGCAGCAGCCCCGTCTTGCCTGTCCCACCGCACCTAATATAATAGGCCTGCTCCTCTGATCCTGGAGGATCATGACTAGTATCCATTTTTACTAGTAGGCATGGATAGCCCTTTCCTCCATGAACATGTCTACTCCCCTCTTAAAGCCTTCCAAGTTGGCAGCCATCATCACATCCTGGGGCAGGTTGGCCATCCAAGCTCTTAGCTTGGACTACCTCACAGGGTTGGTGTTATGAGATAAGAACATAAGAAAGGCCCTGCTGGATCAGATCCAGGCCCATCAAGTCCAGCAGTCTGTTCACATAGTGGCCAACCAGGTGCCTCTAGGAAGCCCACAAACAAGACGACGGCAGCAGTATTGTCCTGCCTGTGTTCCACAGCACCCAATATAATGGGCATGCTCCTCTGTTCCTGGAGAGAATAGGTACGCATCATGACTAGCATCCCTTTTGACTAGTAGCCATGAATAGCTTTCTCCTCCATGAACATGTCCACTCCTCTCTTCAAGCCTTCCAAGTTGGCAGCCATCATCACATCCTGGGGCAGGGAGTTCCACCAGTGAACTCTGCGTTGTGTGAAGAAAGACTTCCTTTTATCTGTTTTGAATCTTCCTAGAGGCACCTGGTTGGCCACTGTGTGGACAGACTGAGGGACTTGATGGGCCTTGGTCTGATCCAGCAGGGCTTTTCCTATGTTCTTATGTTCTCATGATTCTAGACCTTTGCACAGATTACTGCAGGAACCATCTTGCTGACTTCATTGTTTAGTGTATCCCTTGCCTTGGACAGTGGATAGTTTGCACTGTTTCCCAGTTAGAGTTGCCAACCTCTAGGTACTAGTTGGAGATCTCCTGCTATTACAACTGATCTCCAGCCGATAGAGATCAGTTCACCCAGAGAAAATGTCCCCTTTGGCAATTGGACTCTATGGCATTGAAGTCCCTCCCCTTCCCAAATCCCGCCCTCCTCGGGCTCTGCCCCCAAAACCTCCCACCAGTGGCAAAGAGGGACCTGGCAACCCTATTCCCAATGATGTAATCCTGGTCCTCAGTCCTTATTCATTGGTTGTCTCGCGGTGCCGGATTCTATTGTTTTATATTCTGTGAACTGCCCTGAGTCTCAGCAAGAAATTCAGGCTATAAAGAAAGTAAATCAATATATAACTGTAAGAAGTATGGCAGGTGAGGGATCATTACATTTAAGATTGCCAGGTCCCTCTTCGCTACCGGAGGGAGGTTTCTGGGGCAGAGCCTGAGGACGGAGGGGTTTGGGGAGGGGAGGGACTTCAATGCCATAGAGTCCAATGGCCAAAGCGGCCATATTCTCCAGGGGAACTGATCTCTATCGGCTGCAGATCGGTTGTAATAGCAGGAGATCTCCAGCTAGTACCTGGAGGTTGGCAACCCTAATTACATCACAGAGCATACAGATTAGGTTGAGTCCCCACTCTCCGCCAAATGTACCACAATCACTAGGGTTGCCAGCTCTGGGATCGGAAATATGCAGAGATTTTGGGGGTGGAGCCTAAGGAGGGCAAGGTTTGGGGAGGGGAGGGACTACAATGGTGTATAATGCCATAGAGTCCGCTTCCCAAAGCGGCCATTTTCTCCAGGTGAACTGATCTCTGTTGCCTGGAGATCAGTTGTACTAGCGGGAGATCTCCAGCCACCACCTGGAGGTTGGCAACCCTAACAATCATGTATGGATTGTGTTTCGGAGGGTAGCCATGTTGGTCTGCAGCGGAACAGCTAGATTGGAGTCCAGTAGGACCTTAGAGACCAACTAGTTTGTTGGGGAATTCGAGCCAGTGTGGTGTAGTGGTTAAGAGCAGTGGTTTGGTGGACTCTAATCTGGAGAACCGGGTTTGAGTCCCCACTCCTCCACAAGAACAGCAGCCACTAATCTGGTGAACCGGGTTGGTTTCCTCGCTCCTCCACATGAAGCCAGCTGGGTGACCTTGGGCTAGTCCCAGCTCTCTTAGAGCTCTCTCAGCCCCACCTATCTCACAGGGTGTCTGTTGTGGGGAGGGGAAGGGAAGGTGATTGTAAGCCGGTTTAATTGTTCCTTAAGTGGTAGAGAAAGTATAAAAACCAACTTCTTCTTCTTCGAGTCAAAATTCCCTTTGTCACATACATGAATTGTGGGTTCTCTTCAATACCTGCACATGTAGACCCTGATTAGGATGAGGACCATGGTGTAAGTCAGTGGTCGGCAAACTCATTAGTCAACAGAGCCAAATATCAACAGTACAACGATTGAGATTTCTTTTGAGAGCCAAATTTCTTAAACTTAAACTATATAGGTAGGTACACTGTTAATTAACTTAATAAACTTGAATTAAAGTTTTGTCTTAATTAAACTATAGGTACACTGAATAAAACTTGATATCATACTTAATAGTGATCTTATTTATTGATAAAAATTAAATTGTAAGTCCCTGCCATTTCCCCCTCCCCGTCCGGAGTCCTCGTCTGGAGGCCTGGTCTACCGCCATAAAAGCCTATTGGTAGACCTGGCCTCCGGCTGAGTCCCATTGGGAGGTCAGGTCTACCCATTGGCTTTCTTGGCAGTAGACCTGGCCTCCGGAGGCCCATAGAAGCCAATGGGTAGACCTGGCCTCTGAAGGGGGACTTTCCCCTCCTCGGAGTCCAGGTCTACCGCCAAGAAAGCCAGTGGGTAGACATGGCCTCTGAGGAGGGAAAAAAGTAAGTAAGGTATCCATAAAATTAAATCATGACAATGACTGACAAACACTTAATGTGAACAATGGCCTTGCATCTCCCCGACCCCCACTGACCTCTCGGCGGCTGCCCTGGTGCATCCCGGCCGCCTCGGCCTCCCGCGCTCGCCTCTTGGCCTCCTCCTCCACCTCCTCACCGCCGCCTGGGCTCTTTCCTTCCCTCCCCGGCCGGGCTGCCATCCGCCACTCCTCAGCGCCTCGGCCTCCGAGGAGGAGGAGGAGGAGGAAGAAGAAGAGGAGGAGGAAGGCGGAGGGGTGTCCTCCCCCCCTCCCCTCTCGCTGGCGTTCTCCAGCGACGGAAGGGAAGGGCAGGCCACGAGGGCGACGAGCTGGAGCTTGCAGGTGAGGAAGGTGGGGGAGGGTGTGTGTGTGCTGGATCGGGGGCTCCCTCCCTCTCCCCGGTGCTCGGGCGAGCACATTGCAAAGATCCACCCCCCCCCAGGCGTGGCGGCGGCGGCTCTGGGCTGGTGGAAAGGCGGAGAACTTTTGCAGGACTTCTGCATGCGCGCAGAGCCCAGCCAGGGCAGGGAAGGGACGCCAGGCTCTCCTCCACCATGACGTTCAGCCCCGATCCTCCGCCGAAAGAAGCCACCACCACCCCAGCGCCCTCCACGCCCGGGGAAGGTGGCTTCTCTTGGGTGGGCGGCCGCGATCCTGCAGCCCAGAGCCGCACTCAAGGGGCCAAAGAGCCGCATCCGGCTCTCGAGCCGCAGTTTGCCTACCCCTGGTGTAAGTGAAGGAGCAGTTTCCTCCTTCTCCCTTTGAGAATTTTTTTCAGTCTGACATATCTTGGGGAGAGAGAGCTCTCTTGTACCCCAAAGAATAAGGGGTTTGTCCAAATAGCACCCCCATGACTTTTGTAGGTTGGGAATATGGTACAGGGAGGAAGGCGGAAGCCCTTTCCACATGTGCGCTGTGGTCCTTGTCCAAATCGGGAACTACGCACTTGGGAACAGAAGAGAAACCCATAATTGATGTGTGTGTGTGTATTAATGTCTTACACGGGGGAGGGGGAGAGCCCAGATCCAACCTCTGCACTCCGTAATGTGTAAAGAAGCCCTTGTGGGCTTCTCGTCCCATTTATTGGGGCCAACACAGAGTGGGCAGATCAGGGGCAAGGGACAATGTCTAGGAATTTAGATTGGAGTACAAATGGAAGAATTATCTACATCAGAAACATATAAGCTGTAGGGTTGCCACTGGCAGGAGGTTTTTGGGGCAGAGCCTGAGGAGGGTGAGGTTTGGGGAAGGGAGGGACTTCAATGCCATAGAGTCCAATTGCCAAAGTGGCCATTTTCTCCAGGTGAACTGATCTCTATCGGCTTGCATGAGGACTTGCATGAGCAAAGAACCCCGCCAGCCATATTGGAAGCGTGAGGGACTCAGCCTGCCAGTACCTCAAGCAGGTCAGTAGTTGGGGTTGCCAACATGCCAGGAGGGATAATTCTCTGTCCCTTCAATAGAGGTTCAATGGATTTGGGGTTTGCTGTTTTATTCTGGTTTAAACTGGAAAAGTTTTTAAAATGGCCTTTCTTCCCAGCGGGGGCCCAACACAGCTAATATCATTCTCCTCTCCTCCACTGTCTCCTCACAGCAGCCCTGTGAGGTAGGCTAGGCTGAGCGTGTGCGACTGGCCCAACTTCACTCAGCAAGTTTCCATGGCACTGTGGAGATTCAAACTGAGGTCTCCCATATCCTAGTGCAGGGGTCGGCAAACTCATTAGTCAAAAGAGCCAAATATCAGCAGTACAACGATTGAGATTTCTTTTGAGAGCCAAATTTCTTAAACTTAAACTATATAGGTAGGTACACTGTTTATTAACTTAATAAACTTTAATTAAAGTTTTAAGTCTTAATTAAACTATAGGTACACTGAATAAAAGTTGATATCATACTTAATAGTGATCTTATTTATTGATAAAAATTAAATTGTAAGTCCCTGCCATTTTCCCCTCCCTGTCCGGAGTTCTCGTCTGGAGGCCTGGTCTACCGCCATAAAAGCCTATTGGTAGACCTGGCCTCCGGCTGAGTCCCATTGGCTTTCTTGGCAGTAGACCTGGCCTCCAGAGGCCCATAGAAGCCAATTGGTTGACCTGGCCTCTGAAGGGGGACTTTCTCCTCCTCGGAGTCCAGGTCTACCGCCAAGAAAGCCAGTGGGTAGACATGGCCACCCAATAGGACTCAGCCGGAGGCCAGGTCTACCAAAGGAAGCCCGCACAGCCCAACAGTTGAGCAGGCGCAAGAGCAGGGGCTCCGAACCAAGTTCAGAGAGCCGCACTCAGCGGGCCAAAGAGCCGCATGCGGCTCTGGAGCCGCAGTTTTGAGACCCCTGTCCTAGTGCAACACTTTAACCACTAGAGAGCACTGTCCCTCTAGTATCGTAAGCCACCTTAAACTACAAGGAAAGCGGTTATAAACGTTTCAATAAATAAATGTGTGAAAAGATAAATGTGTGAAAATGGGCACCTGAAGCTTTTCCTGGATCAATAACCTCACCTGGCAAGGAGATCAATAATCTCACCTATATTGATTAAGACTCTGTTAAAGTCTTAGGCAGATCCTGAGAGGGAGGGCAGGAAGGGTTACGTCAGTGTTTGGCTCTCGTGACCCTCTTTTACATGTCCAGAGTAAAGCTGATCGCCACTTCGGGGTCAGGAAGCAATTTTCCTCCAGGCCTGCAGGCCAGACTGGCCAGGCATCCTGGACTGGTTTTTGTTGTCATCTTTTGGGCATGAAATAGGGGGTTACTGGGTGTGTGTGGGGGAAGTAATTGTGAATTTCCTGCATTGTGCATGGGGTTGGACTAGATGACCCTGGTGGTCCCTTCCAACTCTATGAGTCTATGAAAAAGAGGGAATTCCCCCCCACACACACACTTCCAAGTATTCGGTGACCCTAGCTGTAGACAGCTTTCCTTGCTTGGTGGGAATGCCACCTTTCCAGATGGGTCTTCAAAGAAACTAACGGGAAAATCAGTTATTTTCTCCTAGGCAACATAAACCTTTTTTTTCCAACTTCATGCATAACTTAACATTGAGGAATCATCTACATCAGAAACATATAAGCTGTAGGGTTCCAGATCCCTCTTCGCCACCAGCGGGAGATTTTTGGGGCGGAGCCTGAGGAGGGCGGGGTTTGGGGAGGGGTGGGACTTCAATGCCATAGAGTCCAATTGCCAAAGCGGCCATTTTCTCCAGGGGAACGGATCTCTATCGGCTGGAGATCAGTTGTAATAGCGGGAGATCTTTGGCCACCACCTGGAGGTTGGCAACCCTAATGAGCTGGTATCTGAAGAAGTGAGCTGTGGTTTATGAAAGCTCATCCCCTGCCAGAAATTTTGCTTGTCTTTAAGGTGCTGCTGGATTCTTGCTCTTTTCTACTGCTACAGGCTACCCATTGTGATATAAGCTGAATGAAGAATGAAGAAGAAGGAGAGTTGGTTTTTATATGCTGACTTCTCTACCACTTAAGGGAGACTCAAACCGGCTTACAATCACCTTCCCTTTCCCTCCCCACAACAGACACCCTGTGAGGTAGGTGGGGCTGAGAGAGCTGTGACTAGCCCAAGGTCCCCCAGCTGGCTTCGTGTGTAGGAGAGGGAAACCAACCCAGTTCACCAGATTAGCCTCCGCTGCTCACGTGGAGGAGAGGGGAATGAAACCCAGTTCTCCAGACCAGACTGCACCGCTCCAACCACTGCTCTTAACCACCACACTACGCTGGCTCCCATTGTAATGCCCAGATATAAGGGCTGGTGTAGACCACTATGCATTCATACGCACACACATGGAAGCTTTGGGAACGTTGGCATCCACAACTATAGGAGGCCAACAGATTACATTGTTTGCCTGGTACGGCCTTTCACCAGGAGAGAAAACAGTGTCTTTGAATTACGTTCATCCTTAGGAATGTGGTTTCTGGTTACTAAGATCACAAGACCTAGCACTTGCTTAGAGATGCCTTCGGGCAATATCTATAGGCTATGGTAATTAATGTGGAGTAGACACCTAACGTGTATTGGTGCTTTTGTGTATCAATCTGCTTGTCAGCAGCTATGGGCCTGCCCCATTTGAATGCATAAATGATACTGAGCTTCCTTTGTTCTCCGGTGAATAACCCTGCATCTTATCTTTGGTTATTTCACCCCAGGTCTGTGTTTAGCTAAATAAAGAACTGTTGCTTTTAACCTCCTCCTTGTTGTCTATCATCGGACTATATAAGACAACCAGGCACTTCACCATGAGCGTGCATGGGTGTGTTTTTAGTAACTCAGAAGCGTTCACCTATCATTAACACCTTCCCAAAATAAACATATATATGTTTAGATAGACACCCCCTCCTTTCTCAGGACAGGTTATATAGGATTCCCAGAAGGCTTTCCATAATGATACTGGGAGGCTCCGCATCAAGATTTATCATCTGGTGTCTTTCTTCAGGCCCTGGCTAGGGGCCATAACCTGCTACCCCCTATTTCCTCAGTTGGGGAGGGGATTTTAAATGGGACCAATAAATGGGGTTGCCAGTTCCTTCTTTGCCACTGGTGGGAAGTTTTTGGGGTGGAGCCTGAGGAGGGCGGGGTTTGGGGAGGGGAGGGACTTCAATGCTATAGAGTCCAATGGCCAAAGCGGCCATTTTCTCCAGGTGAACTGATCTCTATCAGCTGAAGTTCAGTTGTAACAGCAGGAGATCGCCAGCTACTACCTGGAGGTTGGCAACCCTATCTGGAACCCCACGTTTGCTTCCTGAATTCCGGCCCTTCTGATAGGAATTCTTTCAGAATCCTATTTTGCATAGGGACAGTAGAGGTTTGGCGTTTGTTTGTTTTCAAATGAAGAAAAGATCCTAAGTAGGTTTGTACCATTAAACAGAAACACTAAGTAAAAACAGGAAGGAAGGATTTGAAAGACCCAAAGACAGGGATCTCTTTCTCACAAAAATGTAAAGACGGGGACTTTTGCTGTCAAGTCACAGCTGACTTATGGCAACCCCGTAGGGTTTTCAAGGCAAGAAATGTGCAGAGGTGGTTTGCTAGGCAGTTGTTTTCTTCCGGGGACCCTCTTAGGAAATGCTGTCCCCTGGTGCTCAAGAGCTTCAGCTTCAGATTTCTGTGCTGTGTTACTAAACCATCTGCTTCATTTGCATCCCAAGTTTCTCCCCAGTGGGGACCCCAAACATCTTACATCAGTCTCCTCTTTTCATAACAAAACTGCGAGGTAGGTTAGGCTGACTGTTTGTGATTGGCCCAATGTCACCCGGCGAGCTTCCATGGCATGAGTGGAGATTCGAACCCGGGTCTCCAACACTCTTAACCACAGCACCACAGGCTCCACCCCAAAAATACTTCCGCTGGCAACCCTATCCGTACTAAGAAAAATGGATTTTCTGTCCCTGTATGCAACTTTTAAAAATTGTTATTAGATTGTGGTATTGTGTTTGGTTTTCATTTCTTCTCTGTGACTTTTTGACGTTATTTATGATGTGTGTGTGTGTGTAACAAATTTCCAGAGCCCAGAAGAAGGGGTATTTGACAGTTCCATTAATCACATTTATATTTGCATAGCAAAGCTTCACCAGTTGAATACCTGCAGATGTTTCTAGAGCCCAGCAGGGGGTGGGGGAGTTACCAATCATTCTACTAGTTTGTGGCGCATTAAAAATCAGCAAGATCTATTGTGGCATAAACTTGGGGGCTTCATCAGAGACAGATGCATGAAAAGAGATGCATCAGGTGAAGCAGGGTCTCATCCACGAATATTTGTGCCACAAAATACTTCTAAATGGCTCCTTAACTTCCACTCCAATCCCCTGCACACTGCAGGAAATTCACAACTGCCTCCCCACACACACATCCCGTGATCCCCTACTCCATGCCCAGAAGATGGTCATAAAAAACCCCACCAGGATCGCTAGCCAATCTGGCCTGACCCCAAAGTGGCGATTGGCACTACTCTGGGCATGCAAGAAAGGGCCACGAGAGCCAAACACTGATGTAAACCTTCCTGCCCTCCCTCTCATAATCTGCCTAAGTTCACAGAATTAGCATTGCTGACAGATGGCCAACTTCTAGCCTCTGCTTTAAAACCTCCAAGGAAGGAGAGCCCACCACCTCCCGAGGAAGCCTGTTCTACTGAGGAACCGCTCTTACTGTCAGAAATTTCTTCCTAATCTTTAGCCAGAAACTCTTTTGATTGACTTTCAATCCACTGATTCTGGTCCAACCTTCTGGGGCAACTGAAAACAATGTGGCATAGGGTTGCCAGATCCAGGTTGGGAAATACCTGGAGATTTTTTTTTGGGGGGGGGGGCTTGAGAAGGGTGGGGAGAAGAAGAAGAGGAAGAGTTGGTTTTTATATGCTGACTTTCTCTACCACTTAAGGAAGAATCAAACCGGCTTACAATCACCTTCCCCTCCCCACAACAGACATCCTGTGAGGTAGGTGAGGCTGAGAGAGTTCTAAGAGAGCTGTGGCTAGTCCAAGGTCACTCAGCTGGTTTCATGTGGAGGAGTGGGGAATCAAACCCAGTTCTGCAGATTAGAGTCCACCACTCCAAACCACCACTCTTAACCACTACACCACGCTGGCTCTCAGGAAAGGGACTTCAATGCCATAGAGTCCAATTGCCAAAGTGGCCATTTTCTCCAGGTGAACTGATCTCTGTCACCTGGAGATCAGTTGTAATAGCAGGAGATCTCCAGCCAGCACCTGGAGGTTGGCAACCATAACTCCGCACCATCCTCTATATG
Organism: Euleptes europaea; assembly: GCF_029931775.1. Taxonomy (NCBI): domain Eukaryota; kingdom Metazoa; phylum Chordata; class Lepidosauria; order Squamata; family Sphaerodactylidae; genus Euleptes; species Euleptes europaea. The sequence continues at coordinate 109,476,369 of NC_079316.1, forward strand.
ACAAATATTTAAAAATTGGTCTTGAGGCACTGGTTGTAATGAGCATTTATTTGACAATTTGTGATGTATTGGCCTTTTGTCAAACTTCCTGGTTTCCGAATTGTGGAAACGGGTTGATGCAACGCACCTTCCTCCTTTGGTTTCATTGTCCTTTAATTTGCGTGAACCGGTTTTACTGAGCTGTTAATAGGACGGGCGGTGCCTTGGCATTTCTTGAACCCGCCTTGTGTCCCAATCAATGAAGTAAGCAAGGGGTTTCATCAGAGGTGCAGGCACCAGGCTGATTTCTATACACGGCACCTCACCTTCCCAACTCAGGAAATCTTGGGATGCAGTGCTTTCTATTCGTCTTTCAAATGCCGCCGGATTCCGGTTTTATTCTGCCATTAATCCAGCAATGATCCAATGTACTGGCCCGGTATGCCCCCTCCCTTGTCCAGCGTTAATCGATGTGAGACTTGCAGGGGAAGGGGGAAACGAACTGGGCCCGAGAACGATTTCGCAGTCGGTTCCCAAAAGGCAGGGCAGCTCAGCAACAGCAACCCCAACGCTGGGCCAGAAAATTCCAAGAGGTTTGGGGAGTGAAATCTGGGGAAGTCGGAGACTGAGACTGGCACAGATAGCCATGAAGGAGCTAGAAAAGATTCTGAATTGTAAAGATGGGTCACTGTGTGAGAGTTCCCCACCGAACTGTGCAAACTTCATAAAATCACTTGCTCAGACGTTGATGCAGAAACAAGGAGTTTATTGAAGGCTTCAGACAGTATAGGTCAAACACGAGTTAAAGTTGCAAGTGAGCAAGACTCCAAAGCTACAGAATTATATCCCCTACAGGGCATCAAAGTTCACACCTATGTTATGGGAAGCTACAAGACAGATGGGTACAATACAGACATCAATCGACCCCAGAGGGCTTGTTAGGGCTATCTGGTCTCCAAGGCCGAATCTGGCAAGAGGGAGTGAATACAAAGCGCAGCAGGGGAGGCATCTATTAGGGAGGAGGCATTCCAGCCAGGGCCTGACAGATGTGGCGCCTGAACCCAGGAAATGCCAAATGGTGTGAACTGCTTTTACGAGTTCAAAGCGGAGGGGGAAAGCTGGGACCAGCAGACAGAGACATGCAGACCCTCACACACTGGAGATCAAGATCAAATTAGATGACGCAGATTCGCCATCCGCTAACATTGAGGGGCCACAAGCCTTTTTTCCGGAGAACATATGCTCTGAGGAACTGTGATTGATCGTCGTGGGATTGTCAGAATCAAAAAAGCTTATGCGAAATAGGATACCCTACCGGAAATCTATCTTCCTTGCTTTGGCATTCTTGGACTTTTTTGACCTTTATGGTCTTCAGACATTTACCTTTTGTAACCACTTTGGGACCTTATATATGTACCTTGTCTTTAACTTTTGTTGTTGGTAACAAGACATGGATTTCTTGTGTAAGCAACACTAGTTTCGTGCTTCTTTGCCATAAGTGCCTGTTGATTGCTGTTAACTCCTACTTTTGGGGCACTAGCCTTCCTAGTTTGATTTCCAAACCTCCAGGTAGTAGGTGGCGATCTCCTGCTATTACAACTGATCTCCAAGCGATAAGAGATCAGTTCCCCTGGAGAAAATGGTCACTTTGGTGATTGGACTCTATGGCACTGAAGCCCCTCACCTCCCCCTCCTCAGGCTCCGCCCCCAAAAAAACCTTGCCAGTGGCGAAGAGGGACCTGGCATCCCGACCTATGATGCTAGTATTCAATGTATTAAAATTTGCATGTCAACAGCGCTGGTTTTTGTATATTTAATTATTTTATTAAGATTTTTCAGGGTACAAAAAGGAAAAAGGGGAAATGGGGGCAAAGTAGGGAAATAAACACCACATCTTAATCCTTGTCCGGCACAGCTGCCACCCATTATTCTAAATAATAGATTGACCTTTATTTCACTAATTTGGTTCAGTTAATTCTTAACACACATTCCACCCCATTTTGAGTTAAAATGATCTAATTAGAAAGTTTTATCCTGCATCCTCATATCATGTCTTCTTTATCTAACTGCGATTATCTACTACGTTTTCTGTCAATAATAACTGAAGAATCAATAAGAGTTATAACTATTGCTTAACATGACCTAACTCGTCTCTTTATGATAAACCCTATCCGGTTAACGTGACGCCCCGCTTGCAAAAACGTTGCAGGAGTTTCCCCCCCCCCCGCGCGGCGGAAGAATGGTCTCGCCCTCCCCCTCGCCTGCCAGCCCTTTGTGTGACGTCGCGCGGCCTGCCCCGCCCCCGGGCGTCCCCGCCCTCCCTCTGCGCTCCGCCCCCCAGTGGGCGGGGCCGGCGCCGGCGATGTCCTGGCGGAGGCTGGCGCAGGGCCGGGACAGCCTGGCCGGCTCGACCGGTGGCGCCGCAGCCTGCGCGCCCATGGCCCCCCGCCAGCGGCCCCGCAGCCCCGGCACCTATTTCCAAGCCGCCCACCCCGCGTGGATGGTGCTCATCGCGGCCGGCATGGGCTACTACGGCGTGAGTGGAGGTGGGGTGGGGTGGGGTGGGGTGGGGGCTGGATTTTCCTGCATGGCGCAGGGGGTTGGACTAGATGACCCTGGGGGGTCCCTTCCAACTCTTGTGATGCTGTGTGAGTGAAGACACCTCCCCCTAGCCAAGTTCAGCTGAGCCTATCTCTGTAGTGGGGTGTTTTTTTTTGGGGGGGGGGTCATTTTAGGGCTCCGCAAGATTTCTGAGCCAGTACAAAACAGAGGGGGAAATGACCCAACCTTAAAACAAAGTTAGAGGACCCCAAAGGTTGGGTGAAATAAAATCAATTAAACAATGAAATCTACCTTAGGCAGCTCATGAGAGGGAGGGCACCTTGGCCATCTTCTGGGCATGGGGTAGGGGGTCACGGGGGGTTTGGGGGAGAGGTAGTTGTGAATTTCCTGCATTGTGCAGGGGGTTGGACTAGATGACCCCGGTGGTCCCTTCCAACTCTTACGATTCTGTGTATTAAAATTGGGATAATTTCATATAAGTAAGCATCCATTGAGGCTGGGGATGGTGACAACTGTAAATGCATTATTATTACTGATGTTAGGTAATCCCTTTTCAGCAGCATTCATTCCAATGAAAGTATTATTAATAATAGTACTAATTATTATTAATTATTATTACTATATTAATAATGTTAATTACTGTTATTGTCTGCTAATCAAATTAAGCACTTTTTCCATCCTGCCCCCCTTTGTCCAAAGAGGTCAGGGTGGCGTAGATCCTTTCTTCACAACAACCCTGCGAGGTAGGTGAGGCTGAGAGAGAGATACTCGGGACCCAGAGACTTCCATGGCGAGAGTCAGGATTTGAACTGGGATCCCCCAGATCCTGGTCCAAATCCTTGAATGCTGCTCCGGCTCCCAAGCTTGAAGGCATTATTTATTTGCAGCCTGGGCAGTTTCTCCTCCTGTGTCTTCTTGATCATGTCTGAACTCTCTCTTGGAGGTATGAACAGGTTGGGGAAGAGCTGGGTTGCTTCCCTGGTGAGCATGAATTTCAAGACTTGGCCCTTCTGCAGATTAAAACCGTGCCCACCTCTTCTCCCTCCTCCCCGCACAGTTTCCTGGAAGTTCAGTCTTTGAACGGGGCAGGGTGGAGGTACCGAGACGTGCCCTGGTTTAAATGCGATGCTGTCAGTGTGGAAGAATTTACACATGCACAAGCCCAGCGCATGCATGCACTCATGCATGTAATATATTAGTGTGCACATAGAGCATGGTCTGTCAAGGTTTCTTATTGCCTTCCCTCTCCAGGGTCCCGGGTGGAGGTCTTTCACATCTCCAACTTGCGGTACCTTTTAACTGGAGATGCCTGGGATTGAATCTGGGACCTCCTGCATGCCAAGCAGATGCTCTTCCCCTGAGCCACAGCTCCGTACCTGCCTGCATAGCATCCACCTGGGCTACAGATCTGTAGCCTGATGTGCCTGTGCCAACATTGCATGGGCAAAGGCAAACCAACATGGATCTGTCTCTTCTGTCCTGCCGGCATCACATTTCAATTAGGTCTCCTGTCTAGGAGCACACATCTACAACTGCATGCATGTGATCAGGTATGCTACGCTGCACCTCGTCAGACTTGTTTTGACAGTTGTTTCTTTGGGGGGTTTTAAAGGAATGACGGGCAGGTTGTTGTGGACAGCTTGAGTGGTGTAGTGGTTATAGTCTTTCGGACTAAGATCTGAAAGAGCCAGGCCTGAATCCCTGCTCTGCCCTGGCAGCTTGCTGGGTGACCAGGGGACAGCCGCACTTTCTCAGCATAACCTACCTCACCGGGTTGTTGTGAGGATAAAATGGAAGAGAGGAGAGTCATAGAATCATAAAATTGGAAGGGGCCATAGAGGCCATCAAGTCCAACCCCCTACTCAATGCAGGGTCAGCCTTTGCTTAAAGACTGCCAGTGAGGGGGAGCTCACCACCTCCCCAGGTAGCCGATTCCACTGTCGAACAACTCCTACTGTAAAAAATTGTTTCCTAATAATGATGTAAGTCACTTGGGTACCCACTGGGGAGAAAGACCATGTGTAAAGGAAGGAAATAAATGAAGTGTCCAGTGGTTCCACCCAGGATTTGTGACCCTCAGGTGGGGAGCAGAGCCCCTCTTGCTGGGTAGTTGAGCCCCCTTTGGGCTGGTGCTTTAGTTTTTGGCAGCCTCCTGGAAGCACCGGCCAGGTAAAGAGGCAAGGGTGCAGTGCTTCCTCTGTCTCTTTGCAAGGTGATCTCTCAGTGGTGGAGAAGATTCCTCCTTACAGGGTTGTTGGGGGGACACAGCTGGAGTCAGAGAGGACTGTGTTAGGGGCTGTGGCTTAGTGGTAGAGCATCTGTTTTCATGCAGAAGGTCCCAGGTTCAATCCCCAGCATCTCCAGTTAAAGGGACCAGGCACATAGGTAATGGGAAAGACCTCTGCCTGAGACCCTGGAGAGCCGCTGACAGTAAGTAGACAATACTGACTTTGAGGGACCAAGGCTCTGGTTCAGTAGACGGCAGCTTCATGTTTGTTATCTGAGGTGCTTTCTGTCTCCACTGAGGGGAAAAAAGGGTATAAACATCTAAACTCGTATAAATAATCGTAATCCCCTTCTATTGGGATAGCCATCCCTTGAGATTCCATTGAGTTCTGGTGTTCAGTATAAACTCTTACGCTGTCTTGTTATTTTCCGATCATGGAGGCAAGAAACTTTTACCTATGATAATTACTTTGGGATTCCAAAGCAGCCGTCAATTTCTGATTTGGGCCCCCGTTCTTCACAATGTGTTTCTAGAACCAGGCTAAAAAGGATGCTGGTTAGCAAAGCGTAGAAACCTTTCCTCTCTTCCCTTGTGTAAGACATGCACGTCGTTCAGGTCCCTTCAATTTGTTTATTACCCACAGAAGATTAAAAAAAAAAAAAACCTCCCAAGGCTGAGTGAGAGCCATCGTGGTGTGGAAACCTTTCCATTCTTCTGTTGTGTAAGACATGGATATCGTTCAGGTTACTTGAATTAATTTATTACAGACAAGACCGAGCTTGACAAATGATGTGGAAACGTCTGATTGATGCCTAGGAATACGCACCTCTCGTTCTCTTCCTCTCTCTTAGTGGATAGTCTTTTCACCGGCAACAATCCCCTGCGACTGCCTGGGACCGCTTGGCACCTTCACAAGATACCTGGTGGAGAACCACAAATCCTGTCTTAATGTTGGGTAAGTTGGATTCCGAAAATGAGCCTGGATTTCCTTGCTCACTGACTTTGCCCTCCTCATGATTTCTTCACACAATGCATAGTTAAATTGTGGAAATCCCTGCCCCAGGATGTGGTGATGGCTGCCAACTTGGAAGGCTTTAAGAGGGGAGTGGACAAATTCCATGCTGGCCATAATTAGATGAGGAATAGAGAATAAAACTGCTGCTATCATACTGCTCTTGTACAACTCTATGGTAAGATGACATTTGGAATAGTGTGTATATTTCTGGTTCCCACACCTAAAAAAGGATATTACAGAGCTGGATAAGGTGCAGAAAAGAGCAACCAAAATGACCAGGGGGCTAGAGCATCTGCCCTGTGAGGAGCGGTTAAAACGCTTAGGGCTGTTTAGCTTAGAAAGAAGGCAGTTAAGGGGAGGCATGATAGAGGTCTATAAAATTATGCATGGTGTGGAGAGAGTGGGCAGGGAGAAACTTTTCTCCCTCTCTCATAATACCAGAACGCGGAGCCATCTGCTGAAGCTGGAGGGCGAGAAATTCAAAACAGATAAAAGGAAGACTTTCTTCACACAACACAGAGTTAAATTGTGGAACTCCCTGCCCCAGGATGTGGCGATGGCTGCCAACTTGGAAGGCTTTCAGAGGGGAGTGGACATGTTCATGGAGGAGAGGGCTATTCATGGCTACTAGTAAAAATGGATACTAGTCATGATGTATCCCTATTCTCTCCAGGATCAGAGGAGCATGCCTATTATATGAGATGCAGTGGAACATGGGAAGGACAATGCTGCTGCAGTCGTCTTGCTTGTGGGCTTCCTAGAGGCATCTGGTTGGGCACTGTGTGAACAGACTGCTGGACTTGATCGGCCTCAGTCTGATCCAGCAGGGCTTTTCTTATGTTATCCAAGAGTGGGGATGGGGGTGTAAAAGGTGGGGGTCTACAGCCTGAGAAAAGAACGAGATCTTCACTGGGCATGCTTGAGAATGCAATTTTGGGCCCAAACCTGAGTGTTTTTGGTCTTGGAAGGTGGTAGATGCAATACCTCCCCCCCTCCTTTTGAGTCCTGGGTTGACATAAAGAGTGCAGCTCAGTGAGGGGCAGGAGAGGGCCCCCCTCACTTATTGCCCCAGCATTTTAATTACATTTGGTGGGGAATGCACCCATCAGACTTCTCCCATGGGCATTGAACTGTCTCAGGCCAGATTTGAAGGAACAGAGTCCAAAAACATTTATTGTTTTTTTTCCCCCCTCCTCATTTTTAGATATGCCATTGCCTGGCTAATTCATGTCTTGGAAACACTTTACGCTCTCAAGCTGTGCAGGTAAGTTGCCCCTCTTTCTTTATTTGCCATCTCGGCCTTCCCTCACTTGTCTTTTAAAGTCTCGAAGATGCCGGATAAGGTCGAAAAGTTTTTAATTTGATTTTGAACAGATGTGCAATGAATGGTTACCCTTTTGGATTTTATTGTTATTATCTCCCTCAGTGAGTCATGCAAAACCACTATTTTGAAAAATGCTTTTTGTAGGGTGGGGTAGGGGGCCACTGGGGAGGAGTTGGTGGAACTGAGGGAGCGGTGGCCCGAAAAAAGTTTGAGAACCACGGGTTTAGAACATGGTGGGACAATATTCCAGTTCTCATGGAAGTGAGAAGTCCAGCTCATTAGAGGAGATTCCTCTGAAGAGCCTATAACAAGGGTGTCAAACTGGCGGCCCGCAGGCCGGATCCGGCCCCTGGAGGGCTGCTCACCAGCCGCGACCCAAGGCCTGCGCCCCCCCCACGCCCCCGCACTTTCACGGGGCAGCCAGGCCACCGCTTGCATGGCGGTAGACCTGGCCTCCCGACCAGGACCCCCCCCCCCCCCCGGAGGCCAGGTCTACCCATTGGTTTCTATAGACCTGGCCTCCATGGGGGATGGGGGGGGGAAGTCTCAGTCGGGAGGCCAGCTCTACTGCCATGCAAGCCTGGCCTCCTGTGGGGGTAGACCTGGCGGGGGAAAAACCCGTCTGGTGGGCAGGTCTATCCATTGGCTTGCATGGCGGTAGACATGGCCTCCTGACAGAGACCCCCCCCCCACGGAGGACAGAGACTTCCCCCCCCCCCCACGGAGGACAGGTCCACTCATTGGTTTCTACCAATGGATAGACCTGGCCTCTGTGTGTGTGGGGGGGGGTCTCAGTCGGGAGGCCAGGTCTACTGCCATACAAGCCAATGGGTAGACCTGGCCTCCACGGGGGGGGGGAACCAAGTCTCTGTCTGGAGGCCAGGTCTACCCATTGCCTTGCATGGCGGCAGACCTGGCCTGCCACTGGGGAGTTTTTTTTTTCTTCCCCTCCCCCCTCCCGGAGGCTACACATCTTCGGCCCGATCAAGAGACATTGATGTTATATCCAGCCCTCCTCACAAATGAGTTCGACACCCCTGGCCTAGAAGGTGTCACCTTAGTGTCTGCAAGGAGCACCCATTCAGGGAAAAAAAACCTGGTCCTATCAGAGGTGGATGCTTGGAGGGAATCCCCTCAACATTTTGTAATTGGGTCCTCAATGGCAGCCATTTTGTGACTCGCCACCCTCCATTTTGTGACTCGCCATGGGTCCTCCATGGCGGCCATATTATGGCGGCCCCCTCAACCCTTTTCCAAGATTCTAGCAGTGCCCCCAGGGTCATCACAGTTGAAGGATCCTGCCAGAGATGTTTGTCTCAAATCCTTCCTTTCCTTTGTTGATCTGAGGGCTTTTTACTTGTCTCCTCTTCCCCTGCTCCCCGACCATCTAAAATTGTGTGACATAGATGGCAGTTGAAAGTCGGTTGGTTTGTGTCTTCTCTGCAGGGACAAAGGCATCACAGACCCTTCAACCCAGTTTCGGTGGGCCGTTCAAACAATTTTATTTGGAATGGCCTCCCTCTGCCACTTGCTGAGTTACAACCCGCCAAGGAAGAAAAAACAATGAAGGATTTGACTGGAAGAAAAACTAAAAATGCAGTCAAGCTTTTGGGTATTGTTTTCTGCCCGAGGGTGGGGGAACTACTAAATACTTACACGCTTGGAAGAGTTTCCCATCTCCTGGGAGTGTCTCTTGGTATTGCAACTCTAGGGGAAGTGAAGAAAGTAGCTTATGGAATTATTCTCGATAAAGAAGGAGCGTTATCATTTGACCAGAGGAAGAAATCCAGATGTTCCTCTCCACCAATGGCTTCATAGCGGCAGGAGAGCATGAGAACCTACCACCAGAACTTCCATTTCAGAGACACTTGAAGCTTGACTAATGGCTAATATTTCCCACACGCACACAGACTTGCTGTGCCATTTATTGATTTAGCACTCCTTCCTCCCAGGTGTCATGCACCAGACCCTCCCACCCATTTCACCCTCACAACAACCCCCCAAAGTAGGTTAGAGAGAGAGAGAGAGAAAGCGTCCCAAGTTCGCCTAGCGAGGTTCCAGGGCAGGGGCAGGATTTGATCCATCACTGCTGTTTCTACAGCAGCCTCCGTAGGCCTGCCGTATCAGCACATGATCAAGTTCTCTTTTGCCTCCCCTAGCCACCTGAGGAATTGCACCTCTTACAGCCCAAGGGTCCCCATTCTTACTGAAAAGGAAGCCCCAATATATGCACTGGGACCTACTCCAAAAGGAAATGTGACAAGGATTTCTCATACTCTTCCCACCCCCCACCCCACCCCCTGCACTTTAGTCCTGTCACTGTGAAATGATAAACATTGCACTAAACATGCGACACAGGAGGGCATCTTTTTTGGGACGAGGCAGCTAATCTCTGGAATCCTGGGACCAAACTCGATTTAGGCAGAACCCAAGCTGGAACACAATGCGGTCACTTTCTGGGAGATCCCTCCAGACAGTTGGAAGGAAGCCCTCTTTTTGCAGTGGGGAGGATATGCCCGTGGTCGAGGTGTCCTCTCCAGAACGTATTGCAGGATCTGTACTACTTTGATGGAGGCCAGGTTTGCAGAGTGGGCTCCCTTCAACCCTTCAGAATTCCCAGCCGAACTTTCTGGAAGCTGCAGCTGAGTCCAGAAGTTCTTCCCTCCCTGGCTGTAGCGCCATCTCTTTCCTAATTAATCCCGCACACGCCCCATCCGTCCCCATCTGAGCTCCCTGCAGATATGGCCTAATCCGTAGGTTTGGAACGCTGTGGCAGTAAGTTCCTGGAAAGCGGCCGCCCGCACATTTCCCGCTCAGTAGTGGCAAGAAGCTGAATCAACAGTTTTTTGTAGACTCCATGGCCATTTATTCATGGGAGGTTTTGCATTGGATTTGCCAGTCTTTAGATGCACATTTCCCCCATCCTTATTCTCAAAACTCAACAATAAGCTGCCATGCAGAGTTTTGAGAATTCAGATGGGGAAAATGTGCATCTATAGTGACAAATCCAATGCAAAACCTTCCATGAATAAATGGCCCGTGACATAGAACACTTTGCAGGTCAACACCGACATAGTGATTAATAAAAAGCCGATTGCAGGGGCGGAAGTGCTTGGTATTGGGAAGAAATTTGTCCGGGTTCCTCTACCACCAGAGCGGGAGCTGTGTGCATCTGGTACACAGAGTATGTGCCCCAGAGTAGAGAGTGAGTACTCCTTCCTCTCCCTTCCCACCTTTCTAGCTCCTTGACCTGAAATCGGTGTTTTCTATGGCATTGGGATGTTTCTTGGGCTACCGTTGGTGGCTACATGTGGGTTCAGGACCCATAACAGATCTGCAGTGGGGTTATTGTGGGCCTTGGATAGGCCCACGAGGCTGAGCCGAATGGTGGGTGCTATGAGGAGCTGTTCACATTGTTCCAGTTTATTGTGTTGCTAGCCTTTGAGAGGCAGTTACTCTGTAATCTGGATTAAACACTGTGATGTTTTCTGATGCTTCCACTGTGCCTTTGGAGTTGGGCCTTTGGATTTGGGGTGGCTCCGAAGAACACCGAATGCTCTTCTGTTGGTTGCAATAACCCTTTTGTCTTCTGAAATCTATTACAATCCATCTCTTTAAGACAGTCTGTTTCTTGAAAGATAACTGTTGCCATCCTCTGTCTAGAAAGGCAACTCTGGGTAGTTTTTGGAGGTTGTGTCTTATTATTATAGATAACTGGAGCTGGTACATTTTATTCTTGTAGTGTTGAGTCTTGAGGTGAGAGCTTTCTCCGGGACCTGTTTGGTTGCCATCCTTTAGAGGCATCTTTACAAAAAAAAATAAAATGAAATGTTTAATAATGTTACCAAGTATTTGTTTATTATTATTATGCCAGCACTTAATGCCAGAGTGTTGAACGCACGAGCCCTATAAGGCCGTTCAAGAACTCCTAAGATGGTCTCAGTCTCCGCTTCCACGTTTCATATATTAAAAAAAAAAAAAAAACACCTCTCTTCTTGGTAGGAATGGAAAGACCAATGACTACTTCTTCCTTCCATCAGCCTCTTTCTTCCTTCCTCCTCTCTAAATGAACCCTGCCGGCTTTTTGGTAGGCCCCAGCCTGTAGGGAAATCCTATGGAATATGCCTTGAATGTTGTTTTATCCAAGGCCCACATGTTCTACTCTGTGTCTCTGCAGGTTCTAAGAGAGTGAGCAGTCTTCAGAGTGGTGTAGTGGTTAAGAGCGGTGGACTCTAAACTGGAGAACCGGGTTTGACTCCCCATTCCTCCACATGAGTGGCGGACTCTAATCTGGAGAACCAGGTTGGTTTCCCCACTCCTCCACACGAAGCCAGCTGGGTGACCTTGGGCTAGTCACAGCTCTCTTACAGCTCTCTCAGCTCCGCCTACCTCACAAGGTGTCTGTTGTGGGGAGGGGAAGGGAAGGTGATTGTAAGGAGGTTTGCTTTTTCCTTAAGTGGCAGAGAAAGTCTGCATATAAAAATCAATTCTTCTTCTTTCATGTATTGTTACTTTTTTTTTTTTTTTACAAAATTTATAGCCCACCTTTTTGTCCTCATAAGGGCCACCAAGGTGACTAATAAATTAAGTACCCTAAAGGTCAAGAAAAAATAAACAAACACCCAAGGCCAAAGGTTATACAATCTAAAAATTATGTAAGTGCAAAATATGTATATATTTATTTCAGGATAAAATTTAAACAACATATAACACATATAGGGCCCTGCGGTATTAGATTTTCTCGTGAAATACATATATACATATTTTGTACTTGATTTTTAGATTGTGTAACTTTTGGCCTTGGATGTTTATTTTTTTCTTGACCATTTGGGTACTTAATTCTGTCGTTTAGGGTTACGTTATTTCCCCTTCGTTGGTGGTGTGACTCATAAAACTTACATAATAAAATCACACCTTTGTCCAAAAAATAACACCATTAAAATAATTAAAAACCAGAGCTAAAATACGTATAAAACACACACGCACAAAATTTATTCATGCTTCGATTATGCTAGGTGCTAAACTTGCTTGATTTGCCAAACCTGCTTGATTAGGGTTATCCTCTTTGCTATCAAGCTATCATCTGCCCTTCTTAGGGCTCTTGGTAGGGTTGCCAACTTTGGGTTGGGAAGTTGCTGGAGATTTGGGGATGAAGCCTGGGGAAGGTGGGGTTTGGGGAAGGGAGGATTTTCAGTGGAGTGTAAAGCCATAGTACCTACCCTCCAAAGCAGCCATTTTCTCCAGGGGAGCTGATCTCTGGAGGTCAGTTGCCCTTCCCAGAGACCTCCAGCTACCACCTGAAGGCTGGCGATCCTAGCTCTTCAGCTCAGTGATAATGGGGGCTATGTAGCGTGGTGTAGTGGTTAAGAGTGGTGGGCTCTAATCTGGAGAACCGGGTTTGATTCCCCACCCCTCCACATGAAGCCTGCTAGGTGACCTTGGGCTACTCACAGTTCTCTCTGAATTCTCTCAGCCCCACCTACCTTGCAAGGTGCCTGTTGTGGGGAGAGGAAGGGAAGGAGGTTGTAAGCCGGTTTGATTCTCCTTAAAAACAAAAACGTAGAGAAAATCAGCATATAAAAACAAACCCTTCTTCTCCTCCTCCTCATTGCAACCCCCCCATTCTTGCAGAATACCTGTGCCAGGTACATGCTGTACATGAATCTAAACAAACCCTGCCCTCAGAGACAGTGTGTAAAAGACTATACATGCAAGAAAAAGGTGTGGGGTGGGAGGAAATGGGACAGGAAGGAGAGCTGTGTGGGAATGCCCATACAGGAGGAGGATTTTTAACAGCTATTTTTAATCCAGTTGCGGCCAAGTCAAGTTTCTCTTGCTGGCATGCTTCCTTTGTTGATGTGACCCTTTAACGCGTATGGTTCTTTGCAGAATAATAAAAAAACCTAATATCCTTACCAGGAGGAGCTGAAAATCTAAAATTTAATAGAAACGGAGTGGGTGGCAGGAATCTGGGAGAGTTTGTTCAGTACTTTCCTTTAACAGCCAGTCAGCTCAGTGGGCGCAAAGTCACACAGAGACCAGTAGGGGGAGCTCTCATTTAGAAATGCCAACATAAGCTATTAAAGGCATCACATAATTTGCCAACAAAATAGATTTTACTCTCATCTAATCCAAAATTTGCCATTATTCCTTCTCCTTGTAAGATGTTTGTAGACTGGCTGGAGCAGATTTGCCATTTCTTCAGCTCTTACACAAACATTAGGGTTGCCAGCTCTGGGTTGGGAAATACCTAGAGATTTTGGGGGCGGAGCCTGAGAAGGACGGGGTTTGGGGAGGGGAGGGACTTTAATGCCATAGAGTTCAATTGCCAAAGCAGCCATTTTCTCCAGGGGAACTGAACTCTGTTGCCTAAAGATCAGTTGTAATAACGGGAGATCTCCAGCCACCACCTGGAGGATGGCAACCCTAACAAACAGTTGTGCATAGAATTGCCAACTGCCAGGCGTAGGGTTGTCAGATCTGGGTTTTGGAAATACCTGGAAAATTTGGGGGTGGAGCGTGGGGAGGGCGGAGCTTGGGTGGGACTTCAATGGGGTATAATGCCATAGAGTCCAATTGCCAAAGCAACCATTTTCTCCAGGGGAACTGATCTCTATCGCCTGGAGATCAGTTGTAATAGCTGGAGATCTCCAGCCACCACCTGGAGGCTTTCAAAAATAACCTCATGCTGAGTAATGGTAGTTAAAGACAAAAGACAGCACTGATAGCTAATTGGTGATTATTCAAAATAACAGCCAAAATAAAACATTGCAGAACAAAGGTATGGTGTCAATAAAAAGTCCCAAGAAAATATACAAAGTGAAGTTCAAAGTTCTGAGAATTAACAGGACACAAAATAAACTTCCAGACGCTTCTGGTGAACACGTCCGCCCGAGCTTGAGGGTGATAAGAAAGCGCCCAGTCTCCTGCACTGAGAGTCGGGTTAGAGCACGGTATCTTTGTGGTCAAGATTGTAATCCCCGAGATGGGAACCCGGTGCAAATCCCATTTCGCAGAAGCTTTTTCTATCGGGAATTCATAAACACAACGGATGTGCGTCTACCTGTAAAAATGGAACTGTAAATTTACAAGCCCCAAATCCACTAGCCCAAATATCCCAGGTTACAGTTAAGTAAATCATATTATAATGCACAGTGATGAGACAATACAAAATACAAATACATACCACATTGCTAGATGAAACTATCATGGTACATTGAGCCGGAAGGCTAATAGCCAGTCTTAATTAGTCTAAAGCACAGTATGTCTCTTACAGTCAAAGTATAACACAGGTGTGTCAATTAATGCAGTCTTAAAGGTACAGAGAGCATATAACAAGTTGATGCAATCATTACACAGTTACCAAAGCTCAATAGCATTACAAAAAACAAGTGAGATCTGAGGTAGAATTTAAACCATAAGGCATCAAAGTATTGAAAAGAAAAATAAAGCGAGCCTCCTGTTGCAATAGCAGTCTATCTACATTTTGTTTGGAATATGATTTCTGTTTGTACTGCCAAATAACAAAAAATTGTAAATCAGTATCAGAATGATGCTTTTCCTTATAATGTGATACAAGTGGTGCTTCAAGCACGTTGTTCCTGATGCGTGATCTGTGGTCTCCTACCCGTAGTTTAACGGGTCTAGATGTTTTGCCAACATAGAGGAGACTACATGGGCACCTTAAAATATAAATAACATTGCGAGTGTTACAATTTGAAAATTGTCGAACTTTGAAAGTAAAATTATTGTGTGTACTTTTACATTCTTTAACTGGTAGAGACAGCTCACACATGTTAAAGTTGCCCGCATTTATGATGTCCGGCAGGCATGTTATGTTCAATCTTAGGTAAACTGTCAGTATGTATTAAAGAGTCTCCAATGGATCTTGTTCTATGGTATCCAAAGCGGGGTAGGCTGTTGCAATCAGGCATTTCTCTGACTAAGTCCCAGGGTTTAAAAATTATATTCTGTATGTGTAAGCTCCTGACCCTTCGAACCAGAAATCACCACAGAGTCATATAGAATCCAAGCAGATGGCTTTTACTGGTCAAAAAGGCAATACAGTGCATACAGGGAACTATGGCAGCTATGAGAGTCCTACTAGCCGAACGATAATATAAGGCAGTAAATGGCGGGAGATTATACAACATCAGCATACACAGACAGAGGCAACTTTCCCAGGAGCAGTATTCCCAGGCCTTGGTATGTGTGGTCGGCCTTGAGGCTAGACAGTACAGTACCGACACAGAAACAATACTGAAACCGAGATAGCAGCCTGACATCCTGCTCCCCTTAAGGCCCCCTCCCAGTCGGCTAGGGGGATGGTCTGTCCGGGTAGGCAGTGTGAAAGGCATCAATTAGTTTGGGGGCGGAGACATCTCGTGCACGAACCCACTCGTCGTAGGCAGGGGGGAAGTGCTTCCAACGGACCAAGTACTGCAGGTTGCCATGGTGAACACGGGAGTCAAGGATTTTGGAGACTTCGAAGTGCTCTTCCCCCCCCCACCATAATGGGCTGTTCGGGGGGCGGATCGGGATGCCATTGTGGAGAGGCCGTATGGGGTTTCAGGAGGCTAATGTGGAAAACGGGATGCACACGCCTCAGAGTTTTCGGGAGAGCTAATTCCACCGTGACAGGATTTATGACCCGTGTGATTGGGAAAGGGCCAATGAATTTAGCATTGAGTTTAAGGCACGGACGGGTGGAACGTAGGTTTTTGGTGGAAAGATAGACTAATTTACCCACTCGCAGTTCGCCCCCGGGGGAACGATGCTTATCAGCTTGTGCTTTGTATTTGCGCTTGGCTCGGTCGAGGTTGCTAACGAGCCAAGGCCAAGTGGTACGGAGGGTATGTGCCCAGGAAGCAACGTCAGGATCTCCCTCCCCCTCCACATTATTTTTGGGCGTAACAGGACCGAAATCCTGTCCATACACTGCATAGAATGGGCTAAAACCTGTAGATTGATGTACAGCATTATTGTAGGCATATTCTGCAAAAGGTAACAGTTCTACCCAGTTATCTTGGTGGTAGTTTACATAACAGCGTAAATAACATTCAAGGACAGCATTTACACGTTTACACGGTATCACATTCTTTAAGGTCGAAGACATCCGCAAAGTCTCGATACACATTAGGTAGGACTGGAAGTGCTGGGACATCGGAGGCTAGTGCTGGTACGGGCGGATATAATAGTGCAAAGTTCTGCCGGTGCTGATTGCACATGGGGCTGGCGAAGGAGATAGTGTTTGTTTCCCAGTTAATACTGGGACTATGTCCTTTAATCCAGTTAATACCCAAGACCACTTCAAAACGGATAGGGGCTATAGTGAAGTCTATTTGCTCCCAGTGGGAGCCAATTCCCATTGCTACCCCTACGGTGCGGTGATCAACTGGACCCCCCTGGAAATGGCTCCCGTCCATTTGGGCAAATTGGACGGGGGCGGGTAGAGCCTCAGATTCGGCTCTGAGTGCAGCAAACGTGGCTTCGCTTATGAGAGTGCGACAGCAACCGGAGTCGATTAGTGCTTTGACGGGTAGTTGTGGGCCACCGTTAGTGTGTTGTAAAACTGCATCTACGTAGACGGTGGAGTCCACTTCTTTGATTTTGGTAGGAGCATTCGGTTTAACAGGAGGATCCTGAGAGGTCTGTGGAGACGCTCCATTCACCACAGACCGGAGCCGTTTTTTGATAAGTCGAGGGGAGATTCCAGGTTTAAGGCTAGAGAATTCCAAGGATTTTCCTCATCCGAAGAGGGAAAGTTGTCCCCCAATGGGGCACTTGTAATCCGAGACCCGGCGGGGTCGTTGGTAGTAGGCAGGGAGGCTGGGTCTCCGGCATGGAGTGCAGAGGGTGTGGGTCTTCCCGGAGCTGCGCTGCGGGTGGCCGCGGTGCCTCTGCGTGGTGGACGACCTCTGGCGCGGGTCGTCGTGCTGGGACGAAATAACTCATGGCGGTGCGGGCAAACAGCTGCAAAGTGGCCCATTTCTCCGCAAGTAAGACAGGCACCCCTCTGAAATCGGACTTCACGTTCCTGGGGCGGACGTGGAGGATTTCGTGGGACGGGCGGTGGTGCCTTGGATTGCGGTTTTTGGGTGCCTTTTTCCTTGTGCTTTTGACGGACTAGGGAAATAAAGCGTCGGCGGCTTTCCACTTCCTCGGCCAATAGAATCCAGTCTTCAAGGGTATCGGGATCGCCCCGCATATATGACCAGTTCAGAACGTCAGGGTGCAAGGCTTCCCTGAAATGATGAATTAGAGTGGTTTCGGGCCAGCCTACAATTTTGCTTGCCAGTCGTTGAAATTCATCGGCAAACTCTCGAACTGTAGCAGAGCCTTGTTTGAGTTGTAAGAGTTCCGTTTTGGCTCTTTCCCCCAGGAATGGGTCTTCAAACCTCCTTCTTAGAGCAGTCATGAAGTTGTTGAGGGAACGAATCGCTCGAGAGCGGGTGTCAAACTGGAGGACCATCCAGTCAGCTGCTTTACCTGTCAGAAGGGAGGCTACATAACGCACCCGGCTATCTTCCGTGGGGAAAAGTTGTCCTTGTTCTCGCATATAACTGTCCACTTGATGCAAGAAACAAGGCAAAGTCTCGAGAGATCCGTCGTACGTAGTCCTCAATTTGAGTTGCTTCCAAGGGCCGGGCGCAGGTTGGCCCGGTTGCACGGGTGGTCCGGGCGGAGGAACAACAGGAGCTCCAGGAGGCAAGGGTGGAGCAGGCACATTAGCGGGTGGTTGGGGTGGCTGTATGGGTACCCCCTGGCCCGGTATCGGAACGGGCTGTCTCTGGGCTATCAGGGTTTGTTGTAATTGCCTGTTCTCCTGAAGCATACGTTCCATTAGTTCCTGGAGTTGATCAACACGGTCGGAGAGCTCCCGATTCTGGGCTCGTAAGAGGTGAACCTCCTCACTTGGGCCACCAGTAAGATGAGGTTTACTGGTCCGGAAGCTTGTGGCCCATTGAGAGCTATCCCCATATAGATCCTCGTCTTCAGACTCTCCTGAGTCTCGACGTCGGTCAGCCAAACGGCGTGCGCGTTGGGTCGCGCGCGACGGGACAAACGCCGGGGAAAAAGACAGACCTGATAGCCCTTGTACATTGTCCTTGGGGCGCGTGTCCATGTTCGCCCGATCCCTAGCTCTTGCTGCGGCCGCCCTGGCTGCTTCAGCAGCTTCTCTCTCTCTTGCGACCTTAGCCGCTTCGGCGGCTTTCTGATTCGCAAGAACTTTGGCATTCTCAAGTCTTAGGGCAGCCTCCGCTGTAATGCGCGGCAAAAGTTCCGTCTCCAGGAGTGAGAGTATGGGGTCGGGTTCCCCGCCCAGCAGAGGTTGTACTCGAACCGCCAGTGCGGGTGCCTCGGCTCCAAAAGTCGAGGTCAAAGCTTGAGCCAAGGTGGCTACCGGGGTGTCCTTTGTACATTCCACAAGGAGAAGAGCGGTGCTAATAGCGACTCGCTTGGCCTCAGCCTGACAACTGGCTGCATCCGGAATCAGGGAAAAACCCTCCGGCGGGGCTCCCGCCATGGTAGAACTAGAGGAAAGAGTTTCTCGAGAAATAAGATTATCCAAAAGTCCAGTTAGTACTTGTAAATCCTCAGTTGCCAACCGGGCATCGTCCAGTAATTGATCCAAGTCTTGAAGATCTAAACGAGTATCAGTATCCTCCGACGTCAACATCCAGAGAGTCCCTTTAAGAGATCGCCACTGTTCCTGTACCAGTCCCCTCAAGCGGCAAACCTCTAGGGTAGTCCTGAAGAGTTCAGCGACTATGTCCTGTAACAGGGTGGGATCCTTCCGAGAGGAATCCAGGATAATAGGTCACTCGGAGAGCTTCTCAGCTCCCATCCAAGCGGCAGGCGAACCCTCCTGGGCTCCAGCCTGACTAGTAGTACAATAAAGAAGGAGATGGATAGCTGCCATAATGTAAGCTCCTGACCCTTCGAACCAGAAATCACCACAGAGTCATATAGAATCCAAGCAGATGGCTTTTACTGGTCAAAAAGGCAATACAGTGCATACAGGGAACTATGGCAGCTATGAGAGTCCTACTAGCCGAACGATAATATAAGGCAGTAAATGGCGGGAGATTATACAACATCAGCATACACAGACAGAGGCAACTTTCCCAGGAGCAGTATTCCCAGGCCTTGGTATGTGTGGTCGGCCTTGAGGCTAGACAGTACAGTACCGACACAGAAACAATACTGAAACCGAGATAGCAGCCTGACAGTATGTCTCTTGTGAGACTTGTAAATTGGAGGGATGCTGTAAGTCCACTACGTGAGGATCTTGTTCCAGTGCCATGTACTAGATGAGTTCGATCTATATCTTCAGCTCTCTTCCTAGCATCTCGTATTATCGGTGTAGGGTACCCTCTGGTCAAAAGTGTATTGGATAAATGACTGGCCGCCAATTGAAAATCTTCAGTTTGGGTTGCGTTTCTCTTATTTATATCATAAGCCGCCTTGAGTTCTGCAAGGAAGAAAGGAGGACAAATCTTAAGAATTGCCCAATTTAATACATTTTTGCAAACAACAAGCCCACCGCCACCTTCCACTGAGGGCCAGTCTGAGAAACATGGACTGGACTCATTCCAAAGGTGCGAAACAGGAAGAGGTGGGTCCAAGATGTGTTCCATAAAGCAATTGTGCCATTGTTTTGGCCTGGTAAAGCTTGAGAGCTTCTGGAATAAAGTGTGCCTCCTTCGTACGGAGGAATTTGATTATATTATAGGCTAATCTGTCACCTAGACTGGCCACGGGATTGCTATGGGCCAGCGTTGATCCTGAAGCCTGTATAACTACTCCCAAATACCTAAAACTGTTGACCTGCTCCAACCTATGCCCTTTTATATGCCAGTCTCTAGATTTTGGACGGTTACCAAAGGCCATTATCTTTGTTTTTTGATAATTTATGTTTAGTTTTTCATTATCACAATATAAGGCAAACCTGGTCAGGGCTCTTCTAAGATCTATAGGGGTCCTGGATAATATAACAGTATCATCGGCATACAATAATACCGAGATATGTTATTTTATCTCTTTTAGCGAGACAGGAGGCCATGATGGCTATTTTATTAACTCTAATATAGAGAGAATCGATGGTTCCTTATAGGCATACATATTCTGAAAGAAGGAGGTCCATCTATCAGGGGGTATAAGGGAGTCTAAAGGAGAAGTGTCTTTCGAGGCTTGACCTGAGGTCAGTCGCCAGAAGAGGGCCGTGTTTTTTCTTTGGCTGCCTTAATCAACGTACCCCATAGTTCTCTGGTGTATTCCTTTTTTTTTTTTTTAAGTAGGTGTTTATAGGCTTTTTTCTGGGTTGATAGAAAATGGGAAGCTTCCTGTCTTTGTTCTGACTGCATGCCTGTACATTTTTGGTAAGCCAAATGTAGGGACCTTTTTGCATCCAAACAATCTTTATCAAACCAAGGTTTAGATTTGTAAAGTAAAATCGGCCTAGTACGAGTATTTGCATATAGCATGGGTCTCAGTTTCTGAATGAGACTTTCATATATTGTTAGCGGATCCTGACTAGAACTTGGTTTTAAAAAGGCTACACAGTAAAACTGTAGATCTTCAGTAGCTAGAAAATCTTCCAATTTTTGAAGAAGGCTATTTGACCATCTTACTCGGCACTCTTTTTGTTCTACCGGGCACATCTGACAAGGATAGCAAGTTTCAGAATGGGTTGAAACAGCTGGAAATGCCATCTGGAGAAACAGAGGGAAATGGTCGCCCTCAAAGGATGGGAGTATACCAAATGTCGTTCCCATGGGCAATAAATAAGAACAAACCATCAGGTAGTCTAGTGTGCTGGATCTGGCACCCGCCATAAACGTGAATTCTCCTGGATGGTCCCCTTCAAAGGATCTATTTAATATATGCAATCCCAATATAAAAGCCAGCTTAGCCAGACATATACCGGAATAATTTGAGCACTGGTCTTTAATGCCTCTTCAGTACTGGAATACGGTCCTCTGTTAGGACCTGACTGTGATCTGCATTCAGGTCATCTAAGATGTGTCTCTGCATTTCATGCATATATTTTTGATGCCCGTCAATCACCATTTGATCAGTCTCTTCCACGGTGACCAGCTTTGGTTTCAGCTTGACTATCTCATACAGTATTCCACCATCCAAATATGAGTACTTGGTCAGAGACTAACTGATTTTTTTAATCAGTTAGTCTCTCTCCCTCAGACTAGCCTACTTCACTGGACTGTTGTTGCAAGAAGAAGACAGAGGAGCGGAGAACGCTCCTCTGGACACCCAAGTGGGGGTTGAACAGATGTTACAGCAAAAAACAACCGAGGGAGATTGTACCCAATGGCACAATCCCATCTGTTCGCCTTTAAAGTGCTCCAAGGACACACTTTGACGGCAAGAAAGGCAGCTAGCTATGTGGATCTGGTCAAAAATTATTCGCATCAGTAAGTATTCTCAGCCCTGACCTGGATGGTCCCGGCTAGCCCAATGGTCACCGACAAACACGGACACACCGTGATCAACTTCGACATTTATTTCCACAAGATTAAGTCCCTCTGTGCCCCATAGGGTTTGCTAACTACAGCCTGCCCTGACCTGGATGGCCCAGGCTAGCCCGATCTCATCAGAAGCTAAGCAGGGTCAGCCCTGGTGAGAACTTGGAGGGCGACCACCAAGCAAGTCCAGGGTTGCTCCACAGAGGCAGGCAATGGCAAACCACCTCTGAATGCCTCTTGCACTGACCTGGATGGCCCAGGCTAGCCCAATCTCATCAGATCTCGGAGCTAAGCATGGTTGGCCCTGCTTAGTCCTTGGATGGGAGATCTCCAAAGAAGTCAGGGTCGCTGCGCAGAGGCAGGCAATGGCAAACCACTTTTGTTTGTCTCTTGCCTTGAAAACCCTACAGGGTCGCCTTAGGTCAATTGCGACTTGATAGCACTTTCCACCGCCAATTATTCACGATTCAAATCAAGGACAAATTTCTTAAACAGATGTTTGTTACCCCAGAACCATTTCCTTTACGTCCAAAATGCTACTGTTGAGGTGGTTACCTGAAGGCTTTCAATGCCAGCTGAAACAGTTCCTGCCGTTCTGAGAGCCAACACATCGGGATGGACCAGGGGACGTCACCGTTGAACATTTTCGTGATCTGGCCAGGAGATGGAAGCATCTGGTCAGATCCGAAGAATGCAAGCCAGCAAGGTAAGATTGCCTGGATGTAAACTTCCTGCAAAGTAGGGTCTTTCAACAGATTGCCAAGCAGAGTGAAATGACAATCTTTCAGGCGGGAGAAATAAAGCTGTCGCAGGACAGAGTGGAACCAGTCCTGTGGAAATCTTTCCTTCATTTCTTTCAGCTGGGCGTTCATAAATGGTGCCGTCCTCCACCGCCTCGGCACGGCCAACAGCTCCGAATACTGGCTTTGAAATTTAACAGAGGGTGGACGCGACAGTTGCCATTTTCCGATGCCAAAAGTTGGTAATGCACACAGCACTGATTGATAAAGTCTGCTGAAAGCACTCTCTTCTGTTGTTGTTTCGTCCTCGATGTATGCCGTGTCTGGCAGCGACGAGCAGGGTCTGGGCACACTTCCCTGCTGGATTCCAAATCAGCAAGGTAGCTTTTATTGGTCTCCTCCTCAGTTGACTCCAAATGGAGACTTCCAGACCCGGATGCCCAGACGCTCGTCGTGCTCGAAACTTCGGGTGGTGTAAATGGGAGAGACTCTCGGCTAGGGGCTTCTCCACTGGTCTTCGGCATTTTGATCTTTTTGTAGCACTCCTGGACCAGTACCCATAAGAGGACTCGGACAAAGTCTGCTTTCAGCTGAGCCCGTTTCTCCGGCAAGTCCATTATTCCAGACAGGCTGTTCTGGGCATCCGAATAGGCTTTGATGGGCAGAACTGTGCAGGCTGACAAGACGTTCCCCACGTGACGGTTGATGGAGGGTCTCCGAGGGTGCTGGCATTCAAAAGCTTCTTCGAAGATGTCATCGACCCGTTGAGCTTCAGTGGCGTGACAGTATATCTCCTCCAGTTCTAACCCCTAAAGAACAACCCATCAGACAAATACATTTGACTCTTTTGTAAAGACCTACAACCATTTGATGGCTTGGGTTCAGATTACCCTCCAAACCATGGTTTAGAGTAGGGGTCCCCATCATTTTCGATCCTACTGGGTATCAGCTGAGTTCTGCCACTGGGTGTTGGGTGCTGCCACAAAATGGCTGCCATGAATGGCTGTTGCAGGAGGCTGAGCCAACCACAAAATGGCTTCCGCAGCTTACATTCAGTCACAGTGAAGACCCTCTGCTGTGGGGGCAGCTGCTGCCAAAGCAACATTTAAAAAATCTGCACAGCCAATCAGAAGCCTTGCAGGCAAAACCCCAGAGTTAAGAGAGAACTGTGACTAGCCCAAGGTCACCCAGTAGGCTTCGTGTAGAGGAGTGGGGAATCAAACCCGGTTCTCCAGATTAGAGGCCATTGCTCCAAACCACCGCTCTTAACCACTACACCATGCTGGTAGAAGTGGATGGATAAAAGAAGGGTTACATTTTCTGGGTTCAATAAAAGATTCTCTCTCTCTCTCTCTCTCTCTCTCTCTCACACACACACACACACACACTCACTCACACACACACTGTTTAAGCTTTCTGTGACCTCAGGCCATATTGGTGAAAACATAGTTTTAACCACTCATAAAGTCACTTATACTGCTTCAAGATGTAACAAAGAAAAGGCACTCGAGCTCAGGGGTCCCCAACGTGGTGCCAATAGGTGCCATGGCACCCGCCAACACCTTTTTAGAAAGTGGGAGGGGCCAGGTGGAGCTTTCGCCCTGCAGAGCTGCTGATTGGCCATTGGAGATTTTTAAAAAAGGTTGCTTTGGCAGCAGCTGCCGCCACAACGCAAGGATCTTTCCTGTGAAATGAAGGCAAGCTGCATGCAGGTGAGACAATATTTTGAAACAGGAGGTTCATTGAAAAGGCACCCTGTTCAACAGAGCCTCTGCCAGAAATGTCAAACAGCGAGAGCTACGCGTCACCTCACTCTTGGACATTTTGCAGTTGGCTCCACCTCCTGCGGCAGCCATTTTGTGATTGAGTCCGCTAGCCTGTAAGAGAAGTCCAACGGTGCCGGCAGGCTCGAAAAGGCTAGGGACCCCTGCTCTAGCTCCAGTGATGCCCCTAAGAAGGTTTGCCAATTGTCACCTTGATGTTCACGTGGCAGTAAGCGTAGCCTCTCTCTAGGACATGGATCCACGCCAGTCTGTCCTGAAACCGACACAGGTATTGCGATCCAGGTAAACACAGGCCTTGGGAAAGGAAGGAAAGTGCATTAATGGTCGGTGCAGCATTTACGCGATGGGCACTATCCTGCTGCTACTGGTTGAGAATTAGGAAAGTCCAGCAATGCCACAAGGAACACATCTGACACGAGGGCAGACAAGCGCAGGGTGACTATTCATAGCTCACGAAAATATATACTGGAAACGAGGGAATGGAAATTTCCGGAAAGTTATCGGGGAAGACCGAAGGATGGGGGTGTGGACTTACTGCAAAGAAGGTGGCTAGGTGGGAAAGGAGGTATCGATATGCATTTTTCAGAATTGCTTCAGAGCCACAGTATGATGAGCTTCTGGAAAGACTTTCTGCTTAGAATTTCAACTGTGGGACCTTTCCCCCTCCTAACAACAGTAAGGCCTTATTCGTGGTAAGGGCACTATTTCGGAACACTTCCCATCACTAGGCAGAAAGACATCAGAATGGATCGATAGACTTCCACAGGGCAGGATTGTTGTGTTCAAGGCAAATGACCAAGAAGGGAGAATTTTGGCTGGCGCAGCTTCTCCAATCCTTGGATTCAGGATAGGGGAAAGTGTCAGGCCTGCTCGCTGTATCTGAAGTAGTTTCGTTTTCTCACAGACTCTGTTCAAGGACTGTTGCCCTTATGCTCGCATTCCTGATCCCTTTGAAGCTAGCGGGTGCCCGTGGGAGCCTTGGTGTTGCTAGACTATTTGGGGTTATCTCATGAGACTGTATTGCTGCTGCTTTTCTAGTATTCTCATATAATCATACGCATACCACTTCCCCTCCATTGCTGTCTTTGGACCTCTAAGCTCTGCTTGCCTATGATACCAATAAACATACTCTTTTGGACTACTAAGTCTCCTGGTGTGACTGTTGGTTTTCGATGGAACAAGTGCTTACAGAAAGTTGCGGCCTTCTGAAATTCTCTCCCAAACAACTATGCTCTTAAGAATATAACAATCCCTTTACTGAATGGAATGTGTTTTTTCACCATCAGGGCACCCCAAGTGGGCAGGTTTTCAGGGGGTTTGGGCACTGACCAGACCCAAACCAAGCTTCAGCAAGACGGGGGCACATTTGCACCATTTTACCAGCCTAGCAAGTATTAACGTTTTCTTTCCGGATGCACTGGAGGAGGATGAAGTACGTCAGCGAATGCTGGTTGGCTGCATATCACTCCTTAAGAAATCTCCAGTCGCACCCAAATGTTAACAGTCGGCACAGTGAAACTTTAGCACTTCAGAATAAGGTAAAGCACAACCTGAAAAGCAAGCCATTCTATTAGTTAAAAAAAACATTAAAACAACCTTTTCTGTCATGCCAAGCTAAAAGAGTATATACTTTTGCTAATGTTTTAGAAAAAAAAATCATTTGTGCTTAGGGTTGCCAACTTCCAGGTACTAGCTGGAGATCTCCTGCTATTTCAAGTGATCTCCAGCCTGATAGAGATCAGTCCACCTGGAGAAAATGGCTGCTTTGGCAATTGGGCTCTATGGTATTGAAGTCCCTCCCCTCCCCAAACCCCTCCCTCCTCAGGCTCCGCCCCCCAAATTTTCCAGGTATTTCTAAACCCGAAGCTGGCAACCCTACACGTCCCAGAGGTGATCACAACTAGAGGCAGCTCACGCTGGAGCCAGGGAAGCAACTTCTGCACCTACAGAAGCCTCAGGCTGGCTGCAGTGATCTGCTGAACCCCTTAACGCTGCTACAGTCAGCTGGAGGCTGCAGGACACTGGCAGGGATCAGTCAGGAGACCTTCACGCCACAACAGGACCTGCACACTGGCAGGGATCTAGAGAAAGGGGGAGCGAATCGCTGAACTTAACACATCCTGGAAACAACAAAGCTAAGTGTCCAGGGCCACAGGTCAGTCACCCACACCCCCATTCATCGCATGAAAGGCAGCATGCATTGGTTTCACTGTATGCTTCAGGGCGCATGGCTGCTACTTTTCGAAGACACCGGGGGGGGGCACCTTACAGATGCCGTCACTTGACTAACCCAGGCTACCAGATGCGAAAGTAGTCTGCAACGCTGCTGTTAAGCGGGAACCATCTGCTGGTAATATGCCGTGTCAGGACACACAAAGGCATTCTTGCCCACTGGACCTGGCCAACTTCGGACAGGCCTGGGAAAACTGATAAGAAAGATGGGGAGGCTGAAAGGGGGCAGCAAGGGGGGAGACAGCAGGGCAGAGAGCGCTATGAGGATGAGGAGAATCAGGAAGAAGGCAACGTTGAGGGCGATCAGGGGCAAGGAGGACTTCCGGCGCTGTCTTCTCTTGGTCCACGACATCACGAGAATGGTTACCACAAACCACAGTTTGGAGAGAAATTGGAAGAGACGGTTCCGGATGAAGCCGACCTAGTGGGACAGAAAGAACTTTTTAAAAAATATATATAGTCCTCTTTTCTCACTGAGCCTCCAGGAGGAAGAGTGAAGGACAGAAAACTGTGCCATGAGGCAGCACAAGACAACCCAGTGAACAATGCAAGAGGACGAGGGTTACGGAATAAAGGAACCTTTGCTCCGTTTTGCCAGCTGGAACCTTTTGCAATCTGTAGTCAAGGGGACCTAGCTTCTATTTTATTAATCTAAAACCTTTTTCTGTGGCCTTTCCCCCCGATCAGGGTCCGTGAGGTGGCGGAACATAAAAACAGTCAAACATTGGAACAATTACAAACAACATCCAAAACGATCAAAGAATTCAATAAAACATATAAACCAACAACAGCGGAACCAGGGAGAAGGAACAGGAACCGTTATTGGGGTTATGCCAAACAAAACGGGGGGAAAGCGTCACTCGTTAGCGAAAGACACCGATAGAGAGAGAGAGATGAACTTCCCTGGGTGCCACCACCAAGAGGGCTCTTTCTCAGGTCACCACCAGTCTAGCTTCAGATGGGGGGGACAACCGAAGCAGGGCCCTCAAAGATGACCAGAGTGTATGGTGGGTTCATATGGGAGAAGGCAACCCTTAAGGTATGGCGATCTCAGACCATTCAGGTCTGAGATCACCATTCACCTTCAAAACCACAACAGGTTTTTCTAACACTAAATATGAAGAATGTGACTCAAAATGTGCAGGAATCGGAAAGGAGGCAGAGGGGAAATTTGGGCTGCGCGGACATTTTGTCTGATGGGGGCAGCAAAGCTGATTTACCAGTAAGAGTCTGGTTCCTGTGTCAAGGCTTCGGTTCCACCAGAGGTCTGTTTCCGACACCAGAAGCTGAATCGTCGACACCAGCACCATATCTGCGAGGGCACACTCGGTATTTTGCCATACCTAGAACAGAGAGTGGTTGAAACTGGAGTTTTGTTTTTTCCAGATCCCACCATAACCTCAGCTAATTTTAAAAACTTGAAAACATAACTATATTTTGCAGAAGCTTTCCACCGCAGTTTGGGTAAAGCTGCTTTCAGAATTTTATTCCCTCCAGCAAAACCCCTTCCCAGGGCACAAGCGATTCTGGCCTTGTTCTGCCAAGATCCACACTGCCCAGAGTTGCTGACGCGACAATTCCTTCCGGTTTCTGTCACACACAGGACCTCTCAGGCCTTCTAAGAAGTCCCGTGAGAGCTCATGTCTGAAAAGAAACTCAGATTCTAATTCGGGGCGGCGGGGGGTGGGGGTGGAGAACCCCTTGGCAAATTCACAGTCAACTGTGAGTTTTGGAGTAACTTTGCTCCCAAGAAGAACTGTGAGAGGTCAACAATTTGGCTTTTTTTTTTTTTTTTTTTTTTAGCTAGGTTCAGAGAAAAGACAGAGAAAAGGTGGAGGGGCGGCAGCAAGATATAGGCCAATCTTCAAGTCGGCAGTACTTGGAAGCGTAGTGCTTAAGAGCGGTGGACTAATCTGGAGAACAGGGTTGGATTCCCCATTCCTACATATGCAGCCTGCTGGGTGACCTTGGGCTAGTCACAGTTCTCTCAGAACTCTCTCAGCCCCACCTTCTTCACAAAGTGTCTGTTGTGGGGAGGGAAGGTGATTGTAAGCTGTTTGGAGACTCCTTAAAGGTAGAGAAAAAGTGGGATACAAAACCAATTCTTCTTTTTGGTAAGTCCTTGGATGGGAGACTCCTGAGGAGGACGGGCTGCTATGCAGAGGAAGGCAATGGCAAACCTGCCTCTCACTTGCCTTGAAAGCCTCTTGCTGGGGTCACCATCAGTCTGTGCGACTTGATGATGCAGCCATACATACACAAAGGAGTGAATGGAAGACTCTGAAGGATTTGGGGACATAATACCCTCCATTATGATGTAGGGGGCGGGGCAAATCACCAAACCCCTCCCAGCCCCTTTCTCCTTAACCCCTCTCTGAGTTTGAAGTAGGAAGTGGAGCATCCTCATATCCTTCACATGCACACGGGTGTGGGTGGAGAGACATGAATCAGAAGTTCCAGCTCCCTGCTGGCCCAGATCTGGACCACAGGCCCACAATTCCACACATGCACGGCAATATTGCAGAAACATGGAACACACACAGACAACGCATCTAATTAGTAGTTCATCTCCCCATAGTTCGGGGAACCTTGTTACAGTAGACGATGGCATAGTGGCTAAACACTTGACATACGTTATTTCTGAATTCCACACCACATGCCCAATAAGAGAAGATTGTAAACTGTAGTGTACTACTTATGGTGCCAAGGTGGAGGAATGTGACTTGTCTACAGCCTGCACATGATGCACAGTCACTCTTCTGTATCTCAGGCAAAGGTTTATCCTAGCAATGATACCCAACAACCTTTGGCACAGGACTGAAGCCCAAAGGGGCCTTTCCAAGCCACAGCAATGGAGTTCAAGTTATCCTTGGGCATACTGACGATACACTTTTGGGCACAGAATTGCTTTACAAGGCCTGCTTTCCCCCACATGGTATCATACCACTTTGGTGCCACGCTTGAAAATTACCATTCGAAAGCTTCTTGTCAATCCGATGGAGACAGACACAGATGGGAGATGATTCAGAGAATCGTCCAGTAGGAGAAAGGCGATCATAGCCAACGGTGACACTGAAATCAGAGTTGCAAAAGAGAGATGACAACCTTTTTTCTCACACAAAGATTCCAATAAATGCATACACAAACACCGCTCCTCTCACTAGCTCAAAACAGGGTCTGACTTCAGAGACCTTGGGCGAAAACGCATGGTCGCTTTAGCCTCCTTTATTCCCTGTTTCAACCAGGATTCAGCCAGAACCGAACGCATACTTTTCATCGAACGTTCGTTCGATCCTGGCTGAATCCTGGCTGAAACAGGGAATAAAGGAGGCTAAAGCAACCATGCGTTTTCACCCCTTCTTATCACAGCTCTCTTAGAGCTCTCTCAGCCCCACCTACCTCACAGGGTTGTGGGGAGGGGAAGGGAAGGTGATTGTAAGCCAGTTGGATTGTTCCTTAAGTGGTAGAGAAAGTCGGCATATAAAAACCGGCAGCGCCCGAGGAGCCCTGAAGCCCCTTAATGAGTTCTGACTCATGAAAACTCAGGCTGGAATAAACGTTCCTTGTCTCTGAGATGCTGCTGGACTTCTGTTTCATTTTGACTATAACATCCCAAAGAGGAGGAAGGAGGGTACTGTCAGCCCTTGGCCCACAGAACCAGAAATCACCACAAAGTCGTATAGAGTCCAAACAGATGGATTTTACTGATCAAATAGGCATACAGTGCAAACGAATAAAATGACAGCTATGAAAGGCTCACTAGCTGGGAGATATTATAAGGCAGGAAAGGCGGGAGATTACACGCAGGAATACAGTTTCCCAGGAGCTGAGTTCCCAGGCTTAGGCTTAGGCATGCGACCTTGGGGGGCAGACAATACAGCACAGAGACAGAGGCAATAACGAAACCGAGATAGCAGCCTGACATTCTGCTCCCCTCAAGGCCCCCTCCCAGTTCGCAAGGGGGCTGGCCTGTTCGGGTAAGCAATGTGAAAGGCGTCGACGAGGTCGGGGGCGGAGACATCCCGTGCGCGCACCCATTCGTCATAGGCAGGGGGGAAATGTTTCCAACGAACTAGATACTGGAGAGTACCATGGTGAATACGGGAGTCAAGGATCTTGGAGACTTCGAAGTGTTCTTCCCCCCCCACCATGATGGGTTGTGCAGGCGGTGGGTCCGGATGCCACCGTGGAGAAGCAACATGGGGTTTGAGGAGGCTTATGTGGAAAACAGGATGCACACGCCTCAAAGATTTGGGGAGAGCCAGTTCCACTGTGACAGGGTTTATGACCCGAGTAATGGGGAAAGGGCCAATGAACTTGGCGCTGAGTTTATGGCACGGTTGGGTGGACCGGAGGTTTTTGGTGGAAAGGTAAACCAAAGCACCCACTTGCAGATCACCCCCGGGGGAGCGATGTTTGTCAGCTTGCGCTTTGTATTTACGTTTGGCCCGGTCGAGGTTGCTAACGAGCCAGGGCCAAGTGGTACGGAGGGCGTGTGCCCAGGAGGCAATGTCGGGGTTCCCCTCCCCCTCTACATCATCTGTAGGAACGATGGGACTGAAATCTTGTCCATACACAGCGAAAAACGGGCTAAAACCTGTGGATTGATGCATGGCATTATTGTAGGCATATTCTGCTAAAGGTAACAGTTCTACCCAGTTATCCTGGTGGTAGTTAACATAACAACGCAAATAACATTCGAGTACAGCATTGACACGTTCAGTTTGACCATCAGTTTGAGGATGGTATGCACTAGACATTCCCTGTTCCACCCCCACCAACTTGAGGAAAGCTTTCCAAAACTTAGAAACGAAACCACTTCCGCGGTCACAAATTATTTTACGCGGAAACGAATGTAAACGAAATATATGCGTTACGAAGAGGCGGGCCAGTTTCTGAGCAGAGGGGATCCCTGCACATGGAATCAAATGTATTTGCTTAGAAAACAAATCAGTAACAACCCACAACACAGTTTTACCCCCACTGAGAGGGAGATCAGTCATGAAGTCCATAGCAATCACTTCCCAAGGTCTGCTGGGCGTTTCAAGAGGTTGTAGCAATCCCGGGGGTTTGCCCTGCGATCGTTTCGCAGCGGCACAAACGGGACAGCTGCGGATGAAGGAGTCAATGTCGGAACGCATTCCCCCCCACCAGAACTGTCTGCGCAATAAGTGAAGGGTCTTCAGAAACCCAAAGTGCCCAGCTGTTTTGGCTCCATGAGCTAAATGTAAAACGTCCTTTCGGAGAGCTTTGGGTACATACAATTTTGAGTCTTTGTACCAGGACCCCCCTTGTTCCAAAACACCAGGAGGTAGGGTATGAGCGGAACGTTCTAAAAGGCACTGGTCCCGAAGGACCGTTAAAAAGGATTCGGAGATGGGGAGCTTGGAGGGAGCCCCCCCGTCGGTCCCGGAGATTTGAGAAATAGTTATAGGGTTAGTGCTTACGTGCGGCGGCGCGCAGACTGCAGGCGGCTGAGCGGTCGGAGGGGTAGGAGGGGCGGGAACTCCGGTCTGTTGCGGTGGCGGCTGGGCAGCCGGTTGGGCTGGCGGAGCTTGCGAGTTAGGGAAGGTGTGTTGATGCTGGGATCGGGTTTGCACAGCCAGCATAGGTAGGGCCCCACGTTGCATAGGGGTGAACAGAGAGTTGGTGGGTCTTTCGAGTTTTACCGGATATTGTGGTAAACGGGAGAGGGCATCCGCGAGAACGTTCTGCTTCCCAGGGACGTGCTTCAGGGTGAAACGGAACTGAGCAAAGAACTCCGCCCACCGTTGTTGTTTCGCCGATAGTTTATGGGACCCCGTGAGGGCAGCTAGATTTTTGTGATCGGTCCAAACTTCAAAGGGTACTTTAGACCCTTCCAAGAATTGCCGCCATAAAGTCAGTGCATGATGAACTGCAGAGGCCTCTTTCTCCCAGATGGGCCAGTTTAATTGAGCGTGCGCAAATTTTTTTGAAAAGTAAGCGCAAGGGTGAAGAAGACCGTCCGGTCCTTGTTGGAGGAGAGCCCCTCCCATGGCTACATCGGAAGCATCGACTTGTACAATGAACATTTGATTTGGGTCTGGGTGCCGTAGCACCGGCTCCGAAGTGAAGAGGCGTTTGAGGGCCAGAAAGGCGGCTTGGCATTGCTCAGTCCATAGGATTTTTGCGGAGGGCAAGGCAGCCGAGCTTACTTTTCCCTTAGTTTTCAGTAGGTCCGTAATGGGTAGAGCCACTTGGGCGAAGTTAGGGATGAATCCCCGATAGAAGTTTGCAAATCCCAGAAATTGCTGTACTTGCTTACGGTTGGTGGGGGGAGTCCAATCGAGGACGGCTTGGACTTTGGCGGGGTCCATGCGAAGACCTTGGTGGGAGATGATGTATCCCAAAAACGTGAGTTTGCTTTGGTGAAATTCACACTTAGCTAGTTTAGCGAACAGTTGATGGTTACGCAGGCGTTGTAGAACTTCTCTGACCAGAGTCACATGCTCGTCCATAGTTTTCGAATAAATGAGAATGTCATCTAAGTAGACCACCACCCCACGATATAGAAGGTCATGTAGGATTTCATTGATGAGTTGCATGAAGACCCCCGGGGCCCCTTTTAATCCGAACGGCATTACAAGGAATTCATACATTCCGAAACAGCTAGAGAAGGCAGTGAGGTGTTCATCTCCTTCGCGGATACGGACTCGGTAGTAGGCTTCCACCAAGTCTAATTTAGAGAATACACGGCCTTCCTGTAATTGTCCCAAAATATCCGATATTAATGGGATAGGATAGGCGTTGGTCTGGGTAACCGCATTGAGCTTTCTGAAGTCAATGCACAGGCGAAGGTCGCCCTCTTTTTTCCGGACGAAAAACGCGGGGGCCGAGTTTGGGGCATTCGAAGGGCGAATGAACCCTCTGGCGAGGTTTTTGTCCAAAAAGTCCCGGAGGACAGTGCGCTCGGAAGCGCTCATAGGGTAAATCTTACTTTTGGTTAATGTGCAGTCCTTTACTACTTCAATCGCACAGTCTGAGGCCCGGTGGGGGGGTAAGGCATCACATTCCTTAAGGTCGAAGACATCTTCAAAGTCCCGGTATACAGCGGGTAGAGCCGGTGGTACTGGAGCAGTAGAGGTTAACGCTGGAACGGGCGGAAATGGCAGAGCAAAGTTTTGCCGATGCTGGTCGCAGGTGGGACTAGCGAAAGAAATAGTGTTTGTTTCCCAATCAATACTGGGACTATGTCCTTTAATCCAGTTAATTCCCAAGACCACGTCAAATCGGATAGGGGCTATAGTGAAGTCTATTTGTTCCCAGTGGGAACCAATTCCCATTGCCACCCCTATGGTGCGATGATCAACTGGACCCCCCTGGAATTGGCTCCCGTCCATTTGAGCAAATTGGACGGGGGCGGGTAAAGCCTCTGAGTCGGCTCTGAGGGCAGCAAACGTGGCTTCGTTTATGAGAGTGCGACAGCAACCGGAGTCAATTAGTGCTTTGACGGGGATTTGTGGACCTCCGTTAAGTTGTTGTAAAACTGCATCTACGTAGACGGTGGAGTCCACTTCTTTGATTTTGGTAGGAGCATTCGGTTTGATAGGAAGATCCTGAGAGGTCTGTGGAGATGCTCCATTCACCACAGACCGGAGCCGTTTTTTGACAAGTCGAGGGGAGATTCCAGGTTTAAGGCTGGAGAAATCCAAGGGTTTTCCTCATCCGAAGAGGGAAAGCTGTCCCCCAATGGGGCACTTGTAATCCGAGACCCGGCGGGGTCGTTGGAAGCAGGCAGGGAGGCTGGGTCCCCGGCATGGAGTGCAGAGGGTGTGGGCCTTCCCGGAGCTGCGCTGCGGGTGGCCGCGGTGCCTCTGCGTGGTGGACGACCTCGGGCGCGGGTTGTCGTGCTGGGACGAAATAATTCCTGGCGGCGTGGGCAAACGGCTGCAAAGTGGCCCATTTCTCCGCATGTAAGACAGGCACCCCTCTGAAATCGGGCTTCACGTTCCTGGAGCGGACGTGGGGGATTTCGCGGGACGAGCAGTGGTGCCTTGGGTTGAGGCTTTTGGGTGCCCTTCTCCTTGTGCTTTTGACGGACGAGAGAAATAAAGCGGCGGCGGCTTTCCACTTCCTCGGCTAATAGGATCCAGCCTTCGAGGGTATCGGGATCGCCCCGCATGTAAGACCAGTTCAGAATGTCAGGATGCAAGGCTTCCCTGAAATGATGGATTAGGGTGGTCTCGGGCCAACCTACAATTTTACTTGCCAGTCGCTGAAATTCATCGGCAAATTCCCGAACTGTAGCAGAGCCTTGTTTTAATTGTAAAAGTTCCGTTTTGGCTCTTTCTCCCAGGAAGGGGTCCTCAAACCTCCTTCTCAGGGCAGTCATGAAGTTGTTGAGGGAACGAATCGCACGAGAGCGGGTGTCAAACTGGAGGACCATCCAGTCAGCCGCTTTGCCTGTCAGGAGGGAAGCTACGTACCGCACCCGGCTATCTTCCGTGGGGAAAAGTTGACCTTGTTCTCGCATATAACTGTCCACTTGATGCAAGAAACAAGGCAAAGTCTCAAGAGATCCGTCATACGTAGTCCTCAATTTGAGTTGCTTCCAAGGGCCGGGCGCGGGCTGACCCGGTTGCACGGGTGGTCCGGGCGGAGGAGCAACAGGAGCTCCAGGAGGCAAGGGTGGAGCAGGCACATTAGCAGGTGGTTGCACGGGTGGTCGGAGCGGAGGAGCAACAGGAGCTCCAGGAGGTAAGGGTGGAGCAGGCACATTAGCGGGTGGTTGTACGGGTACCGCCTGACCCGGTATCGGAACGGGCTGTCTCTGAGCTATCAGGGTTTGTTGTAATTGCCTGTTCTCGTGAAGCATAAGTTCCATTACTTCTTGGAGTTGATCCACACGGTCGGAGAGCTCCCGATTCTGGGCTCGTAAAAGATGAACCTCCTCACTTGGGCCCCCAGTAAGATGAGGCTTACTGGTTCGGAAGCTCGTGGCCCATTGAGAGCTATCCCCATATAAATCCTCGTCTTCAGACTCATCTGAGTCTCGACGTCGGTCAGCCAAACGGCGTGCGCGTTGGGTCGCACGCGACGGGACAAACGCCGGGGAAAAGGTTAGACCTGATAGTCCCAGTACATAGTCCTTGGGGCGCGTGTCCACGTTCGCCTGATTCCTTGCTGCAGCCGCCCTGGCTGCTTCCGCCGCCTCTCTCTCTCTTGCGACCCTAGCCGCTTCGGCGGCTTGCTGATCCGCAAGAACTTTGGCGTTCTCAAGTCTTAGGGCAGCCTCTGCCGTAATGCGCGGCAAAAGTTCTGTCTCGAGGAGCAAGAGTATGGGGTCAGGTTCCCCGCCCAGCAGAGGTTGTACTCGAACCGCCAGTGCGGATGCCTCGGCTCCAAACGTCGGGGTCAAAACTTGAGCCAAGGTGGCTACCGGGGTGTCCTTTGTACATTCCACAAGGAGAAGAGCGGTGCTAATAGCGACTCGCTTGGCCTCAGCCTGGCAGCTGGCCGCATCCGGGATCAGGGAAAAACCCTCCGGTGGGGCTCCCGCCATGGTAGAAAGAGTTTGTCGAGAAATAAGATTATCCAGAAGTCCAGTTAATATTTGTAAATCCTCAGTCGCCAATCGGGCATCGTCCAGTAATTGATCCAAGTCCTGAAGATCTAAACGAGCATCAGTATCCTCCGATGTTAACATCCAGAGACGTCCTGTAAGAGATTGCCACTGCGCGTGTACCAGTCCCGTCAAGCGGCAAACCTCTCGGTTCGTCCGGAAAAGTTCAGCGATTAAGTCCTGTAACAGAGTAGGGTCCTCTGAGAAGGGCTCCAGGGTAGTAGATCACCTGGAGAGCTGCACAGCTCCCATCCAAGTGGCAGGCGAACCCCCCTGGGCTCCAGCCTGGCTAGGAGAACGGTGAAGATGTAGAGATAGCTGTCATAATGTCAGCCCTTGGCCCACAGAACCAGAAATCACCACAAAGTCGTATAGAGTCCAAACAGATGGATTTTACTGATCAAATAGGCATACAGTGCAAACGAATAAAATGACAGCTATGAAAGGCTCACTAGCTGGGAGATATTATAAGGCAGGAAAGGCGGGAGATTACACGCAGGAATACAGTTTCCCAGGAGCTGAGTTCCCAGGCTTAGGCTTAGGCATGCGACCTTGGGGGGCAGACAATACAGCACAGAGACAGAGGCAATAACGAAACCGAGATAGCAGCCTGACAGGTACTGGATTTGGGAAAGAGGTCTCTGCTCTGATGTACTCTTTATTTTCCTGCTTCCTTGAAGGGACAAAGCTCTGCAGCAAAACTCGTGTGATGATGGTCAATGTTTATGGACATGCGATTTCCGCCTCCTCATGATCACCCCATGAAGCAGGTTCAACTAAAACTAAAGACTCCAAGTCACACACTGACAGCTTCATGGAAGAGTGAGGCTTGACTCCCCGTTCTCCCCAGCCTGATAATCCAACCACTACACAACATTGACTCCTTATTTACTTACAAACCAACATTTTGTTCGCTTTAACAGTCTTGGGGGGAGGGGGCTATCTAAATCAGGATCCATGTCACAGATTTAAAATTGCCTTGACCGATAAAAACAACAATCCACCCTATAACATAGTATAGCCACCTTTTTCTTTAAAAAATGGCAGAGGACTCCTGAGTCACCACCAAGCTACGAAACCTCAGTCAATCGACTGCTTTTATAGTGCAACATGAGGAGGGGGTTGGGCTAGGACTCTGGTGGTCCCTTCCACCTCTGGGATCCTACGATTCAAGGATTTTTGGCCGTTGTTTCGTAAACTGTAGCCTAAGATTATTCATTCAATAGGAATTCTACTCCCCAAAGCTAAATTCAGTTCACCAGCCCCGAGGACTGACGTGTTCATTTTACGCTGAATTGTTTTCTTGGGGGGAAAGGGGAAGGTGTGACTCTTATACTGGGTGGGGGAAGGGAGCAAATAGCCCCTTCTCTTCAACCTTGGCCACATCGACTGTCCTCAGAGTACTGAAAACCCTTCCTCAGCTTTCATGTTAATGCTTAGCAAGAGGCCCCCAAACCAGATGTTTTCTCATGGTGAAGGTCGATTCGATTTGATTTATTACAGTCATTTGACCAGCATTATAAAAATACAAGAATGAATATCGTCGGCCTTACTAAGAAAGTCAAGGCAAATTTGAAAACAAACCTTAAGAACATTATCAAAAAGGAGTATGACCGTTATTGAAGCAAATAAATTAGAATTTAAAAATTACAGCTGTAATTTCCGAGCCCTACATATCAACATGCAGTATCTAGAGACATTGATTGAGGCCTGTCATATTGAAGGCCATCTTACCTACGGTTGTTAACATCTTCCTGAAAGCCCCAATTCTCGAGAGCCCTTTGTTCTTCTCTGCAAACCGATTCACAATGGTGATATCAGTTGGATAAAATGGATTCCGGACGATTCCAAAGACGTAGACGGCCTGAATCTCCTGGAGAACCCACATGCCCAGGAGCAGCCCCACCAGTACGTAGCTCATCACGGCCTGCAGGCTTGTTGTAGAGAATGCCTGATCTCCCTGCGCCCTGTGCAATAGGCCGGCTTCTACGAGAGCCAAAAGGAAGACTCTCAAATGAAAAAGGATCTCCCTCCACCGAAACTGTCTGCAACACCACGCAATCAGATCCTTAAACTGCTTAATAGCGAAAGAGCTGGTCATGAGGTCCTTGATGGCAAACCCAATCTGAGTGAGGTCAAGGCTCAGGGCAAATCCGCATCCCGTCATGAAGACTACTAAGCCGAGAGAGTTGGGGATGAAATATGCGGTAACGGCTGTTCCCATGGAGAGGAGAACCATTCCCAGCAACCTGAATGGGGTGAGGGGTGAGAAAGAGAGAGACAAGAAAGAAAAATGGGAATTGCTTGGAGAAAAATAAGTTCCATGCCACTCGCATGGAGGACTGGACCTATTTCACCCCCTTCCCTCCCACCACAAACGGACCAGAGTGTGAACATCTCTGACAACACGTCCTCCCCAGCTGTGGCAAGACGGTCTCCCTACAGCATAGATTAGGATGGCATCATGGCCTCCAGGGGTACAATGTAAGTGTCAGTGGCTTAATAAGGCTGGGGCAGGTGCCATGGCCAAGATCTTCCAAAGGTGTCTAAGGGTCCTACACTCTATGAAGAGGGCAGGTCCTGGCATGGATTAAAAACTGGTTGGACGACGGGACGCAAAGGGTTGGAATAAATGGACAGTTCCCGAAACAGAGGGAAGTGAGCAGCAGGGTCCCACAAGAATCGGTACTGGGGCCGGTGCTATTTCATTTGTTCCGCAATGATCTGGAACTGGAGGCGAGCAGCGTAGCAGCCAAGTTTCCCTATCACACAAAATTCCTCAGAGAGGGGAAAACCAGGGATGACCGTGAAGAGCTCCAGGAGGATCTCCACATATTGCGCAAATGAGCAACAATACGGCAGATGAGGTTCCAGTGCAGAGAAGTGAGATGTGATGCGCACTGATCAAAACCACGTCAAGTAGAGGTGAATGAGGTCTCAACTTGCTGAGATTGAGAGGGAAAGACACCCCGGGGGTCCTAGTGGACTGCTCAATTAAAACGTTGCCCCTGTGAAAAAGGCAAACTCTATGCAGCATATTATTTGGAAAGGGGTTGAAAATAAAACAACCACTATTATAATGTCCCTGTATCAATCTATGTTGCCACCTCCATTGGAATACTGCGTGCCGTTCTTGTCACCGTATCTCAAAACAGATGTGGCAGAGCTGGGGAAAGTACAGAAGGAGCCATCCAAGAACATTGACTTATTTTCTTTATTACAGCCAAAGGCCAGCATTAAATATAAAATATACAACCTATGATAAAACTACAGTACAGAAGAAGGCATCCAAGAAGATTAACCCAGGGAGGAAGCCCCTTTCTCATGAGGAAATACTGAAGAGTTTGGGACTGTCCAGTTTGGAAATGAAATGACTGAGGGGGGACATGATAGAGGCTTATGAAATTATGCATGGGTAGAGAGTAGACAGACGGAACTGTTTCTCCCTCTCCTCAAATACTGATCCAACAGGGCTTGTTATGTTTTTATGAAGTTTTGCAAACTATTTGGTAAAAGGTAAAGGTCCCTTGTGCAAGCACCTGGTCATTCCTGACCCATGGGCTGACGTCACATCCCGACGCTTACTAGGCAGACTTTGTTTATGGGGTTGTTTGCCAGTGCCTTCCCCAGTCATCTCCCCTTTACCCCCAGCAAGCTGGGTACTCATTTTACTGACCTTGGAAGGATGGAAGGCTGAGTCAACCTTGAGCCGGCTACCTGAAACCAACTTTTGTCAGGATTGAACTCAGGTCGTGAGCAGAGCTTGGACTGCAGTCCTGCAGCTTACCACTCTGCACCACAGGGCTCCTAACTACTTGGAGGGCTCCAAAAATAAGCAAACAAAATACCTGTCAGCCTGCTTTCCACAGCTCTAAGCAGCCTGTCAGACTCTGACTGTTTTAGTTTCGATTCTACCAGGTGCCTCTCAAGGCCAAACTTGCTAACTGCTGCATTCCTGTTCCAGTGCTATCTCCCGTGGAACAGCTCCTCAGTAGAAGGGGGGCCGCCTTGACCTGTTGTGACTAATACTTACCCTTATAGGCCTACCCCGTGCTCCCAATTGCCATTCGTGCCAATGTACCTGTAAGCTCTGCATACCTGTATGTTTTCCATTAAATCAGCTCTCTTTTGGACTCTTTGTCTCTGGATGCTGTTTGTGGGACTACCACGGGACAAGTGCTCACAATACCCCCACACACCAAAAAAAGAAAGAAAAAAAACCACCCAGGAAGGCCTACATGTAGCTCAAAGGCTACAGCCTGGCTTTACCCACCCACCCATCCCGGGACTCCCAAGCTATAAGAAGTTACCTTATGTCGCTGGACATGGGTGAACCTCCGAAACCAATCTCCAACAGCTGCTCCATTCCCCAGAGGAAAAGTGCGTCCAGAGGGGGCAGAACCCCCAGCGTCCGTACGAGAGGCAAAACCAGAAACACGACATGCAAAATCTGGTTTGCCAGCCTTAAGTCAGGTACGTCAGCAGTGAACCTGGATGGAAAGAGACGAGGGTATCATTTCTGTGACCAAAGGATTATTTTGATTTTCTTAATGAAAGACAAGTTACAGGAATGATCATACATCGTGATGTCTGAGGTGAGAAGAGTGGGAATTATTATAGAACTGTTGTTTCATTGTGTCCTATTATGCCATATTGTCAGTTTCTCTCACTGCCTAATGGAATGTTGAGTTTCTCAATTTATGGATAATTATTTATAATTCACCCGACTCATTGAGATATGCAATGTCATGAGAGATAGTTGTTTATGGTGTTTGACCCCCTGAGATATGGTAAACTGGAGAAGAATGTGTTTGCATGGTGTATATAAAACACAAGTATAATAAAAACGATTCAGAATACGAGTATTGTTGGAAGTGCTTTGATGTAACATGGACTCAATGTATACTCATCTCTCTTTCTCCCTACACAAAGTGTCACCATTTTACCTGTCAGCGAGATCCACTGTGACAAAGAGGAAAACATAGGATGGTCTCAAGAGAGGCGTGATTTCATTGTCGTCTATTGTTTGAAAAGCAGCCGTCTCTGGTGGGGTGTTGACAATTAAGGCGTACTCCGCCACGCAAACCGTCAGCCACCCCAACACAAAGACGGCCACAGAAACGCCGATGTTATCATGGTACAGGGAAGTGAGCCTGTTTGGTAGCAGGTACCAAGTCGCCGAACTGCACAGCACCGCAGAGAGGATCGAGTGACCAACGACGTTGAGGATGACATGCTTCTTCCCTGGAATAAGGAACGCCACCGTTTGTGACCCCAGGCAGCTTGAAAACTCCCACACTTCTTCATCCATCAGGGGATTGTGCTTCAGCACTCGTTGCGCTGAGGCCCTCCTCCGTCTCGCCACCAAAGATGTCCCCTGGATAATAGTGGCGGCAGCGAGCATGAGCTCTCAAGAAAGCAGGGCTGTCTCGAAGTCTTCCAGAACGCCCAATTGATAGAGAAGAGTGCCCACTCCTCCCAGTGCCCAGGGCACCAGGAAGAGAAGACTCTGATGCACAAAGACATATGAGGGCATGCTCTGCCCCAACATCAACCGGGGGCCGCCCAAAAAAGTCTGTGCCAGCCATCTCAAGACAAAGGCTCTTTTGTGGTAGCCCATCAGAGGCACGTCGGGGGCCATTCTCGTCTGCCCAAATTTCAGACAGATCTCGTCCTCTGTAATGACAGCAAGAGAAGTAGAGGAGGACATTACGGCAGCATGCCAGTTTGAACGTTGTTTGTACAGTAAGAAACTGGACCCCGTTCTAAGCTGCAGCCTGCCGTCAAGGTCTCTATGAACACACAGTTTCCACGTGGGACTTCACAGATCGCCACCTGATAAACATCGCTTAAAGCTAAGTGCCATAAGCCCATCCTAAAATTAATTTTAGGAGTATGCACCCCTCCTGCCTTGAGCCTGAGAAGACATGTCATAAGAAAATCAGAAAAGGCCCTGCTGGATCAGACCCAGGCCCATCAATTCCAGCAGTCTGTTCACACAGGGGCCAACCAGGGGCCTCTAGGAAGCCCACAAACAACATGACTGCAGCATCATTGTCCTGCCTGTGTTCCACAGCACCTAGTATAACAGGCCTGCTCCTCTGATCATGGAGAGAATAGGGATGCATCATGACTAGTACCCATTTTGACTAGTAGCAATGGATAGCCTTCTCCTCCATGAACATGTCCACTCCCCTCTGAAAGCCTTCCAAGTTGGCAGCCATCACCACATCCTGGGGCAGGGAGTTCCACCACTGAACTCTGCGTTGTGTGAAAAATGACTTATCTGTTTTGAATCTCTCACCTTCCAGCTTCATTGTCAGAAGCAGGCCTGTTCGGCTCCTCGGCTCCTCTGAGGTGTTATGACTTTCTCGCGGCTTCTCGCAGCTGCCTCGCTTTGTTGTTCTAACAGACATTTTATTTCGTGCATTCCTCTCCCGTGGGAAACTGAGTTACTATGCCAACCTGCCATATCAGCTATGCTAATATATATTACTGTTTTGTCTATCAGAAGTCTTGGTTAGATAACACAAAGTGCACTATAGAAGGCACCGAGGAGGAAGGCCACAGCGGGCGTCCGAAGTTTCTGAAAGGCCAAGAAGAAGACCTCTGATGATGAGTCTGACGGCTCCTCTCTCACACGGCCACCTCCTCCAGATCCAGGAGGACCAAAGCCCGAGGAGGACTGTTAGTCGCTGGAGGTCCTGAGTCCCTGTGCCCCCCCTCCCCCCAACCACCTCTCCCCTCTCTCGGAACTCCAGCTGCCTTCTCCTGCTGTTAGGGTTGCCAACCTCCACGTACGAGCTGGAGATCTCCTGCTATGACCACTGATCTCCAGCCGATAGAGATCAGTTCCCCTGGAGAAAAGGGCCTCTTTGGCCATTGGACGCTATGGCAATGAAGTCCCTCCCCTCCCCAAAACCCACCCTCCTCAGGCTCCACCCCAAAAACCTCCCACCAGTGGTGAAGAGGGACCTGGCAACCCTTGTGGGGGGGGCTCATAGAGAATATGCCTGAGATCTGTGAGTCTTATCAATCTGTAGAATTGCCAACTCTAGGTTCAGAAATACCTTGAGGTTTTAGGGGTGGATCATGGAGACTGCAGGGTTTGGGGAGGGGAGGGACTTCAGTGGTGTCTAATGCCATAGAGTACACCCTCCAAAGCAGCTATTTTCTCCAGGGAAACTGATCTCTATCACCTGGAGATCAGTTGTAATAGTGGGAGATCTCCAGCCACCACCTGGAGGTTGGCAAGCCGATGAATCCGAGCAACAGCAGATTCAAGTTTAAGAACTACCGGTCTGGAAGAACAAAACAATAAAAGAGCCTTGTGACACCGAACACGTTTATGATGGCAGAACCTTTTGCAATCCAGAGCACGCTTTGTTAGACTCACAAAGTGGACAAGGACACATAGAAATTAACGCCACAATAAACGCTGAGAAGTTTGCAAAGTGCCACAAAGCCTCTTTTCACTCTTTGGCTGCTGCCGACTGACTTCTAGAAGAAAAGCCACCCGTCCATTGGCCTCAAGGCATTCTGAACCCTGTGAGCTACATACCACCAACTGTCATTTTGTCTATCAGAAGTCTTGGTTAGATACGCCAAGTGCACTAGAAGGCCACAGTGGGCGTTCGAAGTTTCTGAAAG
Source organism: Euleptes europaea (assembly GCF_029931775.1). Lineage (NCBI taxonomy): Eukaryota > Metazoa > Chordata > Lepidosauria > Squamata > Sphaerodactylidae > Euleptes > Euleptes europaea. The sequence continues at coordinate 109,519,951 of NC_079316.1, forward strand.
GCCAAGAAGACTCTAATGAGTCTTTGGTAGCTCCTCTCTCACACGGCCACCTCCTCCGGATCTAGGAGGAGGACCAAAGCCAGAGGAGGACTGTTAGTCGCTGGAGGTCCTGAGTCGCTGTGCCCCCCCTCCCACCAACCGCCTTTCCTCCTCTCTCGAAACCCCAGCTGCCTTCTCCTGTTCTTAGGGTTGCCAACCTCCACGTACGAGCTGGAGATCTCCTGCTATGACCACTGATCTCCAGCCGATAGAGATCAGTTCACCTGGAGAAAAGGGCCTCTTTGGCCATTGGACGCTATGGCACTGAAGTCTCTTCCCTCCCCAAACCCCGCCCTCCTCAGGCTCCACACCCAAAATCTCCAGGTTTTTCTCAGTCTGGAGCTGACAACCCTATGGGGGAAGGTGAAAGAGAGCCATTGAATATCACTTTGAAGAGTCCAAACGAAGTGCCCCAAATAAAGGTATTTTACCTGTGGCACTATGTACATAAACAGGTGCAGGAATCCTCCCTTTAGACATGACACCCGTGTAGATAAATGGGTGTCAAGAACCACCCTCCCTTTCTCTCCTTTCTCTTCCTTTCCTAGTCACTAAGTCTGCATAAAAGTACTCACATACTTTCCTCAATGTTGCAACATCCCAAACAATGCCGGTTTCCTTTGCTTTGCTAGCTCCTTATCTCATTACAAGGACCTTCGCGTCTCAGCAAAATAAATTGCTTTGCACAAACTGCTTGTTGAGAATGACACCATGAGAAAAGTAGAAAGGTATCGTTATTGAAGACAATTTGTAGAAGTGTATAAAAAGTTGATCAATGCTAAATGACAATGTGATTCTTTCTGCAGTGATTCTGTCTTTGGGTTTCGGCTGGAGAGATTTGATCCCAGCTTGTACTGTTTAAACTGGTACCATTAAAAAGCATAAGCTGTAAAAAGTAATTCCTGATCTCCAGTGCGTTATCCTTGATCAGATCTACCTGGGGTAACGTTTTTCTAGGCACAACACAAATACACCAGCCGTGTGTGTGTGTGGGAGGGGGGGACGGACACCACATTAAATCCCTGGAATCAAAAGTGTTCGGAAAATTATTTTATCAGAGGTTATAAATTGTATGATTATGGCTGGTGAAAGTCAATTAAAGCACACACACACAATGAATAGACAAAGTCCTTTGTCTTAGCAAAAACAAAACTTTACTCACTATAAAATAGGGTAGGGTAAACTTGAGTTTAAAACAAAAAATCCTTACTACATCTCTAGTTCCCTAAAGGTGCCAGAAAAGAACTGGAGGGAATCAAAACTTAAGCACATGACATCTCTAAAATACAGAGTTGCCCCATCCTCTCTGGTTGAGATCCAAAAAGTAAGAGATACTGTTCTTTCTTCTTAGACAAAGAAAGAGCTGTAACATGCAGATTTTTGGGTACGTGACCAACAACATGTTTACAACTGATCCTCACTGACCAATAGCTAATTGACACATTGGATATTATATCACCTTCTTGAACTGGTCAGCATCAATACAATCAATTTTAACCCTTGTCTGTCTGACATGTAACGAAGCTCGCTATCTATTCCCTGAGAAACCCCTTTTCGAGCTTCTGTTGTATTCAGACATACAAGCATAAAGCATCACGTAAATATTCAAACTGTTGTCTATGCAGTGGCTTTGTCAAAATGTCAGCCACCATCTCTTTACTTTCACAGTACTTCACATTTATAAGTTCCCTTCTTTGCTTGTCCTTCACTGAGTCAATCTTGAGTCGAAGATGTTTTCCTCCCTTGGCGATCTCACTGTTCAGTAGTGCTATGCATGCTTGATTGTCCTCAAATATTGTAACAGGTGTCAGTACATCTATTCCAAAGTCACGTAGTAATTCAAGTATCTCCTCTAATTCCATGCATGCACTGCTGGCTGCTATGCACTCAGCTTCTGTTGAAGACATTGAAACAATTTGCTGTTTTTGACTTGTCCAGGTGATTAGATTTTCTTCAAAGAAGAATAGTTACCCACTTGTAGATTTGCTGTCCGTTATATCTCCAGCTAAATCAGCATCCATGTATCCTGTCAGTCTTGGCTCATCATTCGGAGTTATCTTCAATTTTAAGTCGATAGTTTTCTTTAAGTACCCTGTAAGGGGCTTTATTGCGTTCCAATCATATTCTCTTGGTGCACTGGTCCGTCTGCTCAAAATTCCAACAGCTGCGCATATATCTGGCCTGCTGACATTACTTAGATACAGTAGTTTTCCAATAGCCTCTCTGTACTTGTTATTATTGTCCAATAATTCACCTCCTTCTAATTTCATATATGTTGGGTCAAGGGGAGTACTCTTTGGTTTGCACTCCTGCATGTTCATAAATTGTAGAAATTCCAGTATTTTGTTCTTTTGACTGATTGAAAATCCATTGCCTTGATCTTTTTCTATTTCCATTCCAAGATAATTTTTCACTGTACCAAGTAATTTCACTTCCACTGATTGGTTCAGCTTGTCTGCAATTTGCTTTGCAGCTGTTTCAGGGCCCAACAAATTAAAATGTCATCCACAAAGGTCAGGAAATATTCCCACTGTCCAGCCACATTTCTGCTGAATAAGCTTTTCTCTATGCTTCCTTGTTTGAAACCTTGAGCTTCCAGTAGTGAGGTAGGCTTGTGGTTCCATGCTCTAGCAGATTGTTTAAGTCCATACAAAGTCTTTTCAAGTTTACAGACTTGATTTTCAGTATCAGAGTCCTTTAGTCCAGGAGGGATTTGCATATATATTTCTTCTGTCAAGTCGCCATTCAGAAAAGCTGTTTTCACATCCAGTTGCAAGATATGTTTATTCTTAGTTGTGGCTATGCACAGTAAGGTATGTATAGTTGTGTGTCCGATGACCAGTGCATACGTTTCTATGTAGTCAGTTCCAAATTTCTGGGTAAATCCTTTTGCCACTAATCTTGCTTTGTACTTTTCCACACTGCCATCAGCGTTTTGCTTTACTTTAAAAATCCATTTGCATTTGACTGTCTTTTTCCCAGGTGGAAGTTTGGTTAGTTTCCAAGTCTTATTTTTCTGCAATGACTCTAATTCATCCTGAATTGCATGCAGCCATCTCGACCTCTCACCATCGGGCAACTTCTGCAGTTCGCCCCAACCTGAGGGTTCCCACTGGCTGTCCACTTCAGCATAGAGATTCAGTCTCTCCGCTTGAATGCCTTTTGTGGTCCTTGCAGATTTCCTTAAGGTTGAAGAGGGTTGCTCTGTTCCATCAGCTTCAGGGTTGTCCCCTTTTGTCTCTGCTGTCTCTTGACATTCCACAGGGACAGATGGCATAAATTCCCATGCTGTAAATGTAATCTCTTTGGCTTCCTCTTCACAGACCTCTGGATTATTGAAGCTATTAATTCGCTTGTTATTTATGACATCTCTTTCATCAATGTACACAGCATTCAGGCCTTGTACTTTAAAGTTCTTTGGATTCATTACTCGATATCCCTTAACATGTGGGTGATAACCAACTAGTATCCCAAGTTCAGTTGTGGGGCTCAGTTTTCCCCTTTTCTCTCTTGGGATGTATGCATATACACGAGATCCAAAAACTTTTAAATAGTTCAGACTAGGCATTCTGCCATTCCATCTTTCATATGGGGTCATGTTAATGGCACTGGAAATTGACCTGTTATAAAGGTAGGCCTCTGTATTCACACATTCTCCCCAGCAGGGGTCAGGCAAACCTGCCTATAGCAAAAGACATCTTGCATTTTGCATTAGAGTTCTATTGAATCTCTCTGACAATCCATTGTGCTTGGGGGTGTAAGCTACTAAAGTTGCATGCTCTATCCCTTCAGATTCAAGAATCTCTTTCATTTCATTATTAATGTATTCACTGCCATTATCTGTGTATAGCACTTGTATTCCTTTGTTATGCTTATTTCTCACCATAGCAGCATATGCTTTAAATTTCTCAGGTACTTCAGTCTTAGACGTCAACAAATAAACATGAGCAAATCTTGAAGCACTGTCTATAAAATGCAGGATGAATTTGGCGCCACCTGCTGATGGTTTAAGTGGGCCAATTAAGTCAGAGTGTACTTCCTCTAGACTCTCTGCTTTAACATCACTGGTTTTCTGCACGCATCTTGGGGCAATTCCTTTTCCCCTAATGCAAGTTTCACAGCGTTCCTGGTTCTTAATACAGTCTTTCAGTGGTATCAGCAGTTGCTTGACAGAATTAAAGTTTCTATGTCCAAGCTTTACATGCCATGAGAATAAACAATTTTTGTGCTCAAAGTCCATAGCTTTCAGTTCTTTCAACCCTTCATTATAAGCAGCTAAGTAACCTGTTTCATCAACAACTCCATCCTCAGCTCCACATAAATCATCATCATCACTATTGTCATTACAGTCCATTTCATCAGCTATGTTGTTTAAGTAGAAATGAGAACCTTCTGTCAAAACTTCATATTCTCTTTCTTTGGAATCAAACAAACAACACACTCCATTCCGCATTTTTAGCCAAAAACCAGCATCCAACAGCTTTGTCACAAAAATCAAGCATTCCTTTGAATTCGGTATATACAACACATTCTGCAGATTTATTTCCATAATATTTCCACATAGACTCTCAATGAAAATTGTAACAGTCCCCTTTTGAGTACATGTGTATGCTTCTCCCCTTGCAGTAATCAGAAGCTGTACCATATTTTTCAATGAGCGCATCCCATATCTGTTTGGCTGTGTCGTTACACAATATAATGCTGCTTTCCGTTTGGGCAATTGCACTTACAAGAAGACCGATCACTTGGGAATCAGCCTTTTCAAACTTTTTAAGGTTTGGGCTGTCATTAGCAGATTTATCCATACTCAAAACATGTTTGATCTCGAGCACATTAAAGTCATGTTCCACAGTTTTTTTCCATATGGCAAATGGAATTTGATTAAGTGGTGGGATCGCTATTGTCTGGGGCCCCTTTACATTTGAATTCATGGTTGTTGAGGTTGAGACTGCGTTGCTTGACCCGGAAGCACCTCCATTCGACATCTTTGCAGTTTAATCTTCCTTTCTCTCGGCTTACGAAGCGCGGGGTTTTGAAATTCTCTGCCATCTCTCGCAGACAAGCTGCTGAGCTCCAACACAGAGGTTTCCTCTTGCGTTTTGTAATCATTTTGTTTCCCGTGAAAAATCTCAATTCAAAATTTGTGCGTTTTGACTTCACGTCTAGCCATTAATCATTTATGACAACCATCCATGCTACCACTTGATGGGAAAATTCCCTTTTATCAGAGGATTATGAATCGTTTGATTATGGCTGGTGAAAGTCAATTACGGCACAAGCACACAATGAACAAAGTCCTTTGTCTTAGCAAAACAAACTTTACTCACTATAAAAATAGGGTAGGGTAAACTTGAGTTTAAAACAATAAATCCTTACTACATCTCTAGTTCCCTAAACATGCCAGAAAAGAAATGGCAGGAATCTAAACTTAAGCCTAAGGCATCTCTAAAATACAGAGTTGCCCCATCCTCTCTGTTTGAGATCCAAAAGGTAACTGGGTACTGCTTTCTCTTCTAGTCAAAGGAAGAAAGCAGTAATATGCAGATTCTGGTTACGTGACCACAAACACGTTTACAACTGATCTTCACTGACCAATAGCTAATTGACACATTGGAGATTACATCACCTTCTTGAACTGGTCAGCATCAATATAATCAATTTAACCCTTGTCTGTCTGACATATAACGAAGCTCGCTGTCGATTCCCCAACACTAGGCTGATCCTGCATTAAGCAGGGGGTTGGACTAGATGGCCTGCATGGCCCCCTCCAACTCGATGATTCTGTGTCTTAGATGGGGTTAAGGTTTCTGTGGAAGGTCAAGTTGACCGTGAGGGATTCTCCTGGTCCCAGCCTTGTTAATGCAGGTTGAGTATCCCTTATCCGGACATCCCCTATCCAGACTGATCCAAAAACCGGACCTTTTCAGCCAGCATGCAGACATTACTCACAGGCCCTCAGCAGCGACACTGATGGTTCAGTGTACAAAAAATTATTTAAAAATATTGTTTAAAATTACATTCAGGCTATGTGTATAAAGTATACATAAAACATAAATGAATTTCGTGTTTAGACTTGGGTCTCTCCTGGGAGTCAGTGTGGTGTAGTGGTTAAGAGTGGTGGTTTGGAGCGGTGGACTCTGATCTGGAGAACCAGGTTTGATTCCCCACTCCTCCACATGAGTGGTGGACGCTAATCTGGTGAACCGGGTTGGTTCCCCCACTCCTCCACCTGAAGCTATCTGGGTGACCTTCGGCTAGTCACAGCTCTCTTAGAGCTCTCTCAGCCTCACCTACTTCACATGGTGTCTGTTGTGGGGAGGGGGAAGGGAAGGCGAGTATAAACCGGTTTGTTTCTTCCTTAAGTGGTATGAAAAGTTGGCATATAAAAACTCTTCTTCTGTATATGCAAAAATTCCAAAATATGGAAAGATCCGAAATACAGACCACTTCTGGTCCCAAGCAGTCCAGATAAGGGATACTCGACCTGTAGATAAACCGGTTACTACTGTTGGTCATAGAAGCTTCTTTCAGTTCCATCTAGCTCATGAGCCTGCCCCTTACTTAAACTCTGCTCGCCCAGGCTAGCCCCATCTTGTCAGATTTCGGAAGCTCAGCAGGGTACTACTTTATTTATATTTATTTATTTATTGCATTTATATCCAGCTCTCATTCCCAGCAAGCCGGTGGATGGGAGACCACCAAGGAAAGTCCAGGGTGACCACAGAGGCAGGCGATGGCAAAACAACTGTGTCTGTCTCACGCCTTGAAAACCCCATGAGATCAACAAATTTGTGCAACAAATATATGAGATCAACAAAATTGGTTGAGAGAGGCTTAATTCTATACAAATCATTTGTGCTATAGAAATGTTGGTTAAATTACTGAATTCTTTAAAATCACTGATTGCAGCCCTGTTTTTGCAAAACCAATGCCAGTCACTACGCTTATTTTTGGGCTCCATGGATCACTGGAAGAGCTGTCCTAAACAGCCACACCCTTTAAAAACCCCATTGAAGTCAGTGGGTTTGCAAGGGTATAAGTGCTTGGGGACTGCATTGCAGCAACCTCCATTTGAGAGCCAGCGTGATGTAGTGGTTAAGAGCAGTGGTTTGGAGCAGTGGACTCTGATCTGGAGGACCGGGTTGGTTTCCCCACTCCTCCACATGAAGCCAGCTGGGTGACCTTGGGCTAGTCACAGCTTTCTTAGAGCTCTCTCAGTCCCACCTACCTCACAGGGTATCTGTTGTGGGGAGGGGCAAGTTTGATTCTTAAGTGGTAGAGAAAGTCAGCATATAAAAACCAACTCTTCTCTTCTCCTCCTCCTCCTCCGGAGGGGCTGAGATTGTAAACTGCACATCTATTTGGATATGAAGTAAAACAGTGCTTATTCGATCTTGATTCTTCTGAGGATCAGAAGATTTCCAGGCAGCTCATCTTAGTTTTGGAACATCATATAATGTTTGCTTTTTCTCCCCGAAGATTTACTCTTCCTGCCATTTGTGTGTATGTATTTGCCTAACAAATGAGTATACAGCATTTGATGGGAACAGCAGATTTGTAGCTTGAACATAAAACCAAATGTTGACTTAATGTAACAAACAAAATACATGGTTGTTTGTTAACACAAATGTCATTCTCCCCTTTAGCAGAACTTTTAAATATTTTGCTTCCAAAACGTCACTGAGAAATCTATCCCATTGTTCTCCTTCCCTTCCTCCAAGAATCTTTGGGCACTATACAGAGTTCTCTCTTCCCCATATTTTTCTTACAACAATCTTGTGAGGAAGGTCAAGCAGAGAAAGGGGAGTAAAGTCACCCAGCAGGTGGTATTGGCAGAGTGGCTATATGAGCCCCGATTGTAATTTGCCACTCTAACCACTATACCAGGGGTCCCTACAATTTTGAGCCTGTGGGCACCTTTCGAACTCTGACACAGGGTGGTGGGCACAGCCGGAAAATGACTGCCACAGGAGGTGGAGCCAGCTACAAAACGGCAGCCTCAAGATGTGGATCCAACCAAAAAATATCAGGGAGTGAGGTCATGGATAACTGTTCAGCATTTCAGGCAGAAGCACTGTGATGCCTTTTAAAAGGAACGTGTTGTTTTAAAACATTTTCTTGCATATACACCGCTTATCTCCAGTCAACCCATGAAGATCCTTGTGCTGTTGTGTTGGTACTGCAGATCCTTGTGTTGGCACCGCAGCTCCTGGTAAATCAACTTTTTAAAAACCTCCTCCGCCAATCAGATCTCCAATGGCTGACCAGAAGCCCACCTGCCCCTGCCAACTTTCTGAAAACACTTGGCGGGCTCTAGGGAAAGTCTGTGGATACCATGGTGCCGAACCCAGCACTACACCGTGCTGGCAGAACTAAGGGTACGCTTACACAAAAGCAGTCCAGTCCCTGCATCTAGGAAACCCAAATACTGTGTTTAAAGTATATTATGCTATCCAATTAAATGTACGTAAGAATAATACTTAGCATTAGCATAACACTATTATTGTTCCCAGTGCTTCCTATGTCACAACTGTCCTGTAAAGTAGGCCAGTGTTGTTATTCCTGTGTCCCAAGGTAGACTGCTGGGCCTAAAGTCATCTGGCCTGTATTTAGACATCACCACAAATCTCTCTTTGTGCCTGATGGTTTCTAGACTCTGATTTTCAGGGCAGTCCTCCTCTCCCATTCACTTCAAAGGACTTAGAAGGCAGTAATTCTCTTTGAGATTGTAGTGTGACTGTCAGGAATCAAGCTGTAAGAAAGCATATATGCACAATGTATACACAGTTGTAACACTAGCAGTAGAAAAGGAGTCCAGTAGCACCTTAAAGACTAACAAAATTTCTGGCAGGGTATGAGTTTTCGTGAGCCACAGCTCACTTGTTCAGATACAGCTAGAATGTGATTCCATCTATCCTTAAGTAGAACATTACTTAATTACTGTATTATTACTGTAACACTGTGTGCTTCGTGTACAAATAACCACTGCACCGTGCCAGTTTTTTTCTTTGCAATAAGTGCTCATTAATGCCTGAAGATGGCTGAAGATTTTACCCTTGCTGACTGGAGTTTTTAGACACTCGGACAATTTTATTGTTAATTTATTACTAGAGGACAAAGATATCAGTATTTCTTACACAGTGGCAAAGTTTTGTTATATAGCCAGAAGAGTGCGGAGATCTCTGGTTGGTGTCACAAAATTGTAATCATGGTTCTGTATTGATGTTTTTTAAAAAAATTAAATATTTTAAAGTTGCTGGTCAAATGACTGTAAATAAATTAACTGAGTTGCCTGAAGATACAATGTCATGTCCCTGGGGTAGCTTGTATAAAAAACCTGTGCCACTCTTATCATGTTAAAATAAATCCACTGTGAAGTAGGGTAGCAGTAGCTGGAGATCTTCCCCTATTAAAATTGATCTCCAGCCGACAGAGATTAGTTCCCCTGGCCGCTTTGGCAATTGGACCCCAAGGCATTGAAGTCCCCCCTTTCCTAAACCCCCCTCCTCAGGCTCCGCCCCCAAAATCTACAGGTATTTCCCAACCAGGAGCTGGCAACCCTACTGTGAAGTCATTTCTTGATTTATATCCTTTGCACGCCACATTTCCTGCTCATCAGGGTCACATTATTGTGTGTCATGATAACGCATCTCCAGCTTCAGGGCAACTCATTTGACTCATCACTTCCTGTAGACCTGAGGGTGCCATTTTATCATCTGTGTGGGAGGTTGGAATGAAAGATAGGACAGCTGACCTTTGCCACCATCTCACAAAAGAATGTGCCAAAGCAGAAATCCACCTGTGTATCTAGTGTGCAACGATAAGGTGTGTGGGAAAACCCACCTGTGTTAACAACCAAGCGTGATTGGCGGGTGCTCCTCAGCTCCCAAATGCCCAATTGAGATAACAACTGGAAGGAATGTGGGGAAGGGGTTTGAGTCCTCTCCCCCACACCATTTTCCTGACCAGAAATGGTTGGGTGGGTGCTATTTGGGGGAAACCCACAAGACAGATATTACCCCCCCACACACACACACACACATGGATTATTTTAGATTAGGAAAATGGCACAGGAAGGGAAGACTGCAATCATTTGTCCATGTACCACACGTTCACAACCTGAACTGAGCACCAAGAACATGGCAATTGAAGAGAACCTCTCAGCTTGGGTTGCCAGGTCCCTCTTCGCCACTGGCGGGAGGTTTTGGGGGCAGAACCTGAGGGCGGGCTTTGGGGAGGGACTTCAATGCCATAGAGTCCAATTGCCAAAGCAGCCATTTTCTCCAGGGGAACTGATCTCTAACGGCTGGAGATCAGCTGTAATAGTAGGAGATCTCCAGCTAGTACCTGGAGGTTGGCAACCCTACTCACAACTCACATCTGACTGTTACAAAGGACACAGGATGGGCACCCTAGACCTGACCAGTGCACTCTGTAATGTGTAAAGAAATAATAGGTTACTTCTTGCCTACTTGGGGATTTGAACCTAGAGCTTCACAGTCCAGGTTTGACACGCCGTCCATATCATCTTGAATCTCAAATGGCCAGCGTGCAGTCGAATATTGTAAAAAGGTCTGTGTTGCCCTTTTAATCAATTTTGGCCATCTGGAAAGTTTGCAGATTTACCGGTAATAAGAGCAATCCCAAAAGCTCTAAAAATTCCAGCTGACATTCAATGAAAATAGCAAAATCAAACAAATAGGCAATAGTTATCATTAGGAAGAAACCTTTGATACAAAACAATGAGGCAAATTAAAACAAAGAACTAAAAAAAAAGGAACCTCTGTACCCTGACAAGTTTTTTCTGCTGGCTTTGCTATTCTGTAATGACTCATTGTCAAAGAAAAGCAGGCTTTGAGTCCTGATAAGATGGCTCAGAGAAGAATTCTGACTTACCCTCCCGGTAGCCAGATACAATTTCTAAACTGCACGAATACGTCAACTGGATAAACAGAACATTTGTGATAATTGTGGTCAAGTCACAGCTGATTTATGGCGACCCCACAGGGTTTGCCGTTGCCTGCCTCCGCATCACCCTGGTATTCCTTGGAGGTGTCCCATCCAAATACTAGCCAGCGTCAGGACTGAGAGTGCGTGACTGGCCCAAGGTCATCCAGCAAGCTTCCATGGTGCAAGTGGGGATTCGAACCTGGGTTCCCCAGGTTTAATAATCCATAAAGGCGCCACAGCCCAAACACTGGATGTAGGGAGTCCTTTATTAAGAAGCAGCTGGCACAATATCTCACTATATACCAGGAATACTTGGCACAGTTGTTTCAGTGTGTAAATCCACATGTGGCTTGCACTTGGATTCCGAGCAACTGTTCCCCTCTATCATTTCCCTTTTTGTGAAACACCTCTAAGAAGCCCTTAAAATCTTTGCCTGCCATTCCCTTCACACTCCACCTACCCCTCGAATAATTCTGAATTACATTTGTTGAGCATGTGTCTATTAGGGTTGCCAGGTCCCTCTCCACCACCAGCGGGAGGTTTTTTGGGTGGAGCCTGAGGAGGGTGGGGTTTGGGGAGGGGAGGGGCTTCAATGCCATAGAGTCCAACTGCCAAAGCAGCAGCTTTCTCCAGAGGAACCAATCTGTATCGGCTGGAGATCAGTTGTAATAGCAGGAGCTCTCCAGCTAGTACCTGGAGGTTGGCAACCCTAGTGTCCATATATCAAGAATGGGTAGCCACAGCCTCTGATTGGGTCAGTAAACCATGCAAAATAGTGTGTGTGGGGGGGAAGACCCAACCAAAAAACAAAGTTGGATACCCAAAGGTTGGGTGGAAAAAAAGCTCAATTAAACTATGAAATACATTTATTATAAAGCACTCATGCATATATAAGGTTGATCATCTAAAACAGGGGTCGGCAAACTCATCAGTCAAAAGAGCCAAATATCAACAGTACAACGATTAAGATTTCTTTTGAGAGCCAAATTTCTTAAACTTAAACTATATAGGTAGGTACACTGTTTATTAACTTAATAAACTTTAATTAAAGTTTTAAGTCTTAATTAAACTATAGGTACACTGAATAAAACTTGATATCATACTTAATAGTGATCTTATTTATTGATAAAAATTAAATTGTAAGTCCCTGCCATTTCCCCCTCCCCGTCCGGAGTCCTCGTCTGGAGGCCTGGTCTACCGCCATAAAAGCCTATTGGTAGACCTGGCCTCCGGCTGAGTCCCATTGGGAGGCCAGGTCTACCCATTGGCTTTCTTGGCAGTAGACCTGGCCTCCGGAGGCCCATAGAAGCCAATGGGTAGACCTGGCCTCTGAAGGGGGACTTTTTCCCCTCCTCGGAGTCCAGGTGTACTGCCAAGAGAGCCAGTGGGTAGACATGGCCTCCCAATGGGACTCAGCCGGAGGCCAGGTCTACCAAAGGAAGCCCAGCCCGCCCAACAGCTGATAGGCGGGGGCAGGAACAGCTGAGCCGCTTGCTGCGGCTAGAGGGGAGGGGAGGCTTTAGCCTCCCAGCCATTGAGGGAAAGGGAAAGGGGGACCCGGCCATTCTCCACGGTGTGTGTGTGGGGGGGGGAGACAGCACACCCGCTCTCTCTCCCAGGCGTGCCGGCTCCGCAGCCCGGCTGCCGGCACGAGCGGGCGCAAGAGCAGGGGCTCCGAACCAAGTTCGGAGAGCCGCACTCAACAGGCCAAAGAGCCGCATGCGGCTCTGGAGCCACAGTTTTGAGACCCCTGATCTAAAACCACATGACAAATGCGTCTCAACTCCCAGGTCTTCATCAGTGGTCTAGTAAAACATCAGCACACAACAATCAACAGATGGAACGATTTTGTAACAGCCCAGGCGTGTATTTTGAGATGCCTTCCAAATAAACTCTGTGCCTATGATATCAGATTGTTATTAAAATTATGTTTTGAATTGAAAAAGCACGCACCAGAGGAACGCAGTTTCAACACTTCTTTCTGGGACAGGCTGTGACCTCACATTCAAAGGGTGCAGAAGGTTCTCCACCAAATAGATGCCTCTCGTACAGGCGGATTTGCCAGGGTTGCCAAGACCCTGGGGGTGGGGTGGGGGAGCCCCATCGCTTTAAATCGAAGCTCAGTGTGCGCAAACGGGCAGGGGAAGCCGTTCATGGCACGGGAGGCAAACGGCAACATCACCCGGGAAACGGCATTCCCATGAAGCCTCTTTTCAGAGGGCAGAGGGCTTTTTCACAAGGTTTCTGAAGACAACTCTCTCTGTATGTATGAGTGTGTGTGTGTATTGCATTGACTGCATGCTTTTTCACAAGGTTTCTGAAGACATCTCTCTCTCTCTCTCTCTCTTTTATATATATATATATATATACATATATATATATATACACACATATATATATACATATATATACATTTATATATATATAAAAACATTTTATAAATATATATATTTATATATATAAAAAAGCATTTATATATACAGCAGCGATTGAACATGCGCCTCTAGACCATAGAAGCTTCCCCACCTTCTTCCTCTTCATTTGCATCCCAGCGGCTTCTGTTTTGAGACGGCACGTGGCGCGAGGGTGGCCACGCCCCCCCCCGGCCCCAACGAATCCCCGCCCGCTCCTCCTCTCCCCAGCCACGCCCCCCGCCCAGCCGCGGCCAGCATGACCTGCCGAGGGTTGGAGCGAGACCCGCACAGTCCCGCGGCGCGCGGGTGGCGGAGCGGAGCGGAGCGGCGATGGCGTCGAGCGAGGCCCCCGAACGCCCCAGCACCTATTTCCGACGCACCCACCCGATCTTCAAGGCTGCGGTCGTGTTCGGCTTGATATACCATGGGGTGAGCGAGACCCGGCGGGCGAGGAGGGGAGTGGGGAGCCTTTAAAAGGGGGGAGGGGGGTTGGAGGGATGCACCCAATGGAATGACAGGAGGGCCCATTAGGAACAGTGGGAGAGGCTGCGCGGGCCATTGAAAATAATGGGAGCCAGGATGGCCAATGGACTTACAGGGGCTCCATGGAAATACATCACAGCACACACAAAAAAAAAGTTGCAAAGAAAACGTGGAATGGATTTTCCATTCCATTACTCTGGGATTGGAATGGCAGCCCCCAGAGTGGCATGACGGCCCCTGGCATTAGCAGAAGTGTCCTGAGACTGGAATGGCAGCCCCCAGAGTGGAACGATGGCCCTTGGGGAGCTGCCATTCCAGTCCCACAACACTCCTGCTTGTCTCAGAGGCTGCCATTCCAGGCCCAGAGTATTGTATCTGAGCCCAGAGACCTTAGTGGAAAATCTTTTCCACATTTTCTTTGGAACTCTTTTTTTGTGTGTGTGTGTCCTGTAATGTATTTCAATGGAGCCCATGCAAGTCAATGGGCATTCCTGGCTCCCATGATCTTCAATAGGCTGTGCATCCTCTCCCATTGTTTCTAATGAGCCATCCTGTCATTCTTTTAGTGCATCCTGGGATTTGGAGCAGGGGCTTCGCTTTCCTGAGGCCAACCCAGGTTTTGAACGCTCCGGGTTCCGAGGAACCGCAATCCTCGGTCCACAATTGAGGCTGGGGGTTGTGAGAATCATGGTTGTCGTTGGGTAATCACGTTTGATTCCTATTTATTTCAAGAGTGTTATTGTTATCATTGAGTGCTTTAAACAAAAAATCCTGCCCTTTGTCCAAAGAGCACAGGGTGGCATAGATCTGCTCACAACAACCCTGCAAGGTAGGTAAGACTGATAGGGAGGATCGAGAGTGAGCTTGATGGCAGAGTGGGGGTTTGAACCAAGATCCTTTGAATGCTGCAACTGTTAGGGTTGCTAGGCCAGGTGGGGAAATATCTGGAGATTTTGGGTTGGAGACTGAAAAGTGCAGAGTTTGGAGAGGGGAGGGACTTCAATGGGTCATAATACCATAAGAATCCACCCTCCAAAGCAGACATTTTCTGCAAGGGAATTGATCTCTGTCGCCTGGAGATCACTTGTAATAGCAGATTTCCAGCTGCCACCTGGAGGTTGGCAACCCTAGCACTGGCTCCCATGGTTTGATGGTGTGTGGTGTAGTGGTTAAGAGCGGTAGTTTGGAGCAGTGGACTCTGATCTGGAGAACCGGGTTTGATTCCCCACTCCTCCACATGAGCAGCGGAGGCTAATCTGGAGAACCGGGTTGGTTTCCCCACTCCTCCACATGACGCCAGCTGGGTGACCTTGGGCTAGTCACACACACTCAGCCCCACCTACCTCACAGGGTGTATCTTCTTCTTCTGCAGCTGCATTGAGTCCCTGCTGAGCATGTATGCCAACACTTGGCCCTTCTGCATGGTTAAAACCGTGTCCCGTCCCCCCCACCAATTTTCAAGCAGTTAATTCTTTGAATGGGTCAGAGAGGAGGTAGCAGGATGTGCCCTGGTAGAGAAGGGCACTTGGAGCACAGGTTCCGTTTCATCCAGACCAGGCCCATTTTCTAAGGTAGCGGCTAACAAGGAATCGCCATCTGTAGAAGTTGGAGTTTGTGACAACTATTCATACATTTTTTTAATGTTAGGTAATTGCTTTTCAGCCCCATTCATTCAAATAAGAGTGTTATTATTAACAATAGAAATAGAACAATAACATATGAATAACATGAATTACTGTTACTGATTAATAATACTATTAAGTACATTTTTTAAATCCTGCCCTTTGTCCAAAGAGGTCAGGGTGGTGTAGATCCTTTCTTCACAACAACCCTGCGAGGTAGGTGAGGCTGAGAGATACTCAGGGCATCCAGTGACTTTCATGGCGAGAGTCAGAATTTGGACCGGGATCCCCCAGATACTGGTCCAAATCCTTGAATGCTGCTCCAGCTCCCAAGGTTTGAAGGCATTATTTATTTGCAGCCTGGGCAGTTTCCCCTCCTGTTTCTTTTTGATCGTGGCTGAACTCTCCCCTGGAGGTATGAACGGGTTGGGGAAGAATGGGTTGCTTCCCTGGTGAGTGTGAATTTCAAGACGGCCCTACTGCAGATTAAAACCGTGCCCACCTCTTCTCCCTCCTCCCCCCACAGTTTCCTGGAAGTTCAGTCTTTGAACGGGGCAGGGTGGAGGTACCGAGATGTGCCCTGGTTTAAATGCGATGCTGTCAGCATGGAAGAATTTACACATGCACAAGCCCAGCGTATGCATGCACTCATGCATGTAATATGCATGCGTGCACATAGAGCATGGTCTGTCAAGGCTTCTTATTGCCTTCCCTCTCCAGGGTCCCGGGTGTAGGTCTTTCACTTCTCCAACTTGCGGAACCTTTTAACTGGAGATGCTGGGGATTGAACCTGGGACCTCCTGCATGCCGAGCAGATGCTCTTCCGCTGAGCCACAGCTCCGTACCTGCCAGCATAGCATCCACCCGGGCGGCAGATCTGTGGTGTGATGTGCCAGCATTCCATGGGTACTGATTTGAGAGTCCTGTTTAAATTAAAACATAAGAACATAAGAAAGGCCATGCTGGATTAGACCAAGGCCCATCAGGTCCAGCAGTTTGTTTACACTGTGGTCAACCAGGTACCTCTAGGAAGCCCACAAACAAGACAACGGCAGCAGCATTATCCTGCCTGTGCTCCAATGCACCAAAATAATAGGCATGCTCCTCTGATCCTTGAGATAATGGGGATGCATCATGACTAGTATCCATTTTTACTAATAGCCATGAATACTCCTCTCCTCCATGAACATGTCCACTCCCCTCTTAAAGCCTTCCAAGTTGGCAGCCATCACCACCTCCTGGGGCAGGGAGTTCCACAATTTAACTCTGCGTTGTGTGAAGAAATATCTGTTTTGAATTAGATGCCGGGCAAAGGCAAAATTAAATGACGTAAATAAAAAATAAATACAAGCTAACAGGAAAGAGCCTTCGGCCAAGTATAATGTTACTGACGGGAGTACTAGGTTCGAGTCCACTAGCACCTTAGAGACCAACAAGATTTTGGGGGGGTCTGAGCTTTCTAGACTCAAAGCTCCGTTTGTCAGATACAAGGAGGAATGGATCTCCATTCCGACTTGTATCTGACGAAGGGAGCCGCTATGTTTGAAAGGTCGCACCTTGAAAATCTTGTTGGGCTCTGAGGGCCTGCTGGACTCGAACCTAGCTCTTCTACGGCACGCCATCATGGCTGCTTTCTGAAACTACCTGTTACTGTTGGGAGAGGCTTCTGTAGACGTCTGTGAAAAGAAGGAGTGTTACAAACGCTTGCTGGAACGTGTGCGTGAAATGTTGGAGGGGGTTTATTGCAAGGATTTTTAGAGCCCTCGTTTCCAGCTCAACACAGCCTTTAAAGAAGGTTAAAAGATTAAAAACAGCAATAATGACTCTTGTCCCATGGATACGGTGGAGACGCTAGCGCATATCCAAATGTTCATTGTGAACATTATAGTGATGCCAGAAATCGTTTAATTACTCCCCTCCTATCAGTTTGTACACTCACACCTCTGAGGCCTCCTTGGTAGAATATCTACTGGAAGACAGGGTGAGTTATATATTCCATAGCAAAATTTTGCTCCTATGTTTGCTGGAAACGGAAGGCATTTATGAAGAACAAAGACCTTATGGGCAAACCTTCCGATTAACTAGTATGGATGAGATGCTGTAAGTGGACGTTGTATAATTTTATTATAGGATGTATATTTTATGCTGGCCTTTGGCTGTAATAATAAATGATTGATTGATTGAACAATAATGGAACGGCGGCATCTCTGCAACAGGACAGTGTGAATTAATTACAAACAATCTCAGTGCAAAGAGGACAAAGTCTTTGAGGAAGCTTAGGAAGTAGCACACATGCGTCTGAGCATGTGTGGAATGCTTTTTCTTCTCCTCATGAGTAGGTGGCAGGGAGCCAGTCTTCTGAGGCAGTGTTTCCCATCCTGTGTCTTCTTGCTAGTCACAGTTCTCTCTGAACTCTCTCAGCCCCACATACCTCACAAGGTGCTTGTTGTGGGGAGAGGATAGGAAGGCAATTGTAAGTCGGCATATAAAAACCAACTTCTTTGAAGTCGGCCTTGGAGCCTGTGAAAGTGGGTGCCAGGTTTTGGCAATTTTTGAGGAGTTAAAAAAAAAATTATTATCTTGTTTCAGATACACAATACAATACAAACAAGTTCTACGACTGTTTTAGAGATCACAGTGTGAGTCAAGCGGGCCATTAACAGCTGCTTGTCATGATATTACATATCTCAATGAGTCAAGTGAATTAGGAATAATTACCCATAAATAGAGTTATTTAACGTGAGATTACTCAGCGAGACAAGCCGACAGGAAGTCACGGCAGGACACAAGGAGGCATTTGTATAATTGTTCCCGTTCTTCTCACCTACGCTGTCATTATGTACGATAACACCTTTAGCTCTTAAATCAACACATATCTTTTCTTCTACACATCGTCACCTGCTTGTATAGTTTTCATTTTTTTTCCATTTTCGTATTTTCATATTTCAATTCAGTTCTCTGCCCAGAACTGTAAGTTAAGCGGTACTTTTGTGCCGATCCCTTCGATCAGCAGTTACAGAAATCAGTAGCAAAGGTGCAGATTTTCTCTCCAGAAGGTATTAAAAGGTTGCCGCTCATTTGAGAAATTGGCTTTATTTAACCTTCCATTTCTTAACTATATACTGATTCTGCTAATTTAAGTAATTTAATCATCTGCAAGATTTTGATGGTCGGTACTTTTCATATTTAATCCTGTGGAAGATTTCACGCTGCTTACAGTCATTCCCTTACCAGCAGTAAGTATATACCATGCCATAGATCTGTTTTTATGGGGAAATTATCACAGGCCTTAGGATCTTTAGGTCCTAACAGAAACCAACCATTCGATGTGTTTCACACAACACTCTTTCCAAAGTGTTTTTACTGCCATGAGGCTCCACCACATTTGTTTGACATCAGTAGTATTGGAACCACGTTTCCAGCGTACATACCGGTTGGTTACATAGATTTAATGTAATCTGTGAGGGAGTGGATGCTTTTGATAATGGACCTTATAATAATTTTCCATCAGATGAACACTAATCGATTCCACTGCCTTAGGAGTCAAGATAAATTGCAACTGCTCATGAGACATATTATAGTCCAGGTCAGAACCCTGATTTAAGATCTTACAAATTGCTGAGGCGAGACCCTTCAACTCTTTGCCACATGGGCCCGGCCTCATTTAAACTGGGTTTCTACGCTGGTGGCCCTTACGAGGGCTGGCAGAAAGGCAGGGCATAACTTTTGTAAAATAAATAGACACATGTGGGACATTGACATACTAGCGCAACACCCACCCAAGATACAGATCTCCGGCTTGTTAAACTTGAATACCTAAAGGCTAAGGCCCAGTTAACATGAGACCTAAACAGATGTAATGTCTATTTATTTATGTAATCGCTAACCTTGCTCCATTTTATCCTCACAACAACCCTATGAGGTAGGTTAGGGTGAGAGGGTGTGACTGGCCCGAGGTCACCCAGCGACCTTCCATGGCAGAGTGGGGATTCGAATCTGGGTCTGACTCTAACCACTGTACCACCTAGTGGTTATTTACTTATTCATTTTTATTTCTTTATATTAGCTGCCTTTCTTTGGCTTACAATATTAATAAAATACGTAAAAGCATTAAAAACATAGAACCAAAATTTAACATCACCAAGTAGGGCTGCTTTAATTAAACGCAGTCCTAAATAAAACCATCTCCAGCTACCTCTTAAGATCGAAAGTGAGGGGGACAGGCGCACCTCCCCGGGGAGGTTGTCCCATAATTGCGGGACTGCCACCAAAGAGGCCCTGTCTTGTGCACCCCCCAGACAAGCTTTTTTCGTTGAGGGGAAAGTCAAGGGGGCCTCCCCGTGATTTTAATTCTCAGGGAAGAATACATGGGAGAAGATCGTCTTTCAGATTAGGGTTGCCAGCTCTGGGTTGGGAAATACCTGGAGATTTTGGGGGCAGAGCCTGAAGAGGGCGGGATTTGGGGAGGGGAGGGACTTCAATGCCATAGAGTCCAATGGCCAAAGCGGCCATTTTCTCCAGGGGAACTGATCTCTGTCGGCTGGAGATCAGTTGTAATAGCAGGAGATCTCCAGCCACCCCCTGGAGGTTAGAATTCAAAATATGGCACAAGACAATATTTTTCAAAAATAGGAAAACAAAAATACAAATCTTGCTTTTAGGAACATAAATTGGGAACAATTTTGTGTGATATAACTTGGGGTCTTGTTTAGACCAATTGTTATATATCTTTTTGCTCAACAAGTGTGACTGTATAAAATTGTCCATTGTGAAAACTGACCATTGATTCCTACTCTCTGCTTCCTATTTTTCAGCCAGCGCTCAATCCATATTGTTTCATTTCCCTCCCCTTTACTAACTTAACAAGGTAAAGGTAGTCCCCTGTGCAAGCACCGGGTCATTACTGACCAGTGGGGTGACATTATGTCATGACATTTACTAGGCAGACTACAGGCATACCTTGGAGACGTCTTACTTTGCCGTCCAAACATACAGGAAAGGTACTCTCCTTTATGCATTGAATGAGCTATGCATTTTTTCACAGAATAGTGCACGGAAAGACTGAAGGCTTGAGAAAGTTTACACTAAATGGAATTATACCGGATCTCCATTGTATCATGTTTCGTTTCCGTTGCCTACTAGGTGCAATATATATGGATTTCCTTAAAACGGACTGAATAAGAATTGAGCCTTTGAGCCTATTTACTTTCATACTGTAACGCTTTGTGTGATATAACTTGGGGTCTTGTTTAGACCAGTTGTTATATATCTTTTTGCTCAACAAGTGTGACTGTATAAAATTGTTCTCAATATATGTTCCTAAAAGCAAGATTTGTATTTTTATTTTCCTATTTTTGGAAAATATTGTCTTGTGCCATATTTTGAATTCTATACTCCTGAATAGCACTTGTAAGCCGTTATTTGATTACTACCACCTGGAGGTTGGCAACCCTACTTCAGATACCCGGTCCCAAGCCATGTAGGGCTTTCAAGGTCAAAACCAGCTCCTTGAATTGGGCTTGGGAGCAGACCGGGTGCCAACGTAATTGCTGTGTCGAGCAGAAATCTTGGAAGAGGTTGCGGAACTTGTTTTACTACTGATTGTAGCAATGCTGCAGTTCCAGGGAAGATATTATTAGAATTAGTATTATTAGAATACGTCTAGGCCTGGGGGGTTAATTCATACTAAATAAACATTGTGCACAGTGGCTTCAATGCCCGTAACCGGAATTGGGCAGCAGATTGTTCTGAGGGAAGAGGAAACAGACAGCAAGGCTTTGCCCATGATACCTTGCCAGATACCTGGAATGGGCAGGTATTCACATTTGAAGTTAAGGAGAAGAACGATAAAGAGGGCCAAAGGGCGATGGAATGCAGGAAGTACCGGGTGAGATGTAATTACGTACGATTGAAATGAACCCAGAAAAATGCAGAGAGTAGTAATTGGCTCTCTTGCTAGTTTTGCAAAACAGGTTGGTGCCAGACGCGGCTGAATGCTGAGCAAGAACCTGGGACTCCTGGCTGAGAATCCGAGGGATGAAACAAGTGAAATAAACAAGATAAAGATAGGCGAAAATCCGGACAGAAAGTTAAGGTGTATTATTCAAGAACCTTCTTTTATTAGGAAGTTCCTTGGTGCTGGGAAACCTTTTAAAGGAATTTTTTATCTCAGATAAAAGTGAAAACAATGTGGTTGCAAAGAAGATGAAAGGCAGAATGGAATCTGAGGGGAAAGTGGTTTTGACCCTCCGCTTCCGGGGATAAACAACCTACGGGAAGTAGAAGCAAAGAATTGGAAATGTTGAGACTTAAAAGAAAGAAACTGGAGTGAATGCGGATTACTGCTATTGACAGCCAGTGTGGTGTAGGGGTTGGAGCCCAGACTGAGATCTGCAGGACCCGGGTTCCAATCCCCACTTGGCCAAGGAAGTTCGCCGGGTGACCTTGGGCAAGTCACACGCTTTTAGCCTAACCTACTTTGCAGGGTTGTTGTGAGGATACAGTTGGAGGCAGGGAAAACTGTGTCAGCTTCTTTGGGTCTTCATTGGTGAGAAAGCAGGGAGTAAACATTAAAATAACTATAAATAATCATAACACCCCCCCCCTTAGAATAGCCATCCCTTGAGATCCCCTTGAATTCCGGTGTTTAGTATAAACTCTTCTGTTGTCTCATTATTTTTCAGTCACGAAGGCGAGAAACTTTACCTGTGATAATTATTCCTAAGCAGCTCTTGATTTCTGTGTGAAAACCTTTCCTCTCTTCCGTAGTGTAAGACTTGCGTATCGTTCAGGTCCCTTAAATTCATTTATTACCCACAGGAGATTAAAAAAACCTCCCAAGACCGAGCTCGACAAGTGAGAGCCAGTGTAGTGTAGGGGTTAAGAGTGTCTGACTGGTATGACACCTGGGTTCGAATCCCCACTCGTGATGCAGACGCTTGCTGGGTGACCTTGGCTGATCACACACTCTCTGTCTAACCTGCCTTACAGGGTTGTAGAGAGGATCAAATGGAGGAGATGAGAATTACGTAAGCTGCTTTGGGTTCCCACTGTGAAGAAAGGTGGGGCATAAATGAACCGAATAATTAAATAAGGTGATGTGGCGATGTCTGATCGATGCTCAGGAATTTGTATGACTCCTTCTCTTCTTCTCTCTTAGTGGGTAGTCTTTTCACCGGGAACATTTCCCTACGACTTCCTGGGACCAGCCGGCACCTTCACAAGCTACTTGGTGGAGAATCACAAAATTTATGTCGATATTGGGTAAGCTGAATCCAGAAATGAGGCAAGATTTCCTCATGGAATAGGGTTGCCAGGTCCCTCTTTGCCACAGGCGGGAGGTTTGGGGGAGTGGAGCCTGAGGAGGGCGGGGTTTAGGGAGGGGAGGGACTTCAATGCCATAGAGTCCAATTGCCAAAGCGGCCATTTTCTCCAGGGGAACTGATCTCTATCAGCGGGAAATCAGTTGCAATAGCAGATCTCCAGCTAGTACCTGGAGGTTGGCAAGCCTATTGCTGAATGACGTTTCCTTCCTGGTTATCCAAGAGTTGGGTTAGGCCGTTAGGGGTATAAGAGGTGGGGGTCTACAGCTTGGTAAAAGAGCGAGATCTTGATTGGGCATGCTTGAAAATGCAGTTTTGGGTCTTAACCTGGGTGTTTTAGAGGGGTGTAGATGCAAAATTCCACATTTTTTCCAAAAGTCCTGGGTTGAAACGAACTGGAACAGCATAAGATCTCGGTGGGGGCAAGAGAGGTCCCCCCCTCTTGTTGTCCCCCATTTTAATTACATTGTGGTGGAGGGTGCACCAATTAGACTTCCATCTCAGGTACTGGAATGTCTCAAGCCAGATATGAAGCAACATAGTCCCAAACTAATGCTGTTTCCCCCCTCGTTTTTAGGTATGCCATTGTCTGGCTAATTCATATTGTGGAAGCACTTTACTGTATCAAGCTGTGCCGGTAAGCTTCCTTCCTTCCTTCCTTCCTTCCTTCCTTCCTTCCTTCCTTCCTTCCTTCCTTCCTTCCTTCCTTCCTTCCTTCCTTCCTTCCTTCCTTCCTTCCTTCCTTCCTTCCTTCCTTCCTTCCTTCCTTCCTTCCTTCCTTCCTTCCTTCCTTCCTTCCTTCCTTCCTTCCTTCCTTCCTTCCTTCCTTCCTTCCTTCCTTCCTCTTTCTACCTTACCCTAACTTTAAAGGTCTCGGAAACACCAGATATCGAAAACATGCCACTGGATTGAACTTCTCCAGATGTGAGCTCCCCTATAAAAAAAAATTTCCCTACACATAGGAAGTGTTATATTGGGGGGGTCTTGTTTTACTCCCTTCCTGACATGCTGGTTTTCTGTGAGCAGGGATCACTTAGGGGCACAGTGCTTAGTCACGCAGTCTGAACTGAAACTGTCCATCTGCACCTCATCTGCTAGGCTTAGGCCTCTATTTTCTGCCTACAATAGACTTTGGAGAGTAGACTTACCATTTTTAACAATTGAGATTGATGGTGAGAATTATGATGCGCTTCCTGATCATACAGTCAAGTCCACAGTGGTGATTCCTTCCTTCTCAATTAGATTCGAGTCCAGTAGAGACTCCTTAGAGACCAGCGAAATTTTCAGGGTGTAAGCTTTCTCAAGATGAGGAAAGCTCCACATGGAGGTCCTCCCCCCCCCCGGTCCCTAGGGTTGCCAGGTCCCTCTTTGCCACTGGCAGGAAGTTTTTGGGCAGAGCCTGAAGAGGGTGGGGTTTGGGGAGGGGAGGGACTTCAATTCCATAGAGTCCAATGGCCAAAGTGGCCATTTTCTCCAAAGGAATTTATCTCTATTCGCTGGAGATCAGTTGTAATAGCAGGAGATCTCCAGCCAGTACCTGGAGGTTGACAACCCTATTGGTCCCTCACAGTGGAGATGCAATAGAATTAATGAGGTTAATTAGGAGGAGGCCCATTTAGAGCCTCCCATTTGGGGCTCAGTGATAGAGCCTCTGCTTGGCATGCAAAAGGTCCCAGGTTCAATCCCCAGCATCTCCAGTTAAAGGACCAGGCAGGTAGGTGATGTGGAAGATCTCCGCCTGAGACCCTGGAGAGCTGCCGCTGGTCTGAGTAGGCAATACTGACTTTGATGGACCAAGGGTCTGATTCAGTATAAAGCAGCTTCATGTGTTCATGTTCTGTTCTTCACAGTTCTTCAAGAAGATTGGTAGGGCCATGTTCATCCTGCCTATGGTTACACACAGATTCTATGCAGGGAGCCTCAAAGGCTGAGCTGGGAACGATAAACCGTAACAAAATAATTATATTTATCACAAGGTGTACACTATAAATTTGTTAAAGACACAGGGCCTGGAGTGCAAGCTATATATAAAAACACCAGTTACAAAATTTTCATGCACAGTTGACAGCCGTGTTAGTCCGTGTTAGCCATGATCGGTAGCCGTGTTAGTCTGTCAATTGCAGTAGAAAACAGCCAGAGTCCAGTAGCACCTTAAAGACTAACAAAATCTCTGGCAGGGTGTGAGCTTTCGTGAGTCACAGGTATCTGAAGAAGTGAGATGTAGCTCACAAAAGCTTATACCCTGCCAGAGATATACATTCAATACAAATGAATATATGATATACATTCAATACAAATGACCAATGCCATACACGTTTCGGCCTGAATAGGCCTTCCTCATTGTTCATAAATATACAACACGATTATTATTATACTTGTTGAACTGCACCACAACAATGTAGAGCATATATGCTTGCCAGGCTAAATGCACAACCCTCCGCCTTGTTATATGGAAGATTGCATAAAATCCCATTTGCAGATAGAGTTGCCCTTACAGGAGTGGTGAAATTGAATCACTTGTGCATGTCCTTTTTAATTGTTCCTTTTATGCTTGTAGCTGATCCCAATTCATTAACCCGCAGTTTGTAAACAGGGAACGGCTTTCTGATGAAATTAGGACATCCTATCTTATGACCACACAAAACCCAAAAATACTTGAATCAGTTGCAAGATTCTTACAGCTAGCAAATCGTATATCGTGAATGGTGTGTGTGTTAAGTGCTGTCAAGTCGCTTCCGACTCATGGCGACCCTAAGAATCAATGTCCTCCAAAATGGCCTGACAGCCTTGCTCAGATCTTGCAAATTGAGGGCTGTGGCTTCCTTTATTGAATCAATCCATCTCTTGTTGGGTCTTCCTCTTTTCCTGCTGCCCTCAACTGGTGTGTAGCTTTCCTTAATGGCTCATTTGGGATGGTTTTATCCAATTTTATTTATTTGTACTCTGATTTCTCCCAATATATGTTCTTCCTTTTGATATGCCAATAAAGGCGTATATTGTGTTGTGTTGTTGTATTAAAAACTAATCCAGAAGTGAACCTTATGAGGTATTTTTACCTTATCTCTTAATCTGGCCTGATGTAAGCTCTTAATCCCAAACCTTGGGTTTTGCCACATGGAAAATTGCTCACACACCAGTCTGGTTTCCAGATGTGTGTACACCAACCAGTGATAGATTGCCCTGATTCACATAGATCCTATGCAACAACCCAGTTCCTGTGACGAAACATATTTTGGTGTGTGATCTTCCTGAATGGGTTCTCCCTCATTAGAGGAAGTGCTTCAGAAGAGCCTAGAAGGCGTCGCCTTAGTGTCTGCAGGGAGCACCCATTCAGGAATAAAGGTGCTCCTATCAGAGGACGAGGCTTGAAGGGAATCCTCTCAAAACTTTTAAATTGGGCCTCCAATTGAGCCAGCATGGTACAGTGGTTAAGAGCAGTGGTTTGGAGCGGTGGACTCTGCTCTGGAGAACTGGGATCGATTCCCCACTCCTCCACATGAAGCCAGCTGGGTGACCTTGTGCTAGTCACAGCTCTCTCAGTCCCTCCTACCTCACAGGGGGTCTGTTGTAAGGAGGGAAAGGAAAGGTGATTGTAAGATGTTTTGATTGTAGAGAAAGTTGGCATATAAAAACCAATTCTTCTTTCATGTATTGTTACTTTTTTTTCTTTTTACAAAATTTATAGCCCACCTTTTTGTCCTCATAAGGGCCACCAAGGTGACTAATAAATTAATTAAGTACCCTAAAGGTCAAGAAAAAATAAACAAACACGCATTTTGTGACTGGCCCCACCCCACGGCTGCCATATTGTGGCGGCACCCTCAGCCCTTCCTCAAGATTCCAGCCATGCCCCCAGGGTCATTGCAGTTGAGGGACCCCGCCAGTAGGGTTGCCAGGTCCCTCCTCGCTACCCGTGGGAGGTTTTGGGGGCGGAACCTGAGGAGGGCAGGGTTTGGAGAGGGGAGGGACCTCAATGCCATAGAGTCCAATTGCCAAAGCGGCCATTATCTCCAGGTGAACTGATCTCTATCGGCTGGAGATCAGCTGTAATAGCAGATCTCCAGCTAGTACCTGGAGGTTGGCAACCCTACCTGCCGGATATATTAATTTCAAATCCTCCCTTTCCTTTGCTGATCGGAAGGCTTTGTACATATCTCTCTCTCCCCCATCATCTAAAATGGTGAGATATGGATAGCAACTGAAAGTCGGTTTGTGTCTTCTCTGCAGGGACAAAGGCATCACAGACCCTTCAACCCAGTTGCGATGGGTCATTCAAACCTTTTGTTTCGGATTAACTTCCTTTTTCCACTTGCTGATTTACGACCCACCAAAGGAAACAAACACCACGGAAGGACTCCACCCAAAGAAAAAGAAAAACTAAAAAAATACAGTCAAGGCTTGGGATATTGTTTTCTGTCTGGGGTGGGTGGTGGTTTAACACAAGACATGCTTGGAATATCTATGTGCTAGTCAAGGAAGAAACACCAATGAAGGATTTGACCGTAAGAAGAACTAAAAACACAGTCAGGCCTTTGGGTATTGTTTTCTGCCCGAGGGTAGGGAAACTGCTAAATACTTACACGCTTGGAAGAGTTTCCCATCTCCTTGGGGTGTATCTTGGTATTGCAACTCTAGGGGAAGTGAAGAAAGTAGCTTATGGAATTATTCTCGATAAAGAAGGAGCTTTATCATTTGATCAGAGGTAGAAATCATAAGACCATAAGAACAGCCATGCTGGATCGGACCAAAGTCCATCAAGTCCCGCAGTCTGTTCGCACCATGGCCAACCAGGTGCCTCTTGGAAGCCCACGAACAAGACGACTGCAGCAGCATTATCTTGTCTGTTCCACAGCACCTAATATAATACGTCTGCTCCTCTGATCCTGGAGAGAATAGGTATGCATCATGACTAGTATCTATTTTTATTTATTTATTTATTTATTTTTCAAATTTGTAGCCCACCCTCATCCCCAGTAAATCAGGGTCAGGGCGGGTAACAAGTTGTAGCCATGAATAGTCCTCTCCTCCATGATCATGTCCACTGCTCTCTTAAAGCCTTCTAAGTTGGCAGCCATCACAACATCCTGGGGCAGGGAGTTCCACCATTGAACTGTGCATTGTGTGAAGAAATACTTCCTTTTCTCTGTTTTGAATCTCTCACCCTCCAGCTTCAGCAAACTACCTCAAGTTCTAGTATTACGAGAGAGGGAGAAAAACGTCTCCCTGTCCACTCTCTCCAAACCATGCATAATTTTATAGACCTCTATCATGTCTCCCCTTAACCACCTTCTTTCCAAGCTAAACAGCCCAAACCATTTTAACCGCTCCTCAAACCTTTTCTTTTGGGTTAACTTCCTTTTTCCACTTGCTGGTTTACGACCCGCCAAATCCAAATGTTCCTCTCCACCAGCGGCTTCATAGCGGCAGGAGAGCGTGAGAACCTACCACCAGAACTTCCATTTCAGAGACACATGAAGACTAATGGCTAATATTTCCCACATGCACACAGACTTGCTCTGCCATTTATTGATTTAGTGTTCCTCTCGGGTGGCATGCATCAGACCCCCCCATTTCACCCTCACAACAACC
Organism: Euleptes europaea; assembly: GCF_029931775.1. Taxonomy (NCBI): domain Eukaryota; kingdom Metazoa; phylum Chordata; class Lepidosauria; order Squamata; family Sphaerodactylidae; genus Euleptes; species Euleptes europaea. The sequence goes on from NC_079316.1 coordinate 109,548,370, forward strand.
CCCCAAAGTAGGTTAGAGAGAGAAAGCGTCCCAAGATTGCCTAGCGAGGTTCCAGGGCAGGGGCAGGATTCGGTCGATCACTGCTGTTTCTCTCCACGGCAGCCTATGTACGCCTGCAGTATCGGCGCGTGATCGGGCTCCCTTTCACCTCCCCTAGCCACTTGAGGAATTATACCTCTTACAGCCCGAGGGTCCCCATGCTTACTGAAAAGAAAGTCCCAATACTCGCCCTGGGACCTACTCCAAAGGAAATGTGACGAGGATTGCATGCTCAGAAGCTTGCAGTTTTCTCGCACTCTTCCCCCCCCCCCCCCCGGCACTTTAGTCCTGTCACTGTGAAATGATAAACTTTGCACTAAACGTGCGGCACAGCAGGGCTTCTCTTTGTGACGTGGCCGCTGATCTCTGCAATTAGGGTTGCCAGGTCCCTCTTCACCACCAGCAGGATGTTTTTGGGGCGGAGCCTGAGGAGGGCAGGGTGAGGGGAGGGACTTCAATGCCATAGAGTCCAATGGCCAAAGCGGCCATTTTCTCCAGGTTAACTGATCTCTGTCACCTGGAGATCAGTTGTAATAGCAGGAGATCTCCTGCTACTACCTGGAAGTTGGCAACCCTATCTATACTGGTTCAGGAAGGGTCATAAGCAGATTATTATATATCCTCTTTATTCATTTGTTTTAGTATTATTTTATTCTATATTTTAGTAATGACAAATGATTATCGATCATATGGAGTCTGATTGATGATATGATATTCATATTTATAACCTATGTTACACTTTTAATTCTGTGTGTATAACAGCATTCTGGCCTAGGACTGTAATAAATATTTACTTACTTCCGCCTTCCATCAGCCTCTTCCTTCCTTCCTCCTCTCCAAGCGAACCATGGGGGCTGTTTGGGAGGCCCCAGCCTGTAGGGAAATCCTACGGAAAATGCCTTTGTAGGGTTACAATGTTGGTTTATCAAGCTCCGCGTGTTCTGCTCTGGGTTGTGTCTCTGCAGGGAGTGAGCAGGCTTCATGGTCATTTATTGGTACTTCTTTTTTTACTAAATGTATTACCCACCTTTCTGCCCTCATAAGGGCCACCAAGGTGACAAATAAATTAAAATGTATTTAATAAAATCACACCTTAAATCCATCCAAAAAATAATTAAAAAACATCTAAAGTTCATATAAAACACACACAAAATGTATTCATGCTTCGAATGTGCTAAATGCCACTGACTTGCCAAACCTGCTTGATTATGGTTGTCATCTTTGATAGCAAGCTATCATCTGCCCTTCTTAGGGTTCTTGATAGGGTTACCAACTTTGGGTTTGGAAGTTGCTGGAGATTTGGGGATGAAGCCTGGGGAGGAGGGTGTGGCTTAGGGAGGGGAGGCTCTTCAGTGGGGTGTAAAGTGATAGTACCCACATTGCAAAGCAGCCATTTTCTCCAGGGGAGCTGATCTTTGTAGTCTGAAGATCAGTTGCCATTCCAGGAGATCTCCAGCTACCACCTGAAGGCTGGCGATCGTAGAGAGCAGTGGACTCTAATCTGGAGAACCAGGTTTAATTCCCCACTCCTTCACATGAGCGGCGGAGGCCAATCTGGTGAACACTGGATTTGCTTCCCCACTCCTACACACGAAGCCAGCTGGGTGACCTTGGGCTAGTCACAGCTCTCTTAGAGCTCTCTCAGCCCCACCTCCCTCACAGGGTGTCTGCAGTGGGGAGGGGAAGGGAAGGTGATTGTAAGCCGGTTTGATTCTTCCTTAAGTGGTAAAGAAAATCGGCATACTAAAAAACCAGCTCTTCTTCTCTCTCTGACCTGCTGGTTCAGCACACCTGAGGGATGAAGACAGGCCTCTGGAAATTTCCCAGCAGGTGGCGCATAGATTGTAAGGGCAAGTAATGCTCATCGAAAAATTGGCAATTACACCAGATTTGGAAAAATTGCAAGGGCATATTATGCCTGTGTATTCAGATGTGTAAACCTGTATGTATGTGTATGAGGTAAGCCATATGACTGTAAGTTTGTATGAAGTATATGCAACATCCAGTAAAAGCAAACAAGATTTAGTTGTAAATTTTGTTCATTATTTTGGTATTTTTCCATACGGAACGCAGCAGTACCTGGAGGTTGGCAACCCTAGGTATAATGCCATAGAGTCCACCTTGCAAAGCGGCCATTTTCTCCAGGGGAACTGATATCTATCATCTGGAGATCAGTTGTAATAGAGATCTCCAGCCACCTCCTGGAGGTTGGCAAGCCTAACCCCCCTTCAGACCTAGATGTTTGTACAGAGCTGGGTGGAAGAGACATTCTGGTTTCTTTCCATCTCCCTCTTCCCTCCCTCTGCAGCCTGCCCAGGCAAGATCTTAGTAACTCCCCTCTGCCTTGGTAATTTGTTTTGCTGTTGGAGCGCCTGGCTGATTGACACACATACACACACACTCACACACACTCATGCACAAGCCTTGGCTCTCTCCCAAGCCTCCTGCAACCTCGAACTACGCAAGGGACTTGTGCTGCGGTATTTACGACAAGGTGGAGACGCTGGTAGGGTTGCCAGGACTCCCCCCCCCCCGTGGGAGGTTTTGGGGGCAGATCCTGGGGAGGGCGGGGCTTGGGGAGGGGAGGGACTCCAATGCCGTAGAGTCCAATTACCAAAGCAGTCATTTTCTCCAGGGGAACTATATCGGCTGGAGATCAGTTGTAATAGCAGGAGATCTCCAGCTAGTACCTGGAGGTTGGCAACCCTGCGAGCTGGGTCTGTGCCAGGTGATCAGAGGCAAGGAGCAGCTTGTTCCACCACCACCGTTTGTCCAGAGAAGAGGGAGGGAAATGTAAGATTGTCCATCAGCGGGGCACTCCATCAGTGGGGCACTCAGCCCCAATGCGCAGCAGGGACAACGGAGAGCAGTGCATACCTTTCCTCCTCCTCCTCCCCTCTTCTGGCCCAAACGCACTACAAAATATAAAATAGTACCCAACTATTGATGCGAATTTATATTCAAGACTCGCAGTGTATTTGTATATAAATATGAATTCAGTGGTATCAAAGGTACATATTACATCTGTAATGCAAGTCTTACAAATTAACACCTTTTAATCCAGACTGAAGACAAAATAAATTGAGGCAACGTGGGCCTTCTCTTCCTTTTATGCAGGGCTTCTTCCTATATTATATGCTGCAAGTTGTCTCCATGTAGCAGCCAAATTCCGTGTTGTTAACAAGCTCCCAGGTTTCACTTTTCAGAGAGGTTACCTTTTGTAAGACTTGCATTACAAATGTAATATGTACCTTTGCTACCACTGAATTTATATTTATATACAAATGCATTGAGCGCCAGACAGACCTTGGAAAATCATCATTTTTCCTAGTACGTGATAAATCTAGATACTTAGTCTCACCTGCGGCTTATTTTTCTCATCTTGAGCCTATTAATTATAGGAAGGCCTTTACCCTTGCTATATGTCAGGCTCTTCCATCGGCTGTTTTAGAAGGGAAATATAAGAAGACCCCTAGATCAGAAAGGTTTTGTCCGTGTGGGACAGGGGACATTGAAACCATCGAACACGCACTGATATGTTGCCCATTCTACCGCAAAGTCCCATCAATCAAAGCTTATTTCTCCCTTGCTTGGCAGACTCCCTGAAGAGTCAACTGAGCTTTTGGTAAAGAAGCTCCTATCAGGAGAAAATCCACAGCTTATGCTCCAAACTGCCAAGTTTTGGGCTGCTGCTATTAGAATACACAGAACTTTATTAGAGAATGATTGTTAAAATACTTTACAATCTTATGAATTTTAAGGTGTTTGTTGTTTCAGTTTAGTTTACTGCTCATTAACAAGGTCATAAGCAAATACATACATACATATATATAATACCTAAAGTACATAAAAACATTATCCTAAGCAATATCTCTTGGGGCCAAATACCCGTATCATTTAGCAGGACAGTTTTGAAGCCATTACTTGAGTTAAGTATTTTGCCACCTGATAAATTTTCTACATGTCCACCTCTAGGTCTGAGAAGAGAAAAGGTACAATCTAAATTCTAAAAGAAGATTATACTTTGTTAGAATGGGTGTGATCCACCCAGTTCTCTCCTTATTCCAGTTTGGGGTGATAATTTTAACCGGGGGTTGTTGTTGTTTTATCAACCTTACACCCTTATTTATACAAGCAGTCTGTAATTCTACAGTACGAAACTATCAAGTCTAAAGCTCTGATGTACTAACATGGGATTGGGCAATGAACCATATTAATAAATTTGATTTGATTTGATACAAATACATTGTGAGTCTTGGATATAAGTTCACATCAATAGTTGGGTACTGTTTTATATTTTGTTGGCCTTGTACATTTAGTCCCCGACTCCCCGCCCCCTTTTAATTATTATTCAGCCCAAATGCAATCCAGCTTGCACCCACGGTTCTTCGGGGAGCCCAGTACAGGCACCCTTTCTCTGACTTGCCAAGACGGGCCGCCCAGTCTCCTCCCACCCTCTGCTTCTCGGCCTCGCCGATCTGCTCAGAAGAACAAATGAGAGAATCTCACCTGGGGCTGGACAGGGCTGGCGGTTTCTCTGGGGATTTATTCATAGCAGAGATTTACTCCACTCCTCCTGGGATTTCTTCCAGGCGACAAGCCCCCACGAGCAGAAGTTCTGAGAATTCGGATCAGAAAACAGTGCATCTGGAGAGCAACAAACTTCCCCAGTGTAAATGGCCTGGGAGACAAAGCAGAATGGGTTCAAAAGGGGTGGGGAAATTAAGGTGGTTTCAGAAAGGTAAATCTGGAAACGCCCCCCCCAAAAAAACCATCGAATCCCCGCCTGTCCCTCCTCTCCCGAGCCACGCCCCCCACCCCAGTGGGCGGAGCCAAACTGCTGCCAGCATGGCCTGCCGATGGTTGGACCGAGCCCTTCACAGTTCCACAGCGGGTGAGTGGCAGAGCAGGGTGAAGATGGCACCGAGGAGGACCCGACAAAACCCCCGTACCTATTTCCGATTCACCCACCCGATTTTTATGGCTGCTGTCGTGTTCGGCTTGGTGTACCATGGGGTGAGTGAGACCCGGTGGGCTAGGAGGGGAGCAGGGCGCCTTTAAAAGTGTGTGTGTGGGGGGGTTGGAGCAGGGGCTCTGCTTCCCTGGGGCCAATCCCAGTTTTGAACGCTCAGGGTTCCCAGGAATCGCAATCCTCGGTACACAATTGAGGCTGGGGGTCATGACAGTCATTTTTGCTGGTGGGTAATCACGTTTGATTCCTATTTATTTCAAGGGAAGAGAGTTATCATTATCATTGAGTGCTTTAAACAAAAAAATCCTAACCTTTGTCCAAAGAGCACAGGGTGGCATAGATCTGCTCACAACAACCCTGCAAGGTAGGTAAGACTGACAGGGAGGATTGAGAGTGAGCTTGATGGCAGAGTGGGTGTTTGATCCAGGATCCTTTGAATGCTGTAATGGCTAGGATTGACACCTCCAGGTGGGAAAACACCTGGAGATTTTGGAGGTGGAAACTGAAAAGAATGGAGTTGGAGAAGGAGAAGGAGAAGTTGGTTTTTATATGCTGACTTTCTCTACCACTTAAGGAAGAATCGAACCGGCTTACAATCACCTTCCCCTTCCCTCCCCACAACAGACACCCTGTGAGGTAGGTGGGGCTGAGAGAGTGTGCGACTAGCTCAAGGTCACCCAGCTGGCTTCATGTGTAGGAGTGGGGAAACCAATCCAGTTCCCCAGATTAGCCTCCGCCACTCATGTGGAGGAGTGGGGAATCAAACCTGGTTCTCCAGATCCAAGTCCACCGCTCCAAACCACTGCTCTTAACCACACCATGCTGGCACCACGCTGAGAAAGTATTATTATTAATAATAGCAATTATGAATAGTAATAAATATATTAATGGTATTAATTACTGTTATTTTTTAATATTAAGTACTTTTTTATCCTGCCCTTTTCCCAAAGAGATCAGGGTGGCATAGCTCCTTTCTTCACAACAACCCCGCCAGGTAGGTGAGACTGAGAGAGAGAGACTCAGAGGCAACCAGTGACTTTCATGACAAGAGTCATGATTTGAACTGGGATCCCCCAGATCCTGGTCCAGACCCTTGAATGCTGCTCCAGCTCCCTAGGTTTGAAGCTGTTATTTATCTGCAGCCTGGGCAGTTTCCCCTCCTGTTTCCTTTTGATCATGGCAGAGCATGAATTTCAAGACTTGGCCTTTCTGCAGATTAAAACCTCACCCACCTCTTCTTCCTCCTCCCCCCACAGTTTCTGGAAATTCAGTCTTTGAACAGGGCAGGGTAGGGGTACCAAGATGTGCCCTGGTTTAAATGCGATGCTGTCAGCAAGGAAGAATTTACCCAAGTACAAGCTCAGCGCATGCATGCACTCATGCTCCATGCATGTAATATGTTAGAGTGCACATAGAGGCAGACCCTTGATCTGTCAAGGCTGCTTATTGCCTACCCTCTCCAGGGTCCCAGGCGGAGACCTATCCAACTTGCTGAACCATTAAACTGGAGATGCCAGGGATTGAACCTGGGACCTCCTGCATGTCCAGCAGATGTTCTTCCCCTGAGCCTTGGCCCCAGACCTGCCAGCGCAGCATCCTCCTGGGAGGCAGATCTGTGGCCTGATATGTTTGTGCCAACATTGCATGGGTTGAGAGTCCAGTTTAAATTAGATGCTGGGCAAAGGCAAAATTAAATGGCACAAATAATAAATAAATACAAGCTAGTAGGAAAGAGCCTTCGGCCAAGTATAATGTTCCTGAAGGGAAAACTAGGTTCTGGGCTTCGGTATCTGGCCACGGAGGTTTTAAATGCTTGTGCTAAATAATGTCTTAAAGCAAACTCTCGATGTATTAAAACTAAGCAGGCTTCTCCTAACAACGTCAGTCTTTCTAGGCACATCGGTTTGCAGTGCCGCAGCTCTTTACGTTCTAGTCGTGTTATCCAACTTCCCTTCAATCAATTCTTTGATTGGCAAGGGTGACCGCCGGCTGTGGTGGTGGAAAGTGCTGTCAAGTCGCAGCCCCCATACGGTGGCCCAGTTGAGTTTTCAAGGCAAGAGACGCTCAGAGGCGGTTTGCCATCACCTGCCTCTGCGTAGCGACCCTGGACTTCCTCAGTGGTCTCCCATCCAAGTATTAACCAGGGCTGACTCTGCTTAGCTTCTGAAATCTGACAAGGTCGAGCTCGCCTGGGCCATTCAGGTCACTAGCCTGCTGGCTAGTGCCTGTGAAGTCACTAACCCAGAGTGACGCAATTCCTCCTCTTTGGTGTGACCTGGGTTCAGTTTCCAAAGGGGACATAGGCAAGGCAGAAAGTGACTAGCCTTGGGGTAAAATATGAAGGCCCCCCTCCCCTCTCAAGATACTGAAGCTATAAGAGATGCTCAGTTGAGTCGTAACTCCAAATCTTGCTTTATTTTAACTATGGTTGGTTTGTGAAACTGGGATTTGGCCTGCAGACGCTCGATCAAACTCTGGCTTTGCCCAACCGACGTTGGTTCAAGAACATAAGAACAGCCCTGCTGGATCAGACCAGTGATCCATCTTGTCTCACACACTGGCCAACCAGTACCTCTGCAGATCCAGCATTTGTCCATCCTGAATCTACTGCTCAACTGGCCGCTAACCCTAGGGTTGCCAGGTTCCTCTTTGCCACTGGTGGGAGGTTTTTGGGACGGAGCCTGAGGAGGGAGGGGTTTGGGGAGGGGAAGGACTTTGCTGCCATAGAGTCCACCTGCCAAAGTGGCCATTTTCTCCAGGGGAACTGATCTCTATCAGCTGGAGCCTGGAGATCAGTTGTAATAGCAGGAAATCTCCAGCCAGTACCTGGAGGTTAGCAAACATAAAACAGCAACAACTGCAAGCAACTACAAACAATGCTTATTTATGCTTCACAGAGCAAAACAAGATACAACCAGTATCTAATACACAAATGGACAATGTCCAAAAGTCAATACATGACCACAGAACGAAGACAATATAATCCCAGCGATAGTAGCTAGGAAGTTTTCCTTCTCTCCAAGAGGTAAGGTGATGAAACAATGCACAATGCTACAGAATTCCGATTTTCTTTCTGTTTTGGCTTAAGATGACAGCCTTCCTCAGGGGCCACTATATAAACGAAAAACATGCAGTACAACAGCATAAATAACAATCCGGACAATCTTTGCTAAAGAAAACAATATCTTTACAACTTGTTTTCTTTAGCAAAGATTGTCCGGATTGTTATTTATGCTGTTGTACTGCATGTTTTTCGTTTATATAGTGGCCCCTGAGGAAGGCTGTCATCTTAAGCCAAAACAGAAAGAAAATCGGAATTCTGTAGCATTGTGCATTGTTTCATCACCTTACCTCTTGGAGAGAAGGAAAACTTCCTAGCTACTATCGCTGGGATTATATTGTCTTCGTTCTGTGGTCATGTATTGACTTTTGGACATTGTCCATTTGTGTATTAGATACTGGTTGTATCTTGTTTTGCTCTGTGAAGCATAAATAAGCATTGTTTGTAGTTGCTTGCCGTTGTTGCTGTTTTATGTTTGCTAATTATCTTACAGCACGCTAACTTCAGTTTACCACAGTACCTGGAGGTTGGCAACCCTAACTACCCCAACCAAACATTTTACAGAGAAACTTCGTGACTTGTCCTTTCTGTGGAAATTAAATGGCACCGAAGTCTTCCAAGAAATAGTTTTGCTTAGTGTCTTTTCCGGAGTCTATTTATTTATTCAAATTTGTAGCCCGCCCTCAATTCCCAGCCAAGCCTGGCTCAGGGCAGATAACACTCCATAAAGTCACATAAAAACCACAAAACATCAAGTTGAAAGCATAATGTTACACTAAGGGATCGTGACCAACTATGTCAAAGGCTGCTGACAGATCCAAGAGAATCAGCAGCCCTGACCCACCTCGATCCAGCTATCGACGGAGATCTTCTGTGAGGGCGACCAGAGCCGTCTCCGTCCCATGGCCAGGGTGGAAGCCCGACTGGAATGGGCCCAATGCCCAGGTGTCATCCAGGAATCTCATAACCTGCTCGGCGACCGCTCTCTCAACCACCTTGCCCAGGTGCCACCATCAAGTGCTAAACAGAAACCAGGAAGTTCTACAATTCCTCCTTTATTTTCTACGTGATTCTTGTAGCCAATCATGTTGAACGTTTTGACTGATTTGGCTTGGTAGCGTAAAGACCAGACTTACTACCCATGGAGGAATGCTCCACTTTTATTTATTAGTTACGTATAATCATGGAAAATAGCTGTGCCCATACATTTTTTAAACTTCATTTATACCCCACCTTTCTCTCCCATGGGAATCCAAAGTGGCTTTACTCCTCTCCTTAGGGTTGCCAGGTCCCTCTTCATCACAGGAGGAAGGTTTTTGGGGTGGAGCCTGAGGAAGGCGGGGCTAGGGGAGGGGAGGGACTTCAATGCCATAGAGTCCAATGACCAAAGTGGCCCTTTTCTCCAGGTGGACTGAGCTCTATTGGCTGGAAATCAGTTGTAATAGTAGGAGATCTCCAGCTAGTACCTGGAGGTTGGCAACCCTACCTCTCCTCCATTTTATCCTTATGAGGTAGGTTAGGGTTAGAGTGTGTTACTGGCCCAAGGCCGCCCAGCGACCTTCCATGGCAGAGTGGAGATTCGAACCTGGGTCTGACTCTAACTACTATACCACCTAGCAGTTATTATTTATTTATTTATTCGTTCATTTTCATTCCTTTATATTAGCTGCCTTTCTTTGGCTTACAATATTAATACAATACATAAAAGCATTAAAAACATAAAACCAAAATTTAACATCACCATATAAGGCTGCAGTCCTAAACAAAACCATCTTCAGCTACCTCCTAAAGATTGAAAGTGAGGGGGCCAGGCCACCTCCCTGGGGAGGTTGTCCCGTAATTGTGGGGTTGCCACCAAAGAGGCCCCGTCTTGTGCACACCCCCCCCACCCGGCCTCTCCCCGCGATTTTAATTCCCAGGGAAGAACATATGGGAGAAGACGGTCCTTCAGATACCCGGTCCCAAGCCCTGTAGGGCTTTCAAGGTCAAATCCAGCACCTTGAATTGGACCCGGGAGGAGACTGGCTGCCAATGCAATTGCCACGCCCAGCAGAAATTTCAGAAGAGGTTGCAGAACTTGTTAATATTGATTGTAGCAGTGTTGCAGCTGCAGGGAAGAAATCCCCGGTATTATTAGAGTAAGTCTAGGTCTGGGGGGTTAATTCCTCTGGCACATACCAAATAAACATTGTGCGCAGTGGCTCGAATGCCAATCACCGAAGTCAGGCAGCGGAGTGTTCTGAGGGAAGAGGAAACAGACAGCAGGGCTTTTGGCTTTGCCCATGATACCTTGCCTGATACATGGAAAGGGCAGGTATTCATATTTGAAATTAGAGAGAAGAAAATCGATAAAGAGGGCCAAAGGGCGATGGAATGTGGGCACTACCGGGTGAGCTGTAATTACGGGAAATTCAAATGAATCCAGAAAAACGCAGGGAGTAGTAATTGGCCCTTTCTCCTAGTTTTGCAAAACAGGTTGGCGCCAGACGTGGCTGAACACTGAGCAACAACCTGGGACTCCTGGCTGAGAATCCGAGGGTTGAAACAAGTGAAATAAACATGACTCAGACAGGAAAAAATCCTGACAGAAAATTAAGATATTTTATTAAGAACCACCTTTTATTGGGGAGTTCCTTGGTGCTGGAAAATTATTTTAAGGGGGGGATCTCTCAGGTAAAAAGAGTTACCAACCTCCAGGTACTAGCTGGAGATCTCCTGCTATTACAACTGATCTCCAGCCGATAGAGATCAGTTCCCCTGGAGAAAATGGCCGCTTTGGCCATTGGACTCTATGGCATTGAGGCCCCTCCCCTCTCCAAACCCCACCTTCCTCAGGTGGCGAGGAGGGACCTGGCAACCCTACAGGTAAAAGTGAGGACGACATGGTTGCAAAGAAGACAAAAGGCAGAATGGCAGCTGAGGGGAAAGCAGTTTTGACCTCCACTTCCGAGGATAAACAACCTACAGAAAGTAGAAATAAAGAACTGGAAATTTTGAGGCTTAAAACAATAAACTAGAGTGAATGCTGACTAGTGCAATTGACAGCCAGTGTGGTGTAGGGGTTGGAGTCCCAGACTAAAATCTGAGAGATCCGGGTGACACACTTTTAGACTAACCTACCTAGACTAACAGTTGTTGTGAGGATACAGCTGGAAACAGGGGAAACTGTTTCAGCTTCTTTGGGTCTTCACTGGGGAGAAAAGCAGGGTATAAATATAAATACTCCCCTCCCGTTAGAATAGCTATCCCTCGCGATTCCTTTGAGTTCCAGTGTGTAGTATATACTCTTATGCTCTCATTATTTTCCAGTAGGGTTGCCAACCTCCAGGTGCTTGAACTAACAAGTATATCAACCGTACTAGAAAGTTAGTTGAACTAAATGAAAGTACGTGCTCATATGCAAACACGTTTTATCAATGTATCCAAAAAACAATGATACATACTATATAAGGTGAGACTAAGCTAACTTATCTACTGTGTCTTACAATCACATACATTGAAAATAGACAATATATACAATATTTACAGAAGTGAGGAGCCTCTTATACAGAGAAAACCAAATTTTGCTCATAAATGCCTTCCGGATAGTAAGCATTTTCACCAAAACAATTGAGGCATCATCAGCCGTATTTCACCTGTTGAGCAATCAATATTCGACTCGATAAACCTTATATTATAACTGCTGTGAAGTGTTATTAACATCTATAAATGAGTGGCAATAAAAAACTTAATAATTACCTTCCTGGTGTTTCGCTATTCTTATAAATGAATTCTGAATGGCTTATTCGCGTCATTCAGGACTGCTTTTGCTTTTGGCAATGAAGCTGCTGCACACATCAAGCTGTAATATAAGGCTGTTACTGCACTTGTATTCCTAGCAATGTATTAAGAGTTTGAAAATGTTATAAAAAATACTGTTCGCACTTTGTTTGGCCTCTTTAGTTGTGAAGATGTCTTCCAACCATTTATAAGCCATGGTATCCAAAAACCCTTTTAAAGCGATGTTTTTTATAACATTTTCAAACTCTTAATACATTGCTGGGAATACAAAGTGCGGTAACCCCCTAAGTCTCAGAGTTCTCAGCATGCAAGACAGCTGTTAGCATTGAGCCCTTAAAGGTATGGTACTAAAGATAGCATGATAGGTCTGTCTCGGTATTCAAAGACACAGTAGATAAGTTAGCTTAGGTATTGTCTCACCTTATATAGTAGATATCATTGTTTTTTGGATACATTGATAAAACGTGTTTGCATATGAGCACGTACTTTCATTTAGTTCAACCTCCAGGTACTAGCTGGAGATCTCCTGCTGTTGCAACTGATCTCCAGCCAATAGAGTTCTGTTCCCCTGGAGAAAATGGCCGCTTTGGCAATTGGACTCTATGGCATTGAAGTTCCTCCCCTCCCCAAACCCCGCCCTCCTCAGGCTCGGCCCCCAAAACCTCCCACCGGTGGCGAGGAGGGACCGGGCAACCCTATTTTCCAGTCATGAAGGCTAGAAACTTTTACCCGTGATAATTATTTCAGGATTCCGAAACAGCTGTCAATTTCTGATTTGGGCCCTGTTCTTCACGTTGTCTTTCTATAAAAGGTAAAGGTCCCCTGTGCAAGCACCCGGTCATTCTTGACCCATGGGGTGACATCACATCCCGATGTTTCCAAGGCAGACTTTGTTTGTGGGGTGGTTTGCCAGTGCCTTCCCTAGTCGTCTTCCCTTTACCCCCCAGCAAGCTGGGTACTCATTTCACCGACCTTGGAAGGATGGAAGGCTGAGTCAACCTTGAGCCGGCTGCCTGAAACCAACTTCCGTTGGGATCGAACTCAAGTCGTGAGCAGAGCTTTTGACTGCAATACTGCAGCTTAACACTCTGCGCCACGGGGCTCCTATTGTCTTTCTAGAACCAGGCTAAAAAGGATGACGGTTAGCAAAGCAATGTGAGTCGTATGGTGTGAAAACCTTTCTTCTCTTCTGTTGTGTAAGGCACATGTGTGGTTCAAGTCCCTTAAATTCATTTATTACCTACAGAAGATTTTAAAAACTTCCCTAGACCAAGTTTGACAAATGAGAGCCAGTGCGGTGTAGTGATTAAGAGTGTAGGACTAGTATCTGGGAGACCCGGGTTCGAATCCCCACTCATGACATGGAAGCTCGCTGGGTGACCTTACCTTCCTCCCAGGGTTGCTGTGAGGATAAAATGGAGGAGATCAGAACTACATAAGCCACATTGGGTTCCCACTGTGGAGAAAGGCGGGGTATAAATAAACTCAATAAATAAATAAGGTGATGTGGTGATGTCTAATCAATGCTCAGGAATATGAATGACTCCCTCTTTTCTTCTCTCTTAGTGGTTAGTCTTTTCACCGGCAACATTTCCCTACTACTACCTGGGACCAGTTGGCACCTTCACAAACTCCATGGTGCAGAAGCACAAACTTTATATCGATATTGGGTAAGCTGAATCCAGAAATGAGGCCAGATTTCCTTGCTGACTTTCCCTTCCTGATTATCCATGAGTGGGAATGGGGTTGTAAGAGGTGGGGGTCTACAGCATGGTAAAAGAGCGAGATCTTGACTGGGTATGCTTGAGAATGCAGTTTTGGGTCTTGACCTGGGTGTTTTAGATCACAGAGGGGTATAGATTCAAAATTCCACAACTTTTTTTGATGCAAAATTCTACAACTTTTTTTTTAAGTTGGAATGAACTGGAAAAGCATAAAGTCTCAGTGAGGGGCAGGAGAGCCCCCCCTTTATTATCCCTCCCCCATTTCAATTACATTATTGTGGAGGATGCACCAATTAGACTTCCATCTCAAGGACTGGTACGGTTGCCAACTTCCAGGTACTAGCTGGAGATCTACTATTACAAATGATCTCCAGCCGAGAGAGATCAGTTCCCCTGGAGAAAATGGCCACTTTGGCAATTGGACTCTATGGCATTGAAGTCCCTCCCCTCCCCAAACCCCGTCCTCCTCAGGTTCTGCCCCAAACACTTCCCGCGAGTAGCGAAGAGGGACCTGGCAACCCTAGGTACTGGAATGTCTCAGGCCAGATATGAAGCAACATAGTCCAAAACCAATGCTGTTTTTCCCTCATTTCCAGGTATGGCATTGTCTGGTTAATTCATATTGTGGAAGCACTTTACTGTATCAAGCTGTGCCGGTAAGCTTTCTTTTCTTTTCATTGCTTTGCTTTGCTTTGCTTTTCTCTTCCTTCCTTCCTTCCTGCCTGCCTTCCTTCCTTACCTTTTAAGGTCTCAGAAACACCAGATGAGGTCAAAAACATGCCACTGGATTGCAATTCCCCAGGTGTGAGCTCTCCTATGGAGCGGGAAAACCAACACGGTTCACCAGATTAGAGTCCACTGCTCATGTGGAGGCGTGGGGGGGGGTCAAACCTGGTTCTCCAGATCAGAGTCCGCCGCTCTTAACCACTACAACATACTGGCCTAGAATAGACTTTGGAGTTCTCTTACCATTTTTTTAAAATTGATTGATGGTAAGAATTACGGTGCACTTCCTGATTGTAGAGGCAGGTCCACAGTGGTGATTCCTGCCTTCTGGCATTCTATTCGAGTCCTGATTCGATTAGAGTCCAGATTTGATTAGAGTCCAGATGTGATTTTAGTCCAGATTCGATTTACGTCTCAGATTCGATCTGAGTCTCAGATTCTATTTGAGTCTCAGATTCGAATCACGCCTTCTTAGATTCGATTCGAGTCCAGTAGAGCCTCGGAGACTGGCAAGATTTTCAGGGAATCAGCTTTCTCAAGATGAGGAAACCTGGCCAGACTCCTCAAGTTAACTCAGTCCCTCACAGTGGAGACGCAATTTAATTAATGAGGCTAATTAGGAAGAGGCCCATTTAGAATCTGCCCTGTAGCTACTTCACTTGCTGTTCTTCAGTTCTTCAAGGAGTTTGGTAGGGCCATGCTCATCCTGCCTCTAGTTACAGTCATGCCACACAGATTCTATGCGGGGAGCTTCAAAGGCTGAGCTGGGAACGATAAACTATAACAAAATAATTATATCACAAGGTGTGCACTATAAATTTGTTCAAAACACAAGGCCTGGAATGCAGGCTGCATATAAAAACATTAGTTACAAAAGTCTCAAACACAGTTGATATACATTCAATATAAATGACTAATACTGGACAATACACGTTTTGGCCTGAATAGCCTTCCTCAGTGGCCTGATGTAAGGTCTTAACCTCAAACAGGGTTGCCAGGTCCCTCTTCACCACTGGCAGGAGGTTTTTGGGGTGGAGTCTGAGGAAGGTGGGGTTTGGGGAGGGGAGGGGCTTCAATGCCGTGGAGTCCAGTTGACAAAGCGGACATTTTCTCCAGGGAAACTGATCTCTATTGGCTGAAGATCAGTTGTAATAGCAGGAGATCTCCAGCTACTACCTGGAGGTTGGCAACCCTAACCCCAAAACTTGGGCCTTGCCACAAGGAAAATTGCTCGCTCAGCAATCTGGTATAGAACTATCTATGTTTCCAGATGTATGTACACCAACCAGTGATAGATTGCATTGGCCCTGATTCACACAGATTCTATGCAACATCCCTGTTCCAGTGGCAAAACTTATTTTAGTGTGTGATCTGCCTGAACGGGATCTCCCTCATTAGAGGAAGTGCTTCAGAAGAGGCTAGAAGGTGTCACCTTAGTATCTGCAGGGAGCACCCATTCCGGAATAAAGGTGCTCCTTGACGTGGAAGCAGGCGGATTAGCAGTTATCCAGGACACACCACCAGAACTCCTTGCTTTATAGAAAACAGTGTTGTTTAATTTACAGTGCACAGATAAAAGACAAACCGTCACGTACACTCTCTCCACCAAACTTCCCAACACAGAGTTACAGTTACATAGGCTTATATACAATTCAGCACCTGAAACCAATAAGGCCACCTGCAGACCTGGCCTCAGTATTACATCATCCTTACTGCTTCAAACCGGTTAGTTGCAGTTCACCCTAGAACCTGCAAGGCTATTGCTGCCTCTTGCATCATCCTAGATGCTTCTGATCTGACAGCTACCTGTCAGCTGTCTCTGTCAGATTATTATGGGCAACTTGTTACTCTGACAGTACTCAGAGGACGAAGCTTAGACGTAACCTTCCAAAACTTTGTGACTGCCCCCATCCCACGGCAGCCATATTGTGGCCGCACACTCAGCCCTTTCTCAAGATTCTACGAGTGCCCCCAGGGTCATTGCAGTTGAGGGACCCAGCCAGTAGGGTTGCCAGCTCCAGGTGGGAAAATACCTGGAGATTTTGGGGCTGGAGAAGGGAGGGACTTCAATGCCATAGAGTCCAATGGTCAGAGTGGCCATTTTCTCCAGGGGAACTGATCTCTATTGACTGGAGATCAGTTGTAATAGCACGAGATCTCCAGCTACCACCTGGAGGTTGCCAACCCAACTGCCAGATAGGTTAACTTCAAATCCTCCATTTCCTTTGCTGATCTGAGGGCTTTGTACATGTCATCTCTCCCCCATCATCTAAAATTGTGCAATATGGATAGCAATTGAAAGTTGGTCCGTTTGTGTCTTCTCTACAGGGACAAAGGCATCACAGATCCTTTAACCCAGTTTTGGTGGTTCCTTCAAACGTTTTGTTTTGGGTTAACTTCCTTTTACCTCTTGCTGCATTATAAGCCACCATAGGAAACAAATACCATGGAAGGAGTCGACCGGAAGAAAAAGAAAAACCAAAAATATATATTGTTTTCCATCTGGGGGTGAGGGTGGGGGGGATAACACTGAAGACATGCTTGGATTACCTATGTGCCAGTCAAGGAAGAAATACCAATGAAGGATTTGACCAGAAGAAGAACTAAAAACACAGTCAAGCCTTTGGGTACTGTTTTCTGCCCAAGGGTGGGGGAACTGCTAAATACCCTCATGCTTGGAAGAGTTTCCCATCTTCTTGGGGTGTCTCTTGGTATTGCAGCTCTAGGGGAAGTGAAGAAAGTAGCTTATGGAATTATTCCTGATAAACAAGGACTTTTATCATTTGATGAGAGGAAGAAATCCAAAATGTCCCCCTCCACCAGTGGCTATAAAGGAGAAGGAGAGCATGAATGAATGCTTACCACCAGAACATCCATTTCAGAGACACATGAAGATTGACTAATGGCTAATATTTCTGACACACACGCAGACACACATACTGACTTGCTGTGCCATTTATTTATTTAGTATTTCTGTATTCTGCCCTTCCTCCAAGGAGCTCAGGGGGGCATACATCAGCCCCCCTCCCCGTTTTATCCTCACAACGACCCAGCAAGGTAGGTTAGGCCACGAGAGAAATGTCCCAAGATCACATGGCAAGGTTCCAGGGTAGGGTCAAGATTTGACTAGTCAGTCCTGTTTCCTTCTACAGCAGCGTCTTTGGGGCCTGCAGTATCAGCACCTGAGCAGGCTTGAAGAATTACACCTCTTACAGCTAGAGTTGCCAACCTCCAGGTACCCATGCATAAATTTTCAGCCCATGCATAAATTTCCAGTTTCTTGAATGGCTGAATATGAGGAGTACATATATCAAGTTTACCAGCACCACTAATTTGTAAACAGTTAATTTTCTAGACATATCGGTCTTTGTTACCTCTGATCATCAGTTAGCTGTTAAACCTTATAAAAAATCTGATAGAGGTGCGCTTCTGCACTATCAATCATTCCACCCGGTACATCTTAAAAAGAACTTACCATATGGTCAGTTTATACGAATTAAACGTAATGCCACTTTAGACCATGACTATCAAGCTGCAGCTACCGCTTTAAATAATACCTTGCTAACTAGAGGATTTCCACAATCAATCATTGATTCCAAAAGACGTGCTGATACTCTACCCAGGTCCGATTTACTTACAGAACGGAATAGAAATAAAAACACATCTGCCCTCACTTCTGCCCTTCAATTTAATAGCAGATCCAGAGAAATACAAAACATTATAAAAAAAAACATTGGCATTTGGTTAAAGACATCCCAGGCTGTTCCTTGCCCCCGAGATTTGGATTAAAGAGAACCTGCTCGATCAGAGAGTGATTAATTAGAGCAGATTGCATGTTATCACACAATAGTTCTCAACCCGTCGGCCATTTTCATTGCAGCGACTGTTTCACCTGTGTGCAGGCGCTACCTGTCAAGGATTTCCGAGATGTAAGAACTGGTTTTACATTTAAACTTAAACATTTCAGTAACTGTAACAGTAAATATGTAATGTATTTAATCCGCTGCTCATGTGGTCTACTTTATGTAGGTAAAACAAAAAGAGCTATTAAACTTAGAATCGGAGAACACAGATCCCGAATAAGGAATTCCAACATGGAGGCACCACTCACGGCGCACTACAAGGAAATGAGACATCAATATTTTGAATTACAATTTTTTGTAGTATGGCAATACCTTGGAAAACCATTTCAGAATCAAAATATAGATCGCATAATGTCCCAACAGGAGTCCCGTTTCATTTTCCTATTTAATACTTTAATTCCCCATGGCCTGAATTCCTGTAGGGATTTATCTAGTTTCTTATAATAATCAGGTGCCCCTCTTTTTGCATGTATACGACATTCCAGTTTAGGTGGTATACGGTAATCACTGGCAGCTGTGAACTCAGTGAGATTTAAAAATGGTGTAAGGCTTTTTTTCTTTAGACGTCTTATCCAGCCGTCCATATATATTTGGAAGGTACACTCCTTTGACTTGTGAATGGTATGTTTCTATTTTAACTTTGTATAGCTGTATGGAAAGCACTGTAAGATATATATCGTTTTATAATGTTTATGTATGGCTTCTAGTTATATATCTTATTTTTCAGAAGCTACAAGCACATGGAGGAATTTAAAGCTTGAAAAAAAACTCTATGAAATGGGAATTTTACCGGAAGCCCATTGCGCTATATTCTTGTCCCGTGCTTCTTGTTCTATGTATGGACTTTCATGATTTGTGAGCGTTTTTATGCCTTTTCCATCGCTTAACACTTCGCGTGTCTATTTACTGTAAATTTTGGACTTTTGTCCCCTTGTTCTTACCAACTGCGGTTGTCCTCTGAGGTTTTCCTCACAATATATTTATTATCAGCATATTCTATTGTGATATTCATTATTTGCCTCTATTTTGGCTTGTTTGTACTTGTGCTTTGTTTTTGAATCCTAACCTCCAGGTACTAGCTGGAGATCTCCCACTATTACAACTGATCTCCAGGCGACAGAGATGAGTTCCCCTGGAGAAAATGGCCACTTTGGCCATTGGACTCTATGACATTGAAGTCCCTCCCCTCCCCAAACTCCACCCTCCTAAGGCTCCACCCCCAAAATTTCCAGTTATTTCCCAACCCGGAGCTAGCATCCTTGCTTACAGCCCAAGAGCCTCCGTGTTTGTTATGTATTTATATATTCATTAAAACATTTATATCACACCTTTCCTCAACAGTTCAAGGTTGGTTTGGTTACAATAATGGTTAAAAATGTTTTCGGTTAAAACCAAAATAAAGTAGCAAACCCCAGATCTCAAAAGGAAGCCCCAGTATGTCTCCTGGGACCTACAGCAAAGTAGACGTGACTAGGATTGCACACTCAAAAGCTTGTAGCAGGGGTGTCAAACATAAGGCCCCCGGGCTGGATCCGGCCCCTTGGGAGCTCTTATCCAGCCCGCAAGACAGCCAAAGCAGTCCCCCCACCTCTCGATCTGGGCTGGCGAGGCAGGGCCCCGGCCCAACCAGGTGGCATTTATGTCATATAAGGCCTCGTAACAATTGAGTTCCACACCCCTGGTTTGTAGTCTTTGGGCCAAGCTGGGCCTGCTAGTGAACATCGTCACCATTTTAAAGTGGTTTTTAAATGCTGCAAGACCCCAATTCCAATTGGGTAGGGTTTCTAGGTTCCTCTTAGCCACCGGTGGGAGGTTTTTGGGGCAGAGCCTGAGGGGGGTGGGGTTTGGGAAGGGGAGGGACTTCAGTGCCATAGAGTCCAATTGTCAAAGCGGCCATTTTCTTCAGGTGAACTGATCTCTATCGGCTGGAGATCAGTTGTAATAGTAAGGGATCTCCAGCTACTACCTGGAGGTTGGCAACCCTACAATTGGGCCTGCAGTGCAGCCAGGGGAGGGGCTCTTGTTCCACCCCATCCCCCCTGCTCCTTATCAAGTGGTTAAATGGCTGCACCCTCCCCTCCCCCGTTTCAGCACTTGAAAAGGCTTTGGGGGGGGGGTTGAGAGTGCAGCACTGCGTGCCTAGGGTTGCCAACTGCCATGTAGTAGTAGGAGATCTGCTAATTCAACTGATCTCCAGCCGATAGAGATCAGATCACCTGGAGAAAAATGGCCGCTTTGGCAATTGGACTCTATGGCACTGAAGTCCCTCCCCTCCCCAAACCCCGCCCTCTTCAGGCTCCGCCCCAAAAATCTCCTGCCGTTTGTGAAGAGGGACCTGGCAACCCTATGCGTGCCCAGCCAGGATCAAGCCCTCTCCCCATTTTAAAATCAGTTAAAACTGGTGAGGCCATCCTCATGGCGATGGCAAGGACACTTCCGTGTCTCGTTTGGCCCTTCCTCGTGTTCTTCCTCCCACCCCCAGCATTTTCGTCTGATCACTGTGAAAGGATAAACGTTGCCCTAAACCAGGGGTTCCCAACCTCTTTGGGCCTGCGGGCACATTTGGCATTCAGACACAGCGGCGACAAAATGGCTGCCGCAGGAGGTGGAGCCAGCCACAAAATGGCTGCTGCAGCTTAACTTCAGTCACACAGCGTAGATCCTTGTGCTGTGGTGGCCGCGGCTGCCAGAGCAACGGTTTTTTAAAATCTGTACAGCCAATCAAATCTCCAATAGTCTGTCAGAAGCCTCGCTGGGCAGAAGCCCTACCGAGCCCCGCCCACTTCCTAAAAACGCTTGGCGGGCCCCAGAGAAGGTGTGCCCCATGGCAGCCACAGGCACCACGCTGGGGACCCCTGTACTAAACGTTTGGCACAGCAGGATCTGTTTTTGTGATGTGGCAGCTAGTCATGGAATCATAGAGGTGGAAGGGACCACCAAGGTCATCAAGTCCAACCCCCTGCACAATGCAGGAAATTCACAACGACCTCCCCCCCCCACACACACACACCCAGTGACCTCTACTCCATGCCCAGAAGATGGTCAAGATGCCCTCCCGCTCATGATCTGCCTACGGACATAGAATCAGCATTGCTTAAAAATGGCCATCTAGCCTCTGCCTTAAAACCTCCAGGGAAGGAAAGCTCACCGCCTCCCGAGGAAGCCTGTTCCGCTGAGGAACCGCTCTGTTAGAAAATTCTTCTTGATGTCTGGACAGAAACTCTTTTGATTTAATTTCAACCCGTTGGTTCTGGTCCGACCTTTTGGGGCAAAAGAAAACAACTCGGCACCCTCCTCTATATGACAGCCCCTCAAGTACTTGGAGATGGTTCTCATATCACTCTCCTCAGTCTCTGGAATCCTGGGACCAAACTGGATTTAGGCAACACAATGCAGTGACTTACTGGGAGATCCCACCAAATGGTTGGAAGGAAGCCCCCTTTTTGGAGTGGGGAGGATATGCCCGTGTTTGGGGAGCCCTCCCCAGACCACATCGAAGCATACGTACTACTTTGGATGGAGGCCAGGTTTGCAGAGCGGGCTTCCTTCAATCCTTCAGGATGCCCAGTGGAACCTTCTGGAAGTTGATGCTTCCGAGCCTGGCAGGCAGCTGTGTTGTCTCATTCCCTCGAATCTTCATTTCTAATTAGCCATGCACAGGCTGTTATCTGGCACGGCAGTGGTGGCTATATGGGTTCAGGACCCATAACAGATCTGCAGTGGGGCTGTTCTGGGCCTTGGATAGGTGTGGGTGCTCTCCAGGGTCTTGTGGTGCTAGCCTTTCAGAGGCAGTTACTCTCTAATCCAGGGGTTTCAAACATACGGCCCACAGGCTGGATCCAGCCCCTTAAGAGCTCTTATCCGGCCCACCTCCCAGTCCCCAAGTCTTTCCCTGCCTACTGGAAGTTTCTAACGGTTCCAAAATACAGAACTGTATTCTCTAGGGCAGCGGTTCTCAACCTGTGGGTCGCGACCCCTTTGGGGGTCGAATGACCTTTTCACAGGGGTCGCCTTAGGCCCGTGTTTGGCATGCGTGTTTGGCACGTGTGCGGACTCCGGCACTCGTAGTCCTCTCTGCCGGCCGGCGCGGCTCAGCTGGGCGGCCGGGGCTTTGAACCTCCCGCCCCCTTCCCTGCACTTAAGAAAACTCTGTTTTGGATTGCACAGTTTAGTTTGGGGAGGGCGAGAAGGAAGCTCCGTGTCAGGCTGTTATCTCGGTTTCTCTGTTGCCTCTGTTCCTCTGCTGAACCGTCCAGACTTCAAGGACGGCTCCACATACCAGAGCCTGGGAACGCCACTCCTGGGAAAGTGTGCTCTGTTTATGCTTTGTGTGCTTTGTAATCTCCTGCCGTTTTCAAGCTTTATATTGCCAACTAACGAGCCAGACCCTCATAGCTGTCATCTTATCCTATATGCACTGTATTGCCTATTTGACCAGTAAAAGCCATCTGCTTGGATTCTAAGTGTCTCTGTGGTGATTTCTGGTTCTTTGGGTCAAGAGCTGACACTCCGTTGCTTCCTCCGTGGGCTTTACTTGCAAGGAAAAAACGTGCATTACTCGATTCGCTTCCCCCCTCCGTCCAGTATAGCGAAAGACAGCGACAGGCTCAGGATCTGGAAACCCAGGCACCGGGAGCAGGGGGCGCTCTGCATCCCGCGAAGGAAACACACTCTGTACTTGCTCAGGGGCACCCTCGACGCTGCTGACTACAGCCCGGGAGCCCGCGCGGAGCACAGACGGCAGGACTGCCTCCTCCCGACCCACCCCGATCCGTGGGGATCGATAGCAGAGGGAGGGCAGAGTGGCTGTCTTTCTCCCCCCCCCTTCCACCCCAATTCCCGCAGGGAATCTCCGGCGAGTAGATTTTTCTTGCTCCCCTGCAGCGGTCGCCGCTCGCGTAACCCCCATAGCCCTGGGAAAGCCCCCCCCCGTGTCTTCCCAATTGCACAAAGAGGGGGAAGCAATCCGCAGCAAACCCCGCTTCCCGGGACGCCGCGGAGATTGCAAACTGCAAAGGGGGAGATCCTTCCAGCCGCCCCCCCTCCTCCATACACATTTTTGGGGTAATGCAGAAAAGGCAGGCACACAACGATCGCGGCTTGGGGCTCGCCAGACTGCAATCCAACGACCAGATCTCCCTCCGGTCGCGTTTGAAAGAACGGGTGCAGGGACGGTGGGGTGGGGTGGGGGGGACACATACACAAACGCAGCCAGTAGCAACCCGCCGCCTTGCACCTTGCACCGCAAAACCCGGGCTCGGCCGTTCGCGGGAGCACACGTGCGGAGGCAAAGGCAGAGAGAGCCAGGGAGGAAATAAACAGCCAAGGCGCGAGGGACCAGCTTGCCCCAGCAACGGGGTGTATGGGGGGGGGGGGGGAGAGAGACACACACACCGAGGAAAGGTCGAGGCTTTACATGAAAACCCGCAAGGCAAACCTTTGCAACTCGCCCCCCCCCCCATGCAAAGACACAAACACACACATGATTTTGAAAATCGTTGTCAGATTCTGACTTGCCCCCATTTGCTTCTCGATGCTATAATGTTTTTTACTTTCTTTCAATGTTGCCCAAGTTTACTGTGAGGTTTTTTTCCCTTCCTCATATATCAACCATTTGTAAAATTCATCTTCGCCCTATCTCCCTTGGCGCCAGGGCCAGCAGTAGGGAAAGGGGGTGGGGTGGGAGAGTCTGCACAGGAGGCGCTTGCGTTGGGAGCGACCACGTGCCGCTGCTGCTGGCTGGCCTGCTGTGGGGAGTGGTGATAATTTTAAGCAGCGGAGGGAGCCTCTCTTTCCGTACGGCCACTCACCCCCAGGGCTGCAGAGTGGGCCCAAGGCCGTGCCCAGGCCGCACCGGGGAGGGGGGAGGGGGCTGGTGCCATGGCCTCGAGGGAGGGAGGGAGGGAGGGAGGGGCTCTCCTTTCTCCCCCCTTCCCGCTGGCCTCTTCCTCTGTTCCTGGGATCCCTGGACATCTGGACCCTCGCAGGGTGGTGGTGGTGGTGGTGAGGGGGAGAAAACAGTGGGCCTTTTTGTCTGGCAATTGTTAGCCCTCCCCTATTACTACAGGTTTCCCCTCTTCCTGCTACTTTTGCCTCTTTCAAAAGGAATGGGGGGGGGGAGAGTTTACACTCTCCCCACAACCATTCACCACCCTACTGTGCAGAAGGTGCTCTACTGCTTTCCACTTCTGCTTCTTTTCTGTTACCCAGATGTAAAACTCGGCACTTATCCTTGTTGAACTGCATCCTGTTCACATCTGCCCACTTTTCCAGTGTGTTCAGATCTCAATGAATGCTATCTCTATCTTCTGGTTACCTGGTGTGTTCGCCGCTCCTCCCAATTTGGTGTTATCTGGAGTAGTCCCTCTCTTGCCCTCATCCAGATCATTAATAAAAATATTGAAAAGTACTGAGCCCAGAACTGATCCCCGTGCCCCCCGCCTCCCCACTGGACACCTCTCTCCATTCAGGTGAAATGCCTGGTCCTGCCTCTTTCTTCATCTCCACGGGGGGGGGGGGGGAGTTAAATTTATTTATGTTGCGTCCCCCTCTAAGCCACCTTTATTCTGAACTGAGAAGCGCCAAACGTGTTTTTCTCTCACGTGGGAGCTGCTGTGAATAATTTCCCTTGCAAACTATGCCCCTTCCCCCCCCCCCAGCCCTGGAGAGCCCGCTCTCTTTTCTAGGTCGGCTGCCCTCAATAGTCATTTGGGGTCATTAAGTCCAGGATCAGAGGAGTAGGCCTGTTAGGTGCAAAGCACAGGCAGGATGGTGCTGCTGCAGTGGTCTTGTTTGTGGCCTTCCTGGAGGCTCCTGGTTGGCCACTGTGTGAACAGACTGCTGGACTTGATGGGCCTGGGTCTGACCCAGCAGGGCCTTTCTTAGGTTCTTAGGTTCTTTCATCCTCAGCACCACTATCCACCATATCAGGATAATAATACTTTGCAGAGCTTGTTTTTAGAAGTATTCTTCAAGTAATAAACGTAGCTGCCTTTCATGTGAGAGAGCTGTGTTTTCTTTATACTATTGAAAATGCTATTTATGCAAATTTATGCAAATTTATGCAAATGTGACAAGGGTCGCCGGTTACTTGGCAATTGTAAAAGGGGGTCCCGACTCAAAAGGTTGAGAACCAATGCTCTAGGGCAAGATTAAATGCTTTGCAATTAGGGGAACTATCAGGTAGACTTCAAGTAGGGTTGCTGACCTCCAGGTCCTAGCAGGAGTTCTCCTGCTATTACAACTGGTCTCGAGCCGATAGAGATCAGTTTACCTGGCGAAAATGGCCGCTTTGGCCATTGGACTCTACGGCATTGAAGCCCCTCCCCAAACCCCACTCTCCTCAGGCTCCGCCCCAAAACCCTCCCGCCAGTGGTGAAGAAGGACCTGGCAACCCTAACTTCAAGGGATCCGCTTCTCAAGCCAATTTTGCGAATGTAATGCAGGGGACCTAGATACCATTTGTAGGGTTGCCAACCTCCAGGTACTAGCTGGAGCTCTCCCGCTATTACAACTAATCTCCAGCCGATAGAGGTCAGTCCCCCTGGAGAAAATGGCCACTTTGGCCATTGGACTCTATGGCATTGAAGTCCCTCCCCTCCTCAAACCCCGCCCTCCTCAGGCTCCCCCCCCAAAACCAGGCAGCCACACTCACACACACACACACACCAGTCCCGATCTGGGCTGGCGAGGCATGTCATATCTGGCTCTTGTAACAATTGAGTTTGAAACCCCTGCTCTAATCAGTACTCTATGTACAGATTAAACACTGTGATGTACCTCTTCTATTATAATCCATCTCATGAAGACAGCCTGTTCGGGTGTCAAAAGATAATTTTTCCTATTCTGTATACTGTAAGTACAGAAATACAAATCTGGGTAGCTTTTGGTGAAAGTATCTAGTTATTATATTATATTGTATCTATAGGTAGGATATGGAACAGATTGATCAATAATTTATTCCCGTGTTTTGAGATTGTTACTTCCCCTGGGGCCTGTTTTACTGCCAACCTTGACTCAATTAAGCAGTCTTAAAATCAATAAAATGGTGCAAATTATTATTTTGTTTGCTTTGTTTGAAACATTTATTAGTTGCCTTTCTACCTCAAGGAACTCAAGTCGGCTTACGATGTAAGTAAAACAATAATTATAAAAAACACATAAGACTACATTTTATTATCTCCAATTAGGACTACCAATAAATAAAAACTAAATTACTCAAATGCAGTCCTAAATTAAGATTGTCTGAGGGGGCCAGGCACACCTTCCTGGGGAGATCGTTCCATAATTGTGGGGCTGCAACCGAAAAGGCCTTCTCTCGTATGCCCACTAGATGAGTTTCTTCAATGGGCGGAGGCCGGCAATGGCAAAACACCTCTGAACATCTCTTGCTTCAGTCCCTCTTTGCCACTGCTGGGAGGTTTTTGGGGTGGAGCCTGAGGAGGGCGGGATTTTGGGAGGGGAGGGTCTTCAGTGCCATAGAGTCCAATTGGCAAAGCAGCCATTTTCTCCAGGTGAACTGATCTCTATCGGCTGGAGATCAGTTGTAATAGCGGGAGATCTCCAGCCATGACCTGGAAATTGGCAACCCTACACCAGGGGTCACCCTGATGTCCCTTGACAGCCAAAAAAAATAAGTTCAATTTTTAGTGGCTTAATTGAAGCGACGTTAGTTTGGTGTGTGACTAGACAGATAGACTAGACAGATTTGGGTGGGGGGTGAGCAACACCTTAGTATTTGCTAAGTGGGAAATCTGGCCACTTGGCCCATTTCTGTTTGAAATCCCCAGTCAAATTCCTCCATCACAGCTGTAACTCTCAAATGCTTATCCCTCAAAAATCTTGTTTGTCTTTAAGGTGCTCCTGGACTCGAATCTAGTTGCCCCACGGCATAGGAGAAACATATTGGTGGGACTAGCTTGCTGGGGGTTTGAGTCCCCCAAAGTTTGCACCCATGGAGGAAAAGGACTCTTTGGCCTTCTCCTCTTCCCTAGCTGCCAGACGGTGTCCCTGGGCCTTTTGTCAAGGGCTCCCAAACCAGTTCCCTTTCTTTTAACCTCCAGCCATAGTTTCTCTGGAAGAATGGCCAGGCCTTGCTCCCTTCTTTGTAACCAAGCCATCTCTGGCTGTCTCTGGTAGTTATGAATTTCCTGCATGGTGCAGGGGGTTGGACTGGATGACCCTGGTGGTCCCCTTCCACCTCTATGATTTTTTTTCTTTTCCCTAGATTTAACAGCCATTGGCTATCCATCAACCACTTCACACTTTAAAAAGGGGAGATGAAATTTGATTTTTTTTGACACTATAAAGCGAAAAGTTGCCACATCTCTCACGCAATCAACCAATCTATTTGACAGCAGATAACGCAGCATCCGCTTCTCAAAAAGTGTTTTTAGCTGTTTTATCCAGGGAGTGATATATATTTATTTCGTGCAATATTATTTTGTGGACATGCTAAAACAATGTGGGCTAGGGAGTCTATTTGATCCAGACAAAATGGGCGTTTTTGTTCTTCTGCAGCAATTTTATTGTATCGCCCTTGCGTCTCAGCTGAGTTTAGGGCATTTCATCTTGCCAGTAAGAAAGCTCGTCTGAACTTATGAATTTCTAACCACCAGAAATAGTCTGGCAAGGAGCAAGTTCTTTTGAAGGGGATCTCGAAGAAGCGAGGTGAACATTTATGATTTGCATCCTTAAACACTAAGGACCAATCCTAATTTAAGATCTTATTTTGTAATTGTTTACAGCTTGCTTTCCGAGTACTATTCCTTGCAGCTTTCACTCTATTGGAAGGGAAACCTCTATAATTCTACTCACTGGTGGCACGGGCATTCACTTCCAGCTAGCCCAGATATTTTGGCGGCCCTGCAAGGGCCCTGGGCCGGCTCCCCTTCTCCACCATAAGCCAAACACCCAAGAAAATGGAAAGTCTTTGGCCTCTTTCCTAAGAACCTGACCGGAAGGACTGGCCCCACGTTGCCACAGAGTAGCGCATGCCAAGCTAAGGTTGCCAGGTTTCTCTTCACCACCGGTGGGAGGTTTTTGGGGTGGAGCCTGAGGAGGGCAGGGTTTGGGGAGGTGAGGCACTTCAATGCCGTAGAGTCCAATTGCCAAAGCAGCCATTTTCTCCAGGGGAACTGATCTCTATTGGTTGGAGATCGGTTGTAATAGCAGGAGATCTCCAGCTAGTAACTGGAGGTTGGCAACACTAGGCAAAGCAGAGGTGCAACCACAGAAGCCCAAGGAAGGTCTTCTCCTAACAGATGGCAGCCAGTGTACAAGCAAAATCATAAGGGGGAAGGCTGTGGCTCAGTGGAAGAGCATCTGCTTGGGATGCAGAAGGTCCCAGGTTCAATCCCCGGCATTTCTAGTTGAAAGGACCAGGGCAGGAGGTGATGTGAAAGTAGGGTTGCAAGATCCAGGTTGGGAAATACCTGGAGATTTTGGGGGTGGAGTCTGAGGACGGCGGGGTTTGCAGAGTAGAGGGACTTCAAACTGCCATAGTGGCCACTTTCTCCAGGGGAACTGATCTCTGTCGCCTGGAGATCAGTTGTAATAGCAGGAGATCTTCAGCCACCACCTGGAGGTTCAACTCGGGACGAGTGGATCAGACAAGAATGCAAAGTCGATCCAGTTGCGTTTCGAAATCTTCTTCAGCTTGTCGTCCAATCAGGAGTTTCAGAAATTTAAAAATATAGAAAGTTAGAATTCTTTGTATGCTCATGAAAGCTTCGTTCTCTTGCAGCAACGAAGCTTTCATGTTTATTTTCGCCTTGCTGCAAGAGAACGAAGCTTTCATGAGCATACAAAGCATTCTAAATGTCTATATTTCTAAATTTCTGAAACTCCTGATTGGACGACAAGCTGAAGAAGATTTCGAAATGCAACTGGATCGACTGCGTTCTTGTCTGATCCACTCGTCCCGAGTTGAGCCAGCTTTGCCCGGCCGCTTCGCTCTGCTTGGCGATTCTGTTTGGCATGTGATTGCTTTGTGCGACTTCACTTTCGCCCGGTGACTCTGTTCAGCATGTGATCGCTTTGTGCACCTTTATGATATAATTTCATTTAGGGAGTTGTTTTTTACTCCCTTATGAACATTATCTCCAGGGTTTATGGAGATTGAGACTGCATATTATGTTTTCCAATGTATGAAATTGGCATGAATTGAATGCCTTTACTGAAATGAATGTGTTTTTCCGTTGGGAATTTGTACCATTCTAGTGCTTTAGTAAAATTCTTGTTTTGAATAAATTGTTATATGTTTAAAATAAGTCTTGAATATCTGTATATTTGAATAATTGATCTTTGAACATTGGAGCCTTTGTGCTCTTTATTTCAGCTGTATCTAATTTGCCAGCATAGGTTTGCTATTTTACTATTAACCACCTGGAGGTTGGCAACCCTATGTGAAAGTCCTCCACCTGAGTCCCTGGAGAGCTGCTGCCTTTCAGTGTAGACAATGCTGACCTTGGTGAACAGATGGTCTGATGCAGTATAAGTCAATCGTGGGGGGGGGGGATACCTCAGTTTAATACAAGTAAATGCAATCTGATTCTAATACCTTTCCTTTAATTCATCAGTAGGGTTGCCAACCTCCAGGTGGTGATTGGAGATCTCCCACTATTACAACTGATCTCTCTAGCCAACAGAGGTCAGTTCCCCTGGAGAAAATGGCCACGTTGCCCATTGGACTCTATGGCATTGAAGTCCCTCCCCTCTCCAAACATGCCCTCCTCAGGCTCCTCCCCAAAAATCTCGTTATTTCCTTACCTGAAGCTGTCAATCCTATTCATCAGAGCATTGAAATAATAGGGCAGGCCTAATTTTTCTCACGGGTAGAATACTACCTTTATGGTTGTTGTTTTTTGGTAGGGAAAAACAAGGACTAAATAAAATTAAGGGAAGGTGCTTGGGATATTCCTGGTGAAGCTGCTCCCAGTTTATGCCCATCATCGAAGGGGAGTCCCCCCCCCCCCGTTCTCTCTTCCCCTCCCTTAATTCCTTACATGTGTTTTGAACAGAGAAACTGTTCAAGAGCGAAATGGATTCAGAAAGTAACGTGAAAGTGCTCAGTACCAAATTATATTCCTGGGTGTTTGGATTGGGCCAGAGCCAGAGAAATTTCCCAGTGGGAGACAAAGGAATGGATGTCGTTGGGGTTTTAGAACTGGAATGATTTCGTTCTGGGGTGTGTGAGACAGAGCCAAACCTCTCCTCGATGTGCCAGTTCAGCAAACCTGAAGGGCAATGAAAGGCCATTGGAAATTCTGCAGCATGTTGAAAATATGCAGGCAGTGAGATGAATGGGCAACATATTTTAGTAATATATAGCACAGTTCTTCCTTTTCACACATTCAGGGAGCCAACAAAGGACCTGATTCATGAATACCTGGAGATTTGGGGGGGGGGGGTAACAGAGTGTGCAAATTCTCCATCCTGGTTTCTAGCGCACTGGGAGATGTTTCAAAGCTGCTTGAGATCTTGGCTAGGGAGGAAGCAAGGTAAGCCTAGAATGATAATATTTAGAAGAAGAGTTGGTTTTTATATGCCAAATTTCACTACCACTTAAGGAAGAATCAAACCAGCTTACAATCCCCTTCCCTTCCCCACAACAGACACCTTGTGAGGTAGGTGGGGCTGAGAGAGCTCTAAGACAGCTGTGACTAGCCCAAGGTCACCCAGCTGGCTTCATGTGAAGAAGCGGGGAAACCAACCCGGTTCACCAGATTAGACTCCACCGCTCCAAACCACCACTCCAAACCACGCTGGCTCTCAATGTCAGGGAGTGAGGTTATGCATAACTCTAACAATAACTCTTCAGCATTTAAGGCAGAAGCTCTGCTTAGCAGGATGCCTTTAAAATGAACATATTGTTTAAAAATGTTTTCTCGCTTTCACACAGCTTACCTTCAGTCATGCAACAAAGAGCCTTTTGCTGTGATAACAGTTTCTGCTAGGGTTGCCTGTTCTGGATTGGGAAATACCTGGAGATTTGGGGAGCAGAGCCTGAGGAGGGTGGACTTTGGTGAGGGGAGGGACTTCAGTGGCCTATAATGCCATAGAGTCCACCTTCCAAAGTGGCCATTTTCCCTAGGTGAACTGCTTTTGTCACATAGAGATCAGTTGTAATAGCGGGAGATAGGGTTGCCAGTTCCAGGTTGGGAAATACCTGGAGATTTTTTGGGGCCGAGACTGAGAAGGGTGGGTTTTGGGGATGGGAGGGACTTCAATGCCATAGAGTTCAATTGCCAAAGCGGCCATTTTCTCCAGGTGAGACTGATCTCTACTGACTGGATATCAGTTGTCATAGCGGGAGATCTCCGGCTACCACCTGGAGGTTACAAAAATAAAGAAGAAAATCCGATTCCTTTCGTTCTCAAATTCAAAAATCCTGATATAATTCCACGCACAGTTCAGTTCATAAAGTTAACATCTTCAATACTGGTACTCAGCGTGGTGAAGGTAATTCCAATGGCGAAATAAACGTCCAATTCCAAAGGTTTCAAAAATCAAAGGAGTATCAGTGAAAGTCAGCAACAAAACGACACTTCCGGATACGTGTTCGTTTCGCTCATAGGCTTCATCAGTTGTTGTACATAAGCTTGTTTAATTTTATGGGGTCAAAGACCTCTGAAAAGGTATACAAATAAACATCTCACAATCATTGGTGCTCATATAATAAGACAGAATTCAAAACATAGTATTGACTCAGCAAAACCATTAAACCTCATATGCTTACCCTGCAGATCAGCAGACCAGTAGCGTGTCTCACCTCAATTGAGGGCTGGTGAACAATCCTTACAACCAATACACTTAAATCCCAAACGGTACAATCACAGCTGAAGCCTGTTAGTAAACCTATCAAAGAAAGCTAGATAGCTCAAATTCATTGTTCAATCCTGCTGGGGATAGCGTTTTAAAGAGATAGATGTACCTAGACTCTTGTTGGTGTAAGATTTTGATCACATCATCCCGACAGTAATGTTTAGGTTTAAACTGCCAAATGGCAAAAAACAGAATATCATCTTCCGTATGTCCCTTTTCTAAATAGTGGTTAGTGAGGGGTGCCTCCAGGACCTTCGAGCGTATTCTCGTTCTGTGTTCACTGATCCGTATCCTGAGAGGGCGTATTGTTGAGCCAACGTACATTTTTAAACACGGGCAAATTACAGCATAAATAAGATTTTTAGATGAACAATTAGTAAAGCTTTGCAAAGTATATTTAAAATTGGAGCTAGAAGCGCTCACCTCCTTGATGGGTAGGCAAAAACGGCAACATGCGCATGCTCCACATTTGTAATGTCCCCGGATGTTGACTCCCTGGGTACTAGATACCCGATCAGTTTTAATCCGAAAATTGCGAAGGGACTTAGTTTTTTAAGTCCAAAAGTGGGCATTTCAGAACAGCCAGGAACATTGAACAAAACATGCCAATGCAAGCGAATAATACGTTGGATTTCATACGTCATATGGGTAAATTCCAAAGAAGTACAAATACCCATCCGTTTCTTAGCCGCAGCCTGCGGGTTTAAAACCGATTGTCTGTCCCTTTGTTGGACTTTGGCTAATGCTGTGTCCAGGACAGATTGTTGATAACCCCTAAGCCGGAAATTGTGGCATAGTTCCATAGCTGCCGCTTTAAAATCTGGGGCGAAAGTAGCATTCCTTTTGATCCTGAGAAGCTGACTAACCGGAAGATTCCGTTTTAAATGCAATGGATGGTTGGAGGAAAAATGTAAGCCCGCTCCCACAACAGTGGGTTTACGGAATGGTTTTATCGCTAGGGTGTTCTGTGGGGTCCTAAAGACCACCACATCAAGAAAGGAGATCTCCCGCTTGTCCATATGTCCTGTAAATTTCAAAGAAGGACTCAGAGAATTAAGACATTCAAGGATTAGTTCATAAGATGAATCAGAATCAATGATACAGAATAAATCATCAATGAAACGAAAATATTTTATAACATGATTCTTGAACAGCTGATGTTTGGTAAATGATTTGGATTCAAAGGAGATCATAAAGGTGTTGGCCACTGAAGGGGCGCATGCTGCGCCCATTGCCACGCCCTGCACCTGCAGGTAAAATTGATCTCGATACCTGAAAAAAATATTTTCAAAAATAATATCTAGTAAACTTAATAAAAAATGTGTAGGAATAGTCTTATCATCCCTTGACTCAAATAGTTCCTCAATGATGCCACGAGCCTCTTCCAAAGGAATATTAGTATACAATGAGGCCACATCAAATGTGGCAAGGATGGCATTTTCAGGTAAATGTAAATTTTTCACCTTCTTAATAAAGTCGCATGAATCCTTAATGTAGGAATCCGTCATTTTGCTAAAAGGTTGCAAAAAATAATCAATAAATTTTGAAATCTCCCACTATGACAACTGATGTCCAGCCGATAGAGATCAGTTCCCCTGGAGAAAATGGCCGCTTTGGCCATTGGACTTTACGGCATCGAAATCCCTCCTCTCCCCAAACCCCACCCTCCTCAGCCTCCACTCACAAAATCTCTAAGTATTTCCCAACCCGGAGCTAGCAACCCAAATAATGAATGCGTTGGAGGATTTATGGATACTTGGTTCAGCTCTCTCTCTCTCTTTCACTTTATATGTTTCTCTTGTTTATTTATTTATTTATTGTTACAAAAATTTTACCCCACCTTTCTGCCCTCACAGGGCCACTGAGGCAGCTAGCAAATTAAAACATACAGCCAACCAACCAACACATCGTTACAGAAAGTAAAACCATTCCCATCGTTCTTAATATATCAGGAGAGGCAAGTCTTTTTCCAACAAGGTAGGTTAGCCAGGTAAGCTACAGAGGAGGAGGGGCTGTGGCCCAGTTTGTAGAGCATCTGCTTGGCAGGCAGAAAGTCCCAGGTTCAATCCCTGGCATCTCCAGTTAAAGTGACTAGGCAGGTAGGTGATGTGAAAGACCTCTACCTGAGACCCCGGAGATCCACTGCTGGTCTGAGTAGACAATACTGACTTTGATGGACCTAGGGTCTGATTCACTAGAAGGCAGTTTCATGTGCTCATGTGTTCAGAATGGGGATCCATCTTGAAGGAACGCAGAAGCGACGTCGCCATTCTAGCTGTGCTTTTAAAGATGCCGTCCCCCTTTTTTGGTTGTAGATAATGGGAACGGGTTGGAATTCACAAAACATTAAAACGTTAATATAATAGAGGTCCAGAGAGCAAAGAAAAATGACCTAGCATGAGTGGAAATATTTCCCTGGTCAAAAGACACAGCTTTATTGAGTGAGCTTTTTAAAGAAAGCATGCCATTTTAACTGCTGGCTGATGTGAATTCAATGGCAGTCTTCGAGCAGCAGCTGGAAGAACGCTTGTCAGGGATGCTGTAGGTGGATTCTGAATTGACCAGTGGAATTGGACTAGATGGCCTCTATGGGCCCTTCCAACTCTAGGATTCTATAAATTCTTGGAGGCTGTGGACAGAGAATGGGAGCTGACTCTAGCATGCCATAACTGCAGAAAAGCCACAGTTTGAACTCAATCCTTGGTGCTTTGGAAGAAGAACAAGAAGAGTTGTTTTTTATACCATGCAGTTCTCTACCTTTAAAAGGTAAAGGTAGTCCCCTGTGCAAGCACCAAGTCATCCTGACCCATGGGGTGACGTCCCGACGTTTACTAGGCATACTATGTCTATGGGGTGGTTTGCCAGTGCCTTCCCCAGTCATCTTCCCTTTACCCCCAGCAAGCTGGGTACTCATTTTACCAACCTCGGAAGGATGGAAGGCTGAGTTAACCTTGAGCCGGCTACCTGAAACCAACTTCCCTCAGGATCAAACTCAGGTCGTGAGCAGAGCTTTTGACTGCAATACTGCAGCTTACCACTCTGCGCCACGTTTAAGGAGTCGCAAACTGGCTTACAATCTCCTTCCCTTCCTCTCCCCACAACAGACACCTTGTGAGGTAGGTGGGGCTGAGAGAGTTCGGAGAGAACTGTGACACAGCCAAGATCACCCAGCAGGCTCCATGCGGAGGAGTGGGGAAACAAACCCGGTCCTCCAGATTAGAGTCTGCCACTTATGTGGAGGAGCGGGGAATCGAATCTGGTTCTCCAGATTAGAGTCTGATGCTCCTAACCACTGCACCACACTGGCTCTGGAGAATGGAAATAAAAGGAAGTGAATGAGAAAGCCTGTAAATCATAACAACTGATAGGAAAATCAAGGAGGAACCCCATTAGGATTAACATTCACCACTTTAACCTCACAGACTCTGGCACTGCAGTGTTAAATGGGTTCTCTTTCACAGAGGACCACAAGCCAACAATTGCTAGAAGTGAGACAAGTTCTTGATGTCAGATTGTTTTGATCAGATCGGCGTCAAAACGGGCCAGCCATCTCTTGGCTAAGTCTATGGCTACAGTCATGCCAACTATGTGGTTATCCATCTACTGAGCTGATTCATACCATCTTGAAAGCTGGCAGACACACCCCTAACTTGTCATGCACCTTTGGAGTCCCTTCCAGAGGGAATGTGAAATGCAATACATCCCGGCAATTCCCAGAGCTACCCTTTGTCACTTCCGGAAGGTACCTGGAACATAAGGACATAAGAACATAAGAAAAGCCACGCAGGGCCCATCAAGTCCAGCAGTCTGTTCACACAGTGGCCAACTGGGTGTCTCTAGGAAGCCCACAAGCAAGACGACTGCAGCAGTATCCTGCCTGTGCTCCACAACACCCAAGATAATAGGCATGCTCCTTTGAGACTGTAGAGAATAGGTATAAGAACATAAGAAGAGCCCTGCTAGATCAGACCAAGGTCCATCAAGTCCAGCAGTCTGTTCACACCGTGGCCAACCAGGTGCCTCTACGAAGTTGGCAGCTATCACCACATCCTGGGGCAGGGAGTTCTCCATGTATTATGTGAAGAAATACTTCCTTTTGTCTGTTTTGAATCTCTCACCCTCCAGCTTCAGCAGATGACCCCTTGTTCTAGTATTATGAGAGAGGAAGTGACATAGCGATATGAATGCCCTCGCCGATGCCACCCCACCCCCTATGTCCCCACCCTCAGTCTGACAACTCTATGTGTCCATCAGGTCAAAAGCGTTTCCCTCCTCTCTGCTACGGAACATGCAGACTTCAACAGCCTCTTAATGACATCTCATGGAAGGGCACGAGGTGGGGTTATGCAAGGAGGGGAAAAAATACGCTAAGCTACTGCCAAAGAGAAGGGCTACAGGCGAGAAGCTACAGAATTCCACTCTATTTCCACTCCTTGGCCACTTCACCCTTGCCTAGAGTTGCCAGGTACCCTTTCACCACCGGCAGGAGCTCCATTGCAATGGGGTTGGGGTGGGTGATCTGCATAGGATTGCCAGGTCCCTCTTTGCCACCGGTGAGAGATTTTGGGGGCTGAGCCTGAGGAGGTCAGAGTTTGGGGAGGGGAGGAACTTCAATGCCATAGAGTCAAATTGCAAAAGCGGCCATTTTCTCCAGGGGAACTGATCTCTGTCGGCCAGAGATCAGGTGTAATAGTAGAAGATCTCCAACTACTACCTGGAGGTTTGCAACCCTAGATCGGCACAATAAACCCAGAAGTGATGGGGACGCTCTAGCACATTCCTCCCAAAACTCTGTTTTCCATGGTTTCTATGATTGTGTCAATCACACACACACGGAATTGACATTAACCGCCTCTCCTTTAGCTGGCCTGCTCCTGCCCGCCAGCCAGCTGAGGGGCGGTGGGCAGCCCCCTTAATTGGTGGGCAACTGACCGCCATTACCTGGTCTCCGACAACCCTACCCTCACCTGACCGAACAAAGAGGAGGAATTGACATACCCTACAGTGACCTGCTAACTAACTGATTTTTGCAAAACTGGAAACATATCAGTGCTGCATTTTAGCTCGCCATAAAAACTGGGGGAGGGGGAGAGAGGATGAAGATGGTTGCGGTGCATTCCCGTCAGCGGCGCTCATCACCGTTCCATCCATGTCATCATTGGGTAGCGATCTACGAGGAGGTTTCTCAACTGCGCGGTGTGGATCTTGTCTCTGGTCTCTACGATGCAGGTGACCTGGGAGGAGGGGGGAAAAGATGTAGGAGCTTCATTTGAACGACTGGCAACGTTCTCACAGTTTTAGGCCACAAAAGCTTATACAAAGATAAAACTGATAAGTCCACTGAATGCACACGAATGTTTCTGCACGTGAAGCAAGTTGCCAAGGGTGATAAGAAAGCAGCATTTTATTCCTTTCCAACCATCCATTCTTAATGCTAGGGTTGACAGGTCCCTCTTCGCCACTGGCAGATTTTTGGAGCGGAGCCTGAGGAGGGCGGGGTTTGGGGAGGGGAGGGACTTCAATGCCATAGAGTCTAATCCCAAAGCGGCCATTTTTCTCCAGGTGAACTGATCACTATTGGCTGGAGATCCATTGTAATAGCAGGAGATCTCCAGCTAGTACCTGGAGGTTGGCAACCCTATTTATGCCTGTACTCAGAATTGAATTTCCTTACACATTTCGCCCAAGGGGCTTCTTCAGGGGAATCTGTAGTTATTGTAGTAGTCCTTCAAACGAGCATAAATTCTGTTGCCGACAGAATTTCCTTCCCCTGAAGAAGTTTCTTAGGGGAAATGGGTGGGGAAATTCTATTCTGAGTAATAATTTTTTTAACCTATTTTGCACCATTGCCCTCGATCTTATTTTTATCTCCTCTTACTGGTGCAGCCCTTTTCTTTCTCTAGGGTAATAATAGTGAACAAATATAAGAGGAAACCAGTGGGTTTTGCTTTAGAGACTATTTTAAAATTGTTATTTTAAAATTGTTATTTTAAAATTGCTAATTTTAAAATTCCATAGCCAGACTGGCCAAAAGAAATGTTGGACATTTCTATTTAAAAACCAGATGGCGGTCACAGACCTTCTTTTAGTCACACTGCATCAAGACCGCAAGAACTGTTCACAAAATTCTCTAGGGTGGCAAATCTTGACAAGATTATTTATTCATTGGTCAATATTGATAAAGGGGTTATTTATCAAGTAAATTTGCATTTATTTATTTTCTTCCATTTATACCCTGCCTTTCTACCCAATGGGGGACCCAAAGTGGAATACCTCGTTCTCCTCCTCCGTTTTATCCTCACAACAACCCTGTGAGGTAGGCTAGGCTGCGAGTGACTGGCCCAAGGTCTTCCAGCGAGCTTCCATGTCAGAGTGGAAATTCAAACCTGGGTCTTCCAGATCTTATTTCAACACCCTAACCACTACCCCACACTGGCTGTATGTAGCAATGGGAAAAAAGTATGTCAAATTTATTGCTGTGCCCTGTCAAAATGATCATTCAGCACAGAGCGATCTCCTTGAGAGTGATGCTAAGGTTGTCTGGATCGACAATTCCGTTTGTGTCTTGGAACTGCTGTGCTGAACCTCTCTTGGATTTTAAATTGTTAAATTGTGGAACTCCCTGCCCCAGGATGTGGTGATGGCTGCCAACTTGAACGGGCTTTAAGAGGGGAGTGAACATGTTCCTGGAGGATAGGGCTACTAGTCAAAATGGATACTAGTCAGGATGCACACCTATTCTCTCCAGGCTCAGGGGAGCATGCCTATTATATTAGGTGCTGTGGAACACAGGCAGGACAATGCTGCTGCAGTCGTCTTGCTTGTGGGCTTCCTGGAGGCACCTGGTTGGCCACTGTGTGAACAGACTGCTGGACTTGATGGGCCTTGGTCTGATCCAGCAGGGCTTTTCTTATGTTCGTATGTTCTTATGATTTTATTTGCCTGTGATAAATGCTTCTGTTTGGCTGTGACCATCAGCTTCATCAGAGAAAGGCCTGACTGATGGAAGAGCTGCTTGTCGCACACCTGTCCTGACATACACCATTAACAAGACGGATGCAGATGAAGAGATCCGCAGACTTGGCCAGTTCCACTTATAAAAAATGAAAATAAACGAGGGCTGGAAAACATTCGCTAGTAGGGCATTTTCACACTTTCTGCCCAGCTGCTTGGCAAGGGGCCACCATCTGCACAAGTGTGCGGTGTTGTCAAAGAGACCCACCCCACACCTATGCATGTTTGCAGATTCCAAGTACCAGTGGCAAGTTGAGCGTCCAACTAGGGCCATGAGGAGGCTGCCATTTAAGAGTCATTTAAAAATGCCCTGAGGGCCGGATCCTGATCAGGCCCACAGCACAATTCACAGTGGATAGCCGTGTTAGTCTGTCTGCAGTAGTAGAAAAGGGCAAGAGTCCAGTAGCACCTTAAAGACTAACAAAAATATTTTCTGGTAGGGTATGAGCTTTCATGAGCTCACGAAAGCTCATACCCTACCAGAAAATATTTTTGTTAGTCTTTAAGGTGCTACTGGACTCTTGCCCTTTTCTACTAGGCCCACAGCTCAGCACTCTTTCCCCAGCGCCAAAACAGCTGCTGGGGGGGCAGCTGCTTCAGTGCTCAATAAGGTGCGGGGGGGGGGGGGGAGAGAAGATGCTATCATGCTGCAGGCCTGATCAGGATTTCGGGTTGCCAGATCCCTCTTTGCCACCACCGGGAGGTTTTTGGGGTGGAGCCTGAGGAGGGTGGGGTTTGGGTTGCAAGTACCAGGTTGGCAAGCCTATCAGGATTGGACCCTTGCAGCATTTTTAAATGTCTTTGATTTCAGTATGATTTCATCTTAGACCTGTTTTCCCTCCCTAACTGTAATGCCGCCTATCTGCGGGGAATCCATATGATATATCATCTGCTATTCATCCAAGTTTCTTTTATTACACCAAAAATACTATATGCCCTTCAGCTATCAAGAACTGCAGCCATGAATGAGACAGCCAAAGAACGTTAAAGCTGAAAAAACGAGGAGAGAGGTTTCTAAAGAAAAAAAAGTTCATTTCTAGTCGGGTACTGCAGCTTGACTGAGTTTGCAAATTATTTTAACCCGTACCTGGTTTAGTTCATGTGTATTTTGGCACTGCTACACACACTAGCCGGAAAGTGAGATCTCGCAGTTGGAAGAAAGTTGGCTGGTTTGGAGTCCAAAAACATCAAATAGGGGAAAGCTGTTGCCAGCCTGTTGCCCTACCCTGCAGCCATCGGATGAGTCTTTGTGATGTCAAGGAATGTTCATGAACTGCTGGGGGGGGGGAGTTTTCTTATTAGAATGTAGACAAAGCACAGGGTGGAACCTAGAGAGGGTGGGGTTTGGGGAAGGGAGGATCCCCAGCAGGGTAAAATCCCAAACATCCCACCCTCCCAAGCAGTCATTTTCTCCAGGAAGGGGTATAATGCCATAGAGTTGACCTTCCAAAAGTGGCCATTTTCTCCAGGTGAACTGATCTCTGTCACCTGGAGATCAGTCGTAATAGTGGAGATCTCCAGCCACCACCTGGAGGTTGGCAACCCTACCTGGTCCTAATCTGGTCCGAGCCATTGCAGTACATTGGTAATAGAGATCTGGAGTAGAAGAAAGAGCTGGGTCTTCTTTCTGACCCCAAAGCTCATCCTCTTTATCAGATGTTGATTTTAAACTTTAGTGAAAATTGAACGACATGTTTCCTTGGCAAATGTGCATTTTCCAAAAACAGGTTTGTGGTAACATGCATTTGTGGGCAGTAATAGAACTGCATGGGCCAGGCTAGGCCGATCTTCTCAGATCTAGGAAACTCAGATCCAGTTGGCTATTAGCCTTCCGTTTGAATTGTCGTGATGCACTTTTTGCCAATATGATAAGACGTTCATCTATTGCCACTAAGGATAATTTCCCGATAGACAAAGTTCTGGCAAAATGGGAGTTGCACTGGGTTCCCATCTCGGGAAGTAACAGTTTTTTCTACATCTCATTGCCTTGCAAGCAAGCTTTACGGGCTCACAGGTGAAGAGATATGGGGTTTCCAACACCAAGGAGCACCTTTCCTGGGTAGACGAGTGTGCACCCAGATTGAATCGCATTGTTCTACAGGATTTGTGGCAACCCCAGGATTCCTGGGCAGATTTTCCTATTTTGGGACTTGTACCTTCTCATATGTCATATGATTTATCTGTATATGTTGTATGCCTTATCTTTACACTGATTGTGTTGTTATTTCAGACTAGTGGATTATAGAGATGGCACCTTTATATCATTTATTTCTGTTAATGGACTTTGTTGTTCAGCCATCAGTGCTTTTGTTTGTTTTTGGAATTTCCATTATTAGCACGAGGTATTTTTTGAATTCTTAACCTTCAGATGGTGGCTGGAGATCTCCTGCTATTACAACTGATCGCCAACCGATAGAGATCAGTTCCCCTGGAGAAAATGGCCACTTTGGCAACTGGATTCTATGGCATTGAAGTTCCTCCCCTCCCCCAAACCCCGCCCTCCTCAGGCTCCGCCCCCAAAATCTCCAGGTGTTTCCCACCTGGAGCTGGCAACCCTTGTGCAGGTGATTCTGGCTCATGCCGGAAGTGACATCATCTCACTCA
The DNA here is from genome assembly GCF_029931775.1 of Euleptes europaea. Taxonomy (NCBI): domain Eukaryota; kingdom Metazoa; phylum Chordata; class Lepidosauria; order Squamata; family Sphaerodactylidae; genus Euleptes; species Euleptes europaea. The sequence continues at coordinate 109,589,977 of NC_079316.1, forward strand.
CACTAAGTACCAATCCCCCCATCCCCCACTGGTTGCCGTGTCTGGCAGCCCTCGGTGGCGGGAGGAAAACCAAGTCCAATGTGTATGGAGCTGGACACATATATTTCTAAGAAGAAAACCTGTGCGGGCAAACATCCATTTTCCTCAACGCCCAGTCCTTTTCTGCAAAGATAATCCGCGCTGTAGAAAGCAGAGTGAATTTTTTAAAGTATGTTTTAGTATGCATCCCCCGCTGGCTGTGAAAAGCTCCAGAAACCTGGAACCAATTGGAGACTTCAGCCATAAATATTGTTGCCTGGCGCCCTCCCAACAAAACGAAAGTGACCCCATGGGAATTGTTAAAAATTGTCCAGAGCCGGCCAAAATCAATGCCTCCCGAATAAACGCGATGTGAAGAAAGGAAACCAAACCACTCCGCAGGCACTGCCCCACCCAGTCACACGAGCCAGGAAATGTACCGCTCCCCGTGAGAAAATGTGTAACGTCTGAGCCGCTGTCAGCTCACAAGTTTAGATTCTGCAGCGTGGCCAGAGAGAAAGCAGGACTCGGGACCAACATAAACCAATGAGCACCGCGGAAGTGGATTCACACATGAACACATGAAGCTGCCTTATACTGAACGAGACCTTCAGTCCATCAAAGTCAGTATTGTCTACTCACACCTGCAGCGCCTCTCCAGGGTCTCAGGCAGGGGGCTTTCACAACACCTACCTGCCTGGATCCTTTAACTGGAGATGCCGGGGATTGAACCTGGGACCTTCTGCGTGCCAAGCAGATGCTCTACCACTGAGCTGTGGCTAAAGGGCCGCACAGCAGCTGGGCGTTTGGGGGACAACAAGAGCTTCGGACCAGACCCAGCAATCTGCAGATACAGGGATTGTGAATCTTCCCCATGTTTCCCTCCCCCGCAGTGATCCTTTCTAACCCCGGGAAAGCTTATTTCAGGGGTTGTAGGACCCTTGATGATCCAAGAGCCTTGTGAGTTGGGAGGCTGCAGTGGGGAGGGAAAAGGGGGTGGAAGCTGTTCAGATCTCAGGTAACAAGGCTGGGAAAGTCCTGTGCGCGAGACCTAGCAATGCTGCTCCCAATCGGTAGACGATCCCAGCATAGACAGACCTATGGTCTGCCAGTATGGAAGCCAGCGCGGTGTAGTGGTTAAGGTGTCAGACTAGGATCTGGGAACCCCAGGTTCGAATCCCCACTCTGCCATGGAAACTTAGCTTCCATAGTTAAATTGTGGAACTCCCTGCCCCAGGATGTGGTGATGGCTGCCAACTTGGAAGGCTTGAAGAGGGGAGTGGACATGTTCATGGAGGAGAAGGCTATCCTAGTCAAAATGGATACTAGTCACGATGCATACCTATTCTCTCCAGCCTCAGAGGAGCATGCCTGTTATATGAGGTGCTGTGGAACACAGGCAGGATAAATGCTGCTGCAGTCGTCTTGTTTGTGGGCTTCTTAGAGGCCCCTGGTTGGCCGCTGTGTGAACAGACTGCTGGACTTGATGGGCCTGGGTCTGGTCCAGCAGGGCCTTTCTTATGTTATTATGTTCTAAAACTTGCTGGGTGACCTTGGGCCAGTCACACACTCTCAGCCTCGACCCTGGCAAGTATTTGGATGGGAGGCTTCCAAGGAATACCAGGGGCGGGACGCAGAGGTGGGCAATGGCAAACCACCTCTGAAAGTCTGTTGCCTTGAAAGCCCTACAGGGTCACCATAAGTCAGCTGTGACTTGACAGCAAAACACACACACACATGGTCTGCCAGTATAACGTAGCTTTGCATGCTCAGATGTGCAGGGAACATTGTCATAAAACTCAACTGCAGGATTTTACCTATGTACGTAAATGCTGTCAAGTCACAGCTAATCTCTGGTGACCCCAGCAAGGGGCTTTCAAGGCAAGTGAGTCGCAGAGGTGTCTGGCCATTGCCTTCCTCTGCAGAGTCTTCCTTGGGGTCTCTCTTCTAAGTACCGACTTCACTTAGCTTCCGAAATCTGACAAGATGGGGCTTTGCCATGCCTTCCCTAAGGACCAGGTTTTTCCTTACCTCACTGGTAAACAGATCAGACGTGATGTACGAGTGTTCTTGTTTGATGTCCAAGACTCTGGAACGAAAGAGATTATTAAGAAAAAAAGTGAGATCACAAGAGATCCGGACTCAGGCCTTTTATGCAGGGACGTTTCCCCCGGTCACCCCCGCCGATTGCTTCAGGGCTTCCTTTTGATTATGCATACCTTTCCCGACCGTCAGAGGTCGCCTCCCTTTCCCCGCATGTTTTGCCCATGTTTTCCAGATTCTGGCAAAAACAGCATCTGGAAAACGTGGGCAAAATGAGCAGCGGACGCTAATCTGGTGAACTGGATTTGTTTCCCCACTCCTCATGAAGCCAACTGGGTGACCTTGGGCTAGTCACAGCTCTCTCAGCCCCACCTACTTCACAGGGTGTCTGTTGTGGGGAGGGGAAAGGGAAGGTGATTGTAAGCCGGTTTGATCCTTCCTTACGTGGTAGAGAAAGTCGGCAAATAAAAACCAACTCTTCTTCTTCGTCTAAATATTATAATTCCAGGCTTACCTTGCTTCCTCCCTAGCCAAGATCTCAAGCAGCTTTGAAACATCTCCCAGTGCGCTAGAAACCAGGATGGAGAATTTGCACACTCTGTTGTCAATGGTGAGGGCGCGGTCTATGCACTGCCGCATGACGGGGAGTTCCAGGTTCCCACTGCACACAGCGACAGCCACTCTGAAAGGGGGGAGAGAATAAGACGTCAGGTTATCATTCCCATACAAAAGAATGCTTTTCACCATCTTTTTAAATACATACTGGCACAATACTTCTCTCAGAAAAAAATTAAAATGTACTAGGGTTGCCAACCTCCATATGGGGCCTGGAGATCTGCTGGAATTACAATTCGTTTCCAGATGGCATTAGGGATGCCAACCTCCAGGTGGTAGCTGGAGATCTCCCACTATTACAACTGATCTCCCGCCAAGATCAGTTCCCCTGGAGAAAAGGGCCGCTTTGGAAGGCGGACTCTATGGCATTATAGCTCTTTGAAGCCCCTCCCCAAACCCCGCCCTCCTCAGGCTCCACCTTTCTCAGGAACCAGGGAGATGGAACGACAGAGGATAACAGACATGGTGTCTGAAAGCACAATTCTCGTTTTCCCTTTCTAGCTAGGTGGCGGCTTCGGTACCTTTTGCCCTTTAACTCCGGCAATTTCCCAGCTACCACTGCTGCAAGGCCAATGGCCCCTTCTGCGTCTATGGTGGCACGTTCGTACTCCAGCAGCCTCAGCATGGAAACAAGAATATCCTCTTCTCTGAAAAGTGAGGGGAGGAAAACCAGTGTCCAAACAAAGAGCCCGTATCATTTATTTATTTGCTGTATACCCCACTCCTTCCTCGACAACGTTGGACTCTGGGCAGCTCACAACACATTATAACTATTAAAACATAACAATTGCAATTAAAATTTCCAACATTTTAACATTCAAGTGGCACCTTTGGTTGTTTCGGTAGTGGGAGGGGATAAGGAGAGAACAGTCTCAACATAGAAAGGGATAAGGATTGGGGATATCGGGTTGCCAACCTCCAGGTAGTGGCTGGATATCTCCCACTATTCCAAATGATCTCCAGGGCACTTTCACACATACTGAATAATCCACTCTCCATCCACTTCCAATGCACTTGGCAGCTGGATTTTACTGTGTGAAATGACAAAATCCACTTGCAAACAATTGTTAGAGGGTATTGAAAGTGGATTGAAAGTGCATTATTCAGCATGTGACAGAGATCAGTTCCCCTGGAGAAAATGGCCACTTTGGCAATTGGACTCTATGACATTGAAGTCCCTCCCCTCTCCAAAGCCCACCCTCCTCAGGCCCCACTCCCAAAATCTCCAGATATTTCCCAACCCGGAACTGGCAACCCTATCGGGATAGGTTAGGGTTGTCAAGTCCCTTTTTGCCATCAGTGGGAGATTTTTGGGGCAGATATCTATCCAGCCAATAGAGATCAGTTCCCCTGGAGAAAAATGGCCACTTTGGCAACTGGACGCTTTGGCATTGAAGTCCCTCCCCTCTCCAAACCCCGCCCTCCTCAGGCTCCACCCCCAAAACCTCCCGCTGGTAGCAAGCAGGGACCTGGCAACCCTAATAATTACGGTAATCAGAATAGCTGATTTTAGTCACCTCAAGAAACATTTCTAGTCACCTCAAATTCAGATTTTTATTTTTTTTAAGTCAGATACAAGAACTGCCCAAGTACATGTTATGCATCTGGGGCCATCCACTGTGTATGATGCATATGTTTAAATTATCAGGCTCTCCTGCAGTAAATGCAGAGCTTAAGGCATTTCTGCATCTTCGTTTTCCTCACTTGTGTATTCCTGTTGCTTTGGGATTTTTTCCCCTGTTCTGTATGTGGTGTACTGGTTAGGAGCCAGCGTGGTGTAGTGGTTAGGAGTGGTAGACTCTAATCTGGATAACAGGGTTTGATTCCCCCACTCCTCCACATGAGCAGCAGACACTATTCTGGAGAACCAGGTTGGTTTCTCCACTCCTCCACATGAAGCCTGCTGGGTGACCTTGGGCTAGTCACAGTTCTCTCCAAACCTACCTCACAAGGCGTCTGTTGTGGGGAGAGGAAGGGAAGGAGACTGTAAGCCAATTTGACCTTCCTTAAAAGGTAGATAAAATCAGCATATAAAAACCAACCCTTCTTCTTTTGTTCCCTCTAGGGGTTGACTTGATTTTACATTGCTTTCTGTCTGGCATAACAACCTGCATGGAGATATGCTGGACATACAGCGATGTAATATTGAATCGACCACTAGAGGGAGCAAAACATGTGCAGAACAGGGTGGGGGGACCAAAGCAACAGGAACACACAAGGGAGGAAAATGAGAATGCGGAAGATAAGGATAATGACCCCATCCCTTACATGCCACAAGCAAAAAGAGGTGTCATGGGCCCTGCCTTGGGAGCTGAGGACATGGAGGACTCTGAAGCTGAAGTGGAGGAACAGGTTGCCTCTGGGCCTTCAGTACCTCCATTGCAGTCAGTAGCACAGGAGCCTGAAACAACTCAGCAGAAACCACAGCTAGGCAGAGAGATGGAACAAGGGCAGACAGACGCTACTCTTCCCCCAACCCCTGCAGCGGAAGCTGAGAATGGCAGCCCTCCAAGCTCACCTGAACCTGATAGTCATATCAGGACTCGGCAGCATGTGATTTTGCAGGGTAAAAGGAGAAGTGCTCGCTTGGAGAGGCTAAGCAGACAGAGAACTGGTGCTGAGTCTTTTCAGGATGAAGCCTAGCTTGGAAGTGCACTGACTGATAAAGGCAGTGCAGGCATGCTTTCACTTTGCGGAAGCAACCGTGCAGTTTCTCTGTGTTCCTGCTACCGCCCATGATTGATCTTTCCGGCCATGACTCCTGCCTGCTTTGACGACGCCTCTGACTTCTGACCTTGGTAGATAGCATAATCTTTGTTGCCTGCTCCGAAAGGGGCTAAATACCTCCCGCACGTCTGAGGACTGCGGGCACCGCCCAGCCCTTGGCCTACGCCGGCACAAGAGGACTGCATGCTGACAACCCCAGGAGCATTGGGGGAATGGAGACTGCTGGGACATCACTTCCTGCTTCAGAACAGGAAGTGACATCACACTTGAGGAATTTCCAAGTCTCTGTTCTGAAACAAGAATTGATATCTTTGCAAGGGCAGGAGATGGCAGCGTTGCTGAGAGGTCCCCCAGTGAAACTGGGCAGGGAAAACCTAAACAAAACATGACCACAGTTCTCATGTTACAACTGTATTTCCTGTACCTACCTCACTGCTACAACCTTATCGACAAATTTTTCAGTCAGTTGCAAAGAATTGGAAGCAAAACAAGGTCCACTCACATCTGCATGTTAAAGAAACACACAAAAGAGGAAATGGTTTATAGTAATTAACTTTTTCCTGCTGTTAGCAAACAGAAATGAGAACCATGAAATACATTTCAACTTTGCAATCTATACTACACGTATAGGGTTGCCAGCTCCAGGTTGGGAAATACCTGGATATTTTGGCGTTGGAGCCTGAGGATGGCGGGGTTTGGAGAGGTTAGGGACTTCAATGCCATAGAGTCCAATTGCCAAAATGGCCATTTTCACCAGGGGAACTGAGCTGTATTGGCTGGAGATCAGTTATAATAATGGGAGCTCTCCAGCCGCCACCTGGAGGTTGGCAAACCTATATAAGTAGGGTTGCCAACTTTGCATTGAGAAAGTCCTGGATAATTGGGGAAGGAGACCATCAGAACATCCCTGCTGGATCAGACAAGTGGTCCATTTAGCCCGGCCACCGTCTCCTAGGGAACTGAACTCTGACATCTGGAGACCACTCGTAATGCCAGGAGATGTCCAGGCCCCACCTGGAGGTTGGCAACCCTCGTAACAGGTTACCATTTTGCGACAGTAACAACTCTGGCAGTGATTGGCTGAGCTTCCCTGTCAACTCCGGAGACTGAGGAGACACGGAAGGCTGCTATTGGCTGACGTGAGAGCCTAGGGGGAGGGGCTAGGCCTCCACCCCACAGCATTTCCTGCCACAATTTCCTGCTCACCCCACCACCCCAGGGCGGCTCCTGGAAATTAAAAACATTTGACGGGACAGAATCAGGGCCTGGGTATAAACCTACCGAAGCCCGGATCAATAGCTGGGGGATAATGAGGTGAATTAGGAGCCCCGTGGCGCAGAGTGATCAGCTGCAGTACTGCAGCCCAAGCTCTGCTCACAACCTGAGTTCGATCCCAGCGGATGTCGGTTTCAGGTAGCCGGCTCAAGGTTGACTCAGCCTTCCATCCTTCCGAGGTCGGTAAAACGAGCACCCAGCTTGCTGGGGGTAAAGGGAAGATGACTGGGGAAGGCACTGGCAAACCACCCCCTACAACACAGTCTGCCTAATAAACATTGGGATGTGACGTCACCCCATGGGTTAGGATGACCTGGTGCTTGCACAGGGGACCTTTACCTTTTAATGAGGTGAATTGACCAGAACTCAATTGTTTACTTTTTTAAAAAAGTGAAAAAGAATAATATTTATTCCAAAACACACAACTGAGGTAAATATGAATGCTTAATCAGGACTTCTGGGACATCAGATTTGAAACAGTACGTGCCCAATTTTTTTTTTTTTTTTTTGGTGGGGGGGAGCTTTCCAAGGCAGTTTTATTAATAGAAATAGAGAACTCTGCTGCCAGTTCACAGTGGGGTTACCAGGTTGCCACCATACCTTCTCTCACACACCAGCCCCCACACTCAATCCCACAACAGGAGCAAAAGTGTGTGGGGGGGAGACACTGCATTGCTCGACACTCTAGGAATTTCCCTAATCTGTATGGTTTTTACCATAGAGATTGGAGGGATCCTTACAGCGTACTGCAACACCTGCATTGCATGACACTCTAGGAATTTTACCATAGAGACTGGAAGTATACCTATAGCATACAGCCTCCACATTTTTAAGAAACATGAAATATAATGGCTGATTATTTTTTTCCCATCAAGTGTTCAAAAGCAGTCAGACTCTCTTACCTCTGTAAAACGGCTGGATGCTTTGGGAGCGCTCTTCACTAGGTTGGACAATGTTTAGTGACTGCTGCAATACAGGGAACCCCTCTGACTCCACACCCTGGGGGTGACATGGATTTCCATGATAAACAGAGGAAAAAGGAGCAGGAATATTTCAGTTTCTTCATTGTCCTCCCCTCCCGAGAAACACTTAGCCTTCTAATGTAGATGGTTAGAATTACTGTGAGATTCCAGTCCAGTAGCACCTGAGAGACCAAAAAGATTTTGGGGAAGATTTGACTTTCAAAAGCTTATACCCTGGAAATCTTGTTCACCTTTAAGGTGCTACTGGACTCTAATCTAGCTCTTCTACAGCAGACCCACATGGCTACCTTCTGAAACTCTGATTCCTAGTGGTATTGGTTACCTTACTTCAGTGGTTTTTCAGGCTTTCTGAGTCTGAAGAATCTTTTCCACATTGACCTGTCTACCAAGGAACCCCCACACATCCTCACAAGGGAACTTTCAAGAAGATTCTGGGCCAACCCTTCATAGCTTCTGAGATTTGACAAGATCAGGCTAGCCTGGGCCATCCAGGTCAGGGCTATATAGATATAGATAAAATGTCAAATATTTTCCCAATGTCTCAATGTGGAAATTATTCCAAGACATTTTGAAAACTTGCTCAACCAGCCACAGGTTACATTCACGCAGTCGTAAAGAGTGACTATTTGAACTGGGTACTCGCTTAAGTGTGAGTTCAAAGGGTTACATTTTCATCCATACAAATAAAGCCCCTCCCCATAGAAAGTCTAAGTCTAATATATACCAGTTGGCCACGGTATGAAACAGGATGCTGGACTAGATGGACGATCACTTTGGTCCAGCAGGGCTCTTCTCGTGTTTTTCCACTTGTTTGTGGTGTGGCGCAAACCCCCTCCCCCTGTAAAGCATGCCTAAAACTGAATTGGGATGTATGTTTTGAGTAGCAATACAAGTCAGGTATTTGGAGACATTTTTATCTGCTTTTCTGTCGGAGCTGCCTTTTTCTTCATTTACAGGTAGAGTAGCCCTTATCCCTAACATCCCATATCCAGAGTGATCCGAAAACCAGACCCTTCAAGCCGGAATGGAAGCAGATCCGTGTTTCCTGCTTTCAATGTTTCCTCTCACCTAAAAAAATAAAATGAAGCGTACACTGCATCGTAAGTGGAGACTGAATTTGTTTGTTTGGCAATTTGTTTGTTTGTTTGTTTGTCATTGCTCTTGTTTAACAGCTGATACGGGTATTCTGGCGAGATAGTTACACCTTTGCTTTCTGATGGCTCAATGGACACAAAATTATTTTAAAATATTGTTTAAAAGTACATTCAGGCTTTGTGTATAAAGTGTACACAACACATAAATGGATTTGGGTCCCATCCCCAAGATATCTCATTATGTACATGCAAAAATTCCAAAATATTCCAGTGTACGGAAAGATGCGAAATACGGACCACTTCTGGTCCCAAGCAGTCTGGACAAGGGATACTCAGCCTGTATTGAGTGTGTGTGTGTGTTAAGTGCCATCAAGTCACTTCCGACTCATGGCAACCCTATGAATGAAAGTCCTCCAAAATGTCCTATCTTTGACAGCCTTGCTCAGATCTTGCAAACTGAGGGCTGTGGCTTCCTTGATAGAGTCAATCCATCTCTTGCTGGGTCTTCCTCTTTTCCTGCTGCCCTCAACTTTTCCTAGCATGACTGTCTTTCCAGTGACTTTTGTCTTCTCATAATGTGACCAAAGTACGACAGCCTCAGTTTAGTCATTTTAGCTTCTAAGGTCAGTTCAGGCTTGATTTGATCTATAACCCACTGATTTGTTTTTTTGGCAGTCCACGGTACCCGTAACACTCTCCTCCAACACCACATTTCAAAGGAATCTACTTTCTTCCTATCAGCTTTCTTCGATGTCCAGCTTTCACACCCACATGTAGTAATAGAGAATACGATGGCATGAATTAACTTGATTTTGGTTGCCAGTGACACAACCTTCTTTAGGATTGTGATATTCATTTAATTTGACCAGAGATGGAAAGAAAATGTACTGACAAGTCTCCAACACACATATCAGATGAAGTTATAAAAGTGCTTACAATCACAGAAATATGCGGGTTCAAATGTTTCAGTGCCACCGCCGAGCCAGCTAGCAATCCGCAGTGCGCCCCTGCGGGGAAGATCACTGCGTCCAGTTTTGGCACCTGTTCATAGATTTCCATTCCCATGGTTCCCAGCCCTGATAGAAACACAGCATTGTCTTCCCTGCAGAAGCAAGCAGAAAGGAAAGATTCACTTAGGAACAGCATAGGACACTCTCATTTTTTTGTCACCTGAAAAAAATGAAGAATTTAACTTTTGTGAGCATATTGTTAAAGCAGTTGCAAATTCTTTAAGTAAAACCCTCTTTTAATATGTTAATTTTCGTATTTCAAAATTTCTAGTGTTGCAGAGACATTTGTGTTGGGTTTAGCATAGAAAAAGACAGAGTGAAACAAATGTAAAGGTGACATTGGTGTCATAGACACATCCTTACAGCTGCAACAGCAGGCCATGATCCAAAGAACTCTTTCCCAGGAGGAAGCCCTATTGAGTAGAACGGGACTTAATTCCAAGTAGACCTGCTCCCCGAGTTGCAAACCACTTGTATTTGGGAGAAATTGCCACTTCCATCAAAGAGGTAGGTGGGATTGAACAGGAAAGCTGACAGAGGACATATCAAAAATGTACACATTGGTTTGGTATTTGTTTTATTGTCTTGACTTCACCCAAAGAATGTGAGAAATGACAGTGGTGAGAAAAATGTGTTGGGGGGTGGGGAGAAGGAAGGGTAATTCTTTGTTGGAGAACCCTACAAACCCTTTTGCAAAACTCCAGTTCCAGATGTTCTCTGGACAGAGAGGATTAATGACAGGTCATTGGTGAAAGGTTGTATAAAGAAAATTTAAATGAACCAGTTTAAATTGGCGAATGTCCACTCCCTTCATCCCAGTGTGGTTAAGAGCAGAGGTTTGGAGCAGTGGACTCTAATCTGGAGAATTGGGTTCAGTTCAATTCCCCACTCCTCCACATGACGCCAAGCTGGTTAACTGGGTTGGTTTCCCCACTCCTCCACATGAAACCAGCTGGGTGACCTTGGGCTAGTCACAGCTCTCTTAGAGCTCTCTCAATCTCACCTACCTCACAGGGTGTCTGTTGTGGGGGGGGGGAGAAGGTGATTGTAAGCCGGTTTGATTCTCCCTTAAGTGGTAGAGAAAGTCAGCATATAAAAACCAATTCTTCTTCTTGTTTTCCCCTTGGGAACTTTCCAAGTTGTTTTGGAGGCTATTTTAATTTGCAGCAAAATCAACTGGCTATCAAAAAATATCTGTTCTGGCTTTGCAGGGTGTTCTGAGTAATTTTACTTTTGCTCTTTTCTGTTCTCTTCTTATCCAAAATACAAGCTGAAGAAGCAATATAATTTCAGACCATTCTCTTGTTATGTGATGATGGCGGAGGAAGTTTGGCATTCAGGACAAAGTGAGCAATTTTCAGGAAATTAGAGCTTTCAATTTAGAGCGAATTGGAGAGTGGACCAGAACCATGTAAGTCTTTCCACAATCTGCAGCCAAAATTGGATACCTTAACCTCATACTTGGAGGACCTCCCTGAAGGCTCGGAGGAGGATTTAAGGTGGCCTAAAACTCAGTTGGTAAAACCGAGTCAGCCGATTAGGAACAAACAAAGCTCAAAGAGTGGAAGGCCGTGTCAGGGCTGAAAAATCGGGAGAGAGGCGTTTCTAAAAAGCGACTTTCCTTTTGTTAATCTGCAGGATGACAGTGGAAAAAATTACAAAATGACTTTTAAGATAACTGTACGCCATTTTCCGTCAGATGGAGAATCCAAATTAGGATCCAGGATACTTATCACTTTTCGGTCATGGCTGGCAGGAAGGGAAATGTTCTCATCCTGTGGAAAATAGATGTGGTGTATTTTCCATTCTGGGACTTTCACAGAACAAATGACCGCTCCTTCTTATCCTTGGAAACAATGCACACGGAACTCTCATGCCACCAAATCTGCTCTGAGTGACTCCCCCCCCCCCCCAAGGTATCTATCTAAGCTAGGTTGGAGAGAGATTGTAGGACACATGTCCGGCCTCATGGTGGAGAAAGGGAGAGAGAAGAGAGAATGACCAGAAGGAAGGAACCCCTAGGAGTAGCATTCTGGGTAACAAAGGGAAAGCAGCAGAAATAAGCAAAGGAAAGGTCAGAGATAGGCTTGCCAACCTCCAGGTTATAGCTGGAGATCTCCTGCTATTACAACTGATCTGAAGCCGATAGAGATCAGTTCCCCTGGAGAAAATGGCAGCAGAGCCTCTTTATCTTTGCAAAAACCATTTGGCTTCCTTCAGGAGAGGGTAGAGATCGGTTTCTAATCTAGCCTAACTAACCTGGATCTACAGATGCAGGAGCCATATCCTGCCCTCTAGGTGCCAAGTAGGATTGCCAACCTCCAGGTACTAGCTGGAGATTTCCTGCTATTACAACTGATCTCCAAACGATAGTGATCAGTTCCCCTGGAGAAAATGGCCACTTTGGCCACTTTGGCACACTTTGTGTTCCAAAGCAAGAAAGAGTCAAGCCTCCTTTTTCTCACAAAGCCCGCCCTGGATTTGGTTTCTTGGACACGCTGCAGAGTGATTCAGTGCCAGGAGTAGAGAGTTGCATATTGGAAACTGGTTCATAGCCTGTCCCCAGGCTGATCAGTGCTGGCTCCAATGAATCACTGTATATGTTGTCTCTGTTCGGGTGATCACAAACTAATTTCGCTCTGAATGGTTTCTATTCTGCTTGGATTGAGAGACCCTTGAAGACTTGCAGGAACTCTTGTACACTTCCCCCCCTTTTATTTACAAAACTACAAGCTGAGCAGCTGTAAAGTCAGCACTTAGGGTTGCCAAGTCCAGGTTGGAAAATTCCTGGAGATTTTGGGAGCAAAACCTATGGAGGACAAAGCTAGGAGAGAGGAGGGACATGAGTGTGGTAATAATGCCATAGAGTTCACCCTCCAGAGAAGCCATTTTCTCCAAGGGACCTGATACCTGTAGTCTGGAGATCAGTCGTAATTCTGGGCGATCTCTAGGCCCCACCTGGAGGTTGGAAGCCCTAAACACAATGAGAATTAGCAGTCTCATTCTTAGGGTTGCCAACCTCCAGGTAACACCTTGAGATCTCCCACTATTACCATCAATCTCCAGGCAGCCAAGATCAGTTTCCCTGGAGAAAATGGCTGCTTTGGAGAGTGGACTCTATGGCATTTTAGCTGGCTGAGGGCCCTCTCCTCCCCAAACCCTGCCCTCCCCAGGCTCCACCCCCAAAATCTCCAGGTATTTCCCCACCCAGAGTTGGCAACCCTACTCTTTCTCCTTGACCAGCACTCCAGGATTCTCTGAGCAGTTTCTTCTCCCAGAACTTCAGAGACTTAGTTAACCTGTGTCTTGGTAGCAGAGGATGCTTTCTGGCACAGTCTTCATGTCAGCAATATTTAGTTCCAGCATCTGGACCGCTGTTGCTACAGTCATCTCAAGGACTCAGAAGGGTGCGGGTTCCAAAGACTGAGCTGATGATAAATGTTTCTTTCTGCATTCTCAGTTTTTCTCTGAATTTTCCAGCCTGCTTCCACACAGCAATGGTTCTCCGTCTAGGCAGAGGCATTCTCAATGGCAGCCAAGTGTCAGCATGACAGTTTCCCTTCCACTGTCTTGGCCTTAGACTAGGGTTGGCAACCTCCTGGCAGTAGCTAGAGATCTCCTGCTGTGACAACTGATCTCCAGCCGAAAGACATCAGTTCCCCTGGAGAAAATGGCCACTTTGGCCATTGGACTTTATGGCATTGAAGTCCCTCTCCTCAGGAAACCTCCTCAGGCTCCACCCCAAAAATCTCCAGGTATTTCTCAACCTGGACCTGGCAACCCGAGCTTAGACCCCCCACACAAACACTCTCCATGGTTGCCACTTTCTTCTGAGCCACTAGTGGCCTTTTTGGACTATTTTTTAAAAATGGGTAATTGCTAGACTGCCATAGCATTTGGCTTTTCCACATTCTCATGTTCCTCATGTGTAACTTCCTGTTTATTCATCCGGTGTGTGTGTGTTCAGTTCCACACATGCTTTGCTCCCTCTAGTGGTCGATTTGATATCACATGGGTTTAAATACAGCATATCTCCCTGCAGATTTAAACAGAAGTTTTTAATGCTCTATTTAAATCTGTGCAAAGTTGAATTGATCACTAGAGGGGGCAAAACATGTGTGGAATTGGGGGAAAAACCAAAGAAACAAGAAATTAGACACGAGGAACATGAGAATGCGGAAAAGCCCATTGAAACGTTATAAGGATCTGTTGCTACCATCTACTCGTTCTTCTGAATTCCCAACTTTTGTTAAAAATGTACATCTCTAGCCCTTGTCTAGCTTTGAATGCACTGAACCCTTAGCTTGGCTGGCGGTGATAGAAAGTGTTGTCAGTTTGCTGCTATCTTACGGTGACCTCTCATGGATGGTTTGCCATTGCCTGCATCTGCATAGCAACCCTAGACTTCCTTGGTGGTCTCCCATCCAAGTACCAACCAAGGCTGACCTTGCTTAGCTTTTGAGATCTGACAAGATCGGGCTAACCTTGGCCATCCAGGTCAGGACAAACTAGCCTACTGACTACTTTTAAGAGGGTTTTGGTGAGTTCCCTCGGCTTAAACCCTAAGTGAGCCAAGCTACTAATGAAAAACTGAACTCTTCTGATGGGCCCAGTTTGTGTGTGGGGGGTGCAGGTGGGATGTACCTATGACCAGTAAAACACCCACTTACTCTTCAAGATACAGGTAGCCATTTTCCTGTGCCAGTCTCCTGGCATGCAGCTGGGAATCTCTCTCTGTGGCGCCATAGGAAATTACCATGGCCCCATATTCGCGGCACATTTTCACTTTGGCGGGCGAGGTGCTGGTGGACATGATGACAAACACGGGGATGCGGTGCTCCGAGGCATGATAGGCCACCGCCATGGAGAAGTTGCTGTCCGAGGCAACGATCACCCCTTTTCTTTGTTGCTCCTGCAGAACATGGTTAAATATAGGACGCTGGTTAGCAACTAGTTTGACTGCAGGGCCAGTTTGAGGAGAGGTAAGAAACTGCGGGGGGGGGGGAAGCCCCTCAAAATATGGGCTACTGGCAGTCATAAAATCATAGAATCATAGAGTTGGAAGGGGCCATACAGGCCATCTAGTCCAACCCCCTGCTCAATGCTGGATCAGCCTAGAGCATCCCTGACAAGTGATTTTCCAGCCTCTGCTTAAAGACTGCCAGTGAGGAGGAGATCACCACCTCCCTAGGCAGCTGATTCCACTGTCGAACAACTCTCACTGTAAAAAAAAACTTTTTTCTAATATCCAGCTGGTACCTTTCCGCCCGCAATTTAAACCCATTGTTGCGAGTCCTATGATCCTCTGCTGCCAACAGACACAGCTCCCTGCCCTCCTCTAAGTGACAGCCCAGATACTTAAAGAGAACAATTATGTCCTCCCTCAAAACTCCTTTTCTCCAGACTGAACATTCCCAACTCCCTCATCCTTTCCACATAGGGCTTGGCCACGATTTCCTCCAATGACACTCCTTGACTGGGTTGACGATCAGGGACCAGAAGTTATCTTCAGGGGTCAGATCACATCAGGGGACCGCCAGTCGCCATCTCTGCAGCAACTGCTATAAGACTACAATGTAGTCTTGCAGATAGTATAATAATAATTACCTGAAGGGTGTTGATATGGATGCCAACTATCCTGGAGGAAAATGTCCTGTCCCTTTAACAGAGGCTTCAAGTCTCTCTCTCCTCCCCCTGTTCTTAGACGGAGGTCTTGAACAATAAAACCATTAATCTTAAATAAGACCCATCTCTAAAAACACCTCCCTTCGACTCTTCTCTGCAGCCTCCAAAAAACGAGCGACAAAATAAGTATGCTGAGTGTTAGAGTCTTCTAAGAGGACCTGAACCTTTTGCTCCAAAGTTGCTCGAGAAAACGTGGACCATTTGTTAAAACATCGTATAATCCATTTTAGCCTAAATTGGGACACGTAAGGACAATACAAAAGGATATGTACCAAGGAGTCCACTGACTGAAGAGGGCAGGGACACAGCTGGTTTGAAAAAGGGATCCTTAGCATATGGCCCAGAAAAACCATTGAAAAGGGGCAATTAAATCTTGAATGCATAAAGGTTCTGCATAACTTTGGACTAACCAGAGAATCCAGATAGGAAGGAAGATAACAGGCCCAGGGCAAGTGGAGAACATGTTCTCTGAACCTCAAAATGAGTGTAATTCTCATCTCTAGCATAGAGAGGCTTCAAGTGTGGACGTTTTTCATGGCACGGAGGTAAATAATATCACCAGGTAAATAACATCCTGCTTAGCCTTTATTAATGGCAATGGACATTTTTCTCCAGGCCAGCTGACAACCCTAAGTACACACAGATCAGCAAATGATGCAGTGGCAGAATGTGGCGTACAGAGGAAAGAAACAGTTGAAATTCTGAGGGCCCAAACAGATGAAAGATCACACGTTCCATTCTTTCTACAAAATGCAGAATGTTTCAAATAGTGATACCAAATGAAAGTTGAAGGGTTAAACTCTTTCTCCCTTCCCTGCATGGCCCCAAGGCAAAATTGAGGTTGTGAAAGCCAGCAATTTGCATTTTATGGATAGGACAAGACTTTTATGGACAGAACAAGATAGGTAATCTTTGTCTGGTCTGGTCTGTCTGATCCCCTTATTCGTTGGCTCTGGATACGACACCTTAGGCAATTTTGTGGATAGATGACTCCTTTGGGGAAAATGTCTCTTTCTCAATTAAGTCTTGTGTAACTAAAAGTCAAGCACCTCAAAGAAAAAGTATGATCCAAAGGTCACAAATAAACTGATTTAGGAAACTGCTCTTTTGCTCAGATACTTACATTTTGCCCCACAGGTTTCCCTACCTGTTGTAAAGACATCAGAAGGTAAAGTACACCCCGCTCCTTGACCGATCCTGTATACTGGAGAAACTCTTTCTTTAGATATAGGTCCATTCCATATTGCTTCGAAAGTCGAGAATACTGAAAACATTAGAAACAATAGTCCTCAAATTCGAGATAAAACAGGTCTCTGAAAACGCGGGCAAAACGCGGGGAAATGGAGGGGGAGAGTGAGGCGACCTCTGATGGTCAGAAACGGCATGCATAATCCAAACAAACACCCGAAGTTGTTGGAGGGGTGACGGTGAGGGGAACAGCCATGCATAAAATACCTTAATCAATATAATGTCCATCTATTCCTATTCTGGCAGTAGTGTGACTGACGTAGGTGGGGTTAGAGGGATGACACAAAAGATCCTTTTCTAAAATAAGGAGTAGAAAAGAGCAAGAGTCCAGTAGCCCCTAACAACATTTCTGGCAGGGTATGAACTTTTGTGAGATTCAGAGAAGTGAGCTGTGACTCACGAAAGCTCATACCCTGCCAGAAATTTTGTTAGTCTTTAAGGGGCTACTGGGCTGTTGCTCTTTTCTACTGCTGGAGCAGACTAACATGGCTAACCATCATAAAATAAGGAGATGTTTTTGAACAAAATAAAACGAGAGCTTTTTTGTGCAGCACGGTGAACGTTTTTAGTCAGGTACCATTCTAAAGTTCCAATTAATGTTGTTGCCAAATATTTCAACTATTTTTAATGAAATTTTCATTTTACTTTCAACACAACATAAAACAAAACATACAACATATGCACTTTTTAGGTATGACAAGACATTTATCAGTTATTATTTGGAGCGATTCTATAATGATCTATACCTTCTGCTATTCTAAGAAATAATTTGCACATCTAAAATATAATATATAAGCAAACCTTAAATGGGAAAGAGGAGGGAATCTAAATATATACTCATACCTTCTTGCAGGATACATGAATTGCAATTCTTATTGTTATATAATTTCAGATATATGTAGTAAGCTTTTCAGTCAGCCCATATATGATAGAATGCTTGGCAATACATAATTATACTATATGTTTTCTAGATTAAATAATATAAGCTTTAAAAATATTTCAACTATTAACGTGGCTACGGTAGTGGGTAAGGTCTAAGTTAGCCAATCCGCTCAAAATTCTACTTTTCACTCACACACACCACAATTCACACAGCCTGCTAGGATTCTGTCTTTCTGCACTTGTATGAGCCCCACTGTTGAGCATTAGGTAGCGAGCTTTGTTTCATTTCAGACAGGCAAGAGTTAATATTGAGGTTAACCATCTCAAAGGTATGATGTAACTTGTAATATGTTAATCTAGCATTTGGTCAGTGAAGAGCATCCGTTGGAGACATGCCGCTTGTCATGTACACAAGCAAATCTGCATTTTACTGTGCTTTCCATATATCCTTTGTTTAGTAGAGAAAGCACAGTCCTAGTTAACTTTTGACCATCAACCTGGAAGGATGGAGGGGCGATTCTTATATCTAGAAATGCCTCGTGTTTAAGCTTAGTGCCTGCCAGAAGCATCTGGCAGTATAGATAACTGTAGAGATGTAGAAAGAATTTATTTGTTTTATCTCCCGTGAACTCTATCCCTGATTTAGTGAGTAAAGGTTGTCTGACTAAGACAAAAGGACTTTGTCTATTTTTGTGCGTGTGTGTGACTTACTATATTTTCATTAGGCCATAACCAAACGATCCAATCCTCTGAATTGGTAGCAGATACTAAGAAGTAAGGCTCAATTCTAACAAATTGGTAGCTTGGATGGTTCTTGGTTATTGGCTAATGAAGTGAAGTTTAAACGCACACTTTTTGAATTGGGATTTTTCACTGGAGACGAAGAAACGTTAGAAACGCCTAGAGGGAATTTTCCTGTACTTGAGCCGTCAGCCTTGTCTGTGACGGATGACAGAGAAACTCAACCCCCCCCCCCCGCGCTTGTAACCGAGGAGAGGAGGCGAGAGCTGCAGGAATAGCGAACGACGGAGAGCCTTCAGGATCCGGCAACGCCGCACAGAGCACCTCAACTTCCCCAGACCAGGGAACCGTGAGTTTAAATGTTAAGGGGACCCAATTTGTAGCAATACCACACATCAGCCAAACTTCTTTTCCCGTATGGAAAAGGACTGTTGAATTTGCTTTAACTGCTATTGGGGTCAGCCACATTCTGGAACAGGACCCACCAGCCAATACTGATAGTGTGGAATATAAAAACTTTAAGAAATCAGATGCGCAAGCAATTTGCCTGCTAATTAATGCGATCACCCCAACAGAATCCAGCATCATATTGAGTAGTAATACAACCAAAGAAATGATGGCTGCGCTTAATGAAAAGTATGGAACTGTCAGATAATCAGCTAATGGCCCTTAAGGCAACCCAATTTTCAAATAGAATGCCTGGAAATATTACTCTCCTGCAACACCTTAAAAACATGCAGGATTTGGCATAAGAGGTGAGATTTTCTGGGGGAGAAATCTCGGACAAAGACTTTCTTTACAATCTACATTGGTAGTTTGCATCCAAAGTTTAATGCAGAGAAGCAAAATCTCCTAGGCAGAGAGAATTTAACCCTTACTCAGCTGATTACTGCACTTAAGCAATTTGAAACAGACCAGAATCAGCAAGATGAACTGTCTCATGGAATGTCTGTATTGCATGTAAATGAGAAAAGAGGATTTAAACGTTTTAACTGCGGCAAACCTGGCCATAAGTCTTTTGAATGCAGACAAAGCGATTCAAAAGGGGGAACTCCCCCTCCCTCTCAGTCAAACCATGCGGAAAGACCCGGGAATCCTAAACAAAGGCAGGACAGGCAACAGTGCCAGTCAGCCACAAGAGGGAGCCATTGCAAAACTAAAGACCGCATGAGCTTGCAGCTCTCATGGTGAAAAGTGAATGCAAGGATGTTTTGTCAGTTAAGAATGATTCAAAGCATGTGCAAAGATTATTGCTTGATACAGGGGCGGAATGTAACACATGTGGCATTAAGGAAGCATATGATTACATGGAGCCTTGCAATGAAACGCTCATTATGGCAAATGGTGAAAGATATGTATGCACTCAAAAAGGAGAAATTTCATTTTGTATCCAAAGCCTTTGTGGAACTGTTATGGATCTTAAGCTGCAAGATGTGTATTATTTGCCAAACTCCAAAGAATGCTTGTTATCTGTGAAAAAGCTAGCGAAAGCTGATTTCCATGTGACAATAGGCAAAGAGGGATGTCGTTTGTTTGATCCAAAAGGGAGAGAATATAAAGTTATAACAGACGGTTCTCATTACTGCTTGGAAAATGTTGCAGATCAGATAATGGACTTTGATAGTGATTCTCAGAGTGATGATGATGAAAATGATTTTTGTGAGAATGAAGATGATGATGTTGTTGATGAGCAAACAGGATACTTAGCTGCTTTTAATGAAGGATTGACAGAGCAGAAAGCTACAGATTGTGCTCATAGAGAATGCATGTTTTCTTGGCATGTGAAACTTGGCCACAGAAACTTTAAGTCTGTGAAGCAATTGCTGATTGATTGTGATGTGCCAGTAAAAGAATGCTCTGAGAACAAAGAACTTTGTAAAATTTGTCTCAGGGCAAAAGGGACTACTCCAAGGCATGTGCAGAAACCCAGCAATGTTAAAGCAGAAATTTTAGAAGAAATACATTCTGACTTGATTGGCCCACTCAAACGAACAGCAGGAGGGGCAAAATATATTTTTCATTTTATAGACAGAGCCAGTCGATATGCTCATGTCTACTTGTTGAAATCAAAGACTGAAGTAGCTGAAAGATTTAAAGTTTATGTCGCTCTGATGAGGAATAAGCACAATAAAGGAATACAATTGCTGTACACTGATAATGGGACTGAGTACCTTAACAGAGAAATGAAAGAGATTATTGAATCTGAGGGAATAGAACATGCTACATCAGTTGCATACACCCCCAAGCACAATGGGTTATCAGAGAGATTCAACAGAACTCTGATGCAGAGTGCAAGATGCCTTTTGCTACAGGCAGGCTTACCTTACCCCTGCTGGGGAGAATGTGTAAATACAGCAGCCTACCTTTACAACAGGACAATTTCAAGTGCTATTAACATGACTCCATATGAGAAATGGAATGGCAGAAAGCCTAGTCTGAAACATTTGAAAGCTTTTGGATCTCGTGTGTTTGCATACATCCCGAGAGAGAAAAGGGGAAAAATGGATCCTACTACAGAACTTGGAATCTTAGTTGGGTACCATCTCCACTCAAAAGGGTACAGAGTTATAAACCCAAAGACCTTTAAAGTACAAGCTTTGAATGCAGTGTACATAGATGAGAGAGATGTTATTAATAACTAGCAAATTAATAACTTTGATGATCCAGAGGTTTGTGAAGAGGAAACCAGGGAGATTTCATTTACAGCATGGGAATTCACTCCACCTGCTCCTGCAAAATGTCAAGAGACACGCTGATGGAACTGTTGACAAATACAAAGCAAGACTAGTTGCAAAAGGATTTACCCAGAAGTTTGGAACCGACTACACAGAAACTTATGCACCTGTAATTGGACACACGGCTATAAGGACTTTGCTGAGTATAGCCACCTCTAGGAATAAAGCAGTACTGCAACTGGATGTCAAAACAGCTTTCCTAAATGGAGATTTATCAGAGGAAATATATATGGAACTTCCACCAGGATTAAAGGACTGTGATACTAAGAATCAAGTTTGTAAACTTGAAAAGACTTTGTATGGACTTAAACAAACACCCACACTCAGGGATAGGGTTGCTTTGGTCGCTTTGGCTCTATGGCATTGAAATCCCTCCCCTCCTCAAACCCCACCCTCCTCAGGCTCCATCCCCAAAACCTCCCGCTAATGGTGAAGAGGGACCTGCAACCCTAGTCAGGGAGCTGTGAACACTTTACTGTATTAAAAAAATAAACTTTACTGTATTCCAAACAGGAATATACTCACTGCATATTTTTCTACAAAATTAACAACTTCCTCAGACTGTTCCCCCACACCTTTCCTTTGCCCCCCTTTTCAGAATCTCCCTCAACTAGGGTTGCCAGGTACTCCCTGGCAGGGGAGGGAGTACAGTTGCCAGCTCCAGGTTGGGAAATACCTGGAGATTTGGGGGTGGAGCCTGGGGAGGGGGGGGTTTGTGGAGGGGAGGGACTTAGAGTCCAATTCCCAAAGTGGCCATTTTCTCCATGTAAACTGATCTCTATCAGCTGGAGATATATCAGTTGTAATAGTAGATCTCCATATAGTACCTGGAGGTTGGCAACCCCAGAGGGAGGTGGGCAGATGGGTCTCACCAGCCACAAATTAAGGCCTAAGCCTCGTCGCTGTCGGCACATTGACATCACTTCCGGAAGTGATGTCATCACGTCACCGATGACGCGGGAGACACACTTGTATTTCAGCAAAAACTCTATGGTATAATTTTTTTTTTTACGATAGTGTTTTGCCCAAATACCACAGCATCTCCCACATCATCATTGATGTGATAGCATCACTTCCGGAAGTGAGGTCAACGTGCCAACGGCGATGAGACCTAGGCCTCATTTTTCGACTGGTAAAAACCCCACCAGATGGTTCAACGGTGCTGGGGGAGGGGGCTCAAAGCGGGGGATCCTCCATCTCCGACGGGGTTCTGGCAACCCTACTCTCAGCCTCCCTCATCCATTCATCTTTTTTCTTCTTCATCCCATCAACAGTCTCTCCCCACAATCAATCAGCACACAGCCGCACACCTTGCCAGCCCCCACCTCTCTCTCTGTTTTCTCTTTCACAGAATCATAAAGTTGGAAGGGACCACCAGGGTCATTTAGTCCAACCCTCTGCACAAAGCAGGAAATTCACAACTACCTCCTCCTCACACCCCCAGTGACCCCCACTCCATGCCCAAGATCCCTGGCTAATCTGGCCTGGAGGATGGTTTGCTTTCTGACCCCAAAGTGGTGATCGGCACTACCTTGGGCATGTAAGAAAGGGCCACGAGAGCCAAGCACTGAAGCAACCCTTCCTGCCCTCCCTCTCATGATCTGCCTAAGTTCCAAGAATTAGCATTGCTGACAGATGGCCATCTAACCTCGGCTTCAGAAGGAGATCCCACCACCTCCCGAGGAAGCCTATTGCACTGAGGAACTGTGCTGTTAGAAAATTCTTCATAATGTTTAGCCGAAAATCCCCTTCCCCACTCGCCCCATGGAAGATTGCTGGGTGACCTTGGGCCAGTCACACACTCCCTGTCCTGGCCCTGGTAAGTATTTGAATGGGAGTTCTCCAAGGAATACCAGGGGCATGACGCAGAGGCAGGCAATGGCAAAAAAACCCCCCCCCCAATTCTCTTGCCTTGAGAACCCTACGGGGTAACCATAAATCAACTGTGGCAGAAAAGGGGGGGAGGGTGCCCATAGCGATTTCCATGTAAGTTGAGCAAATGGGAATCGTTCTATGGAAGCCACAAAAAATTAAAAGGGAATGTTAAAAGGAGTTGTGTGACAAGTGGTGGTGACATTTTGATTCATCAGATTGAGAATAAGCCCTGTCAAATTCATTGGGCCCAATTTGGCACACAGCTACACTTCAATATGCAGCACTGTGGCCATTTGTGCGGGGGCTGTTTCCCTCGTGGTCACCCCCACCAACTGCCCTGGTGCTTCATTTTGATTATGCATCCCTTTCCTGACCGTCAGAGGTCACCTTGCTCTCCCCACGCTTTTCCGCATGTTTTGCCCAGGTTTTCCGGATGCTGTTTTGGCGAGAATCTGGAAAACGCAGGCAAAACACGCAGAAACACGAGGGGGAGAAAGAGGCGACTTCTGACGGTTGGGAACGGCATGCATAATCAAAATGAAGCGCCAGAGAGGACAGCGGGGGTGACCGTGGGGAAACAGCCCTGCATAAATGGCCTCTATGTTTTGCTATGGCTGTGCTTTCCACCTAACAGAGTTCCTTTTGCGTTTCTTTACTGAAAATAAATGTACGTATTAACCTTGACTTTAAGAGATCACAGACTGCATCAGTTGGTTGGGAGGTAGGGTTTCCCCCCCAGGAATGCCCTTATTTCCCAGCAACATTGTCTTTGGTTGAACAAAATAGCAATCAAAGAAATGATTCATGTATTATGCCCTGGCATCTAGTAAAAAGGAAAGAAAAGAATTCCACATGACTGGCTTTCTTCATTGCCATATTAGGTATTCCAGCTGATAGCCAGCCAGCCAAGTTCTTGAAAGAGGCACGCTACCAGCCCTTTGGCTCTGTTCTTTGGTAGACGGTGATCTATGCCTCATGAGGTTTTCGCAAAACTTTGATAGCTCAGCATCAAATGACATTCTGAGGAACTCTAGCTCAGGGATGTTGAACTTATTTGTTACGAGGGCCCGATATGACATAAATGTCACTTGGTCAGGCCGGGCCATGCCTCACCAGCCCAGATCGAGAGTTGGGGAGGGGTGGCTGCCTCGGCTGACTTGCGGGCTGGATAAGAGCTTTCAAGGGGCCGGATCCAGCCCGTGGGCCATATGTTTTACAGCGCTGGCCTAGAGCATCCCTGACAAGTGTTTGTCCATCCTCTGCTTAAAGACTGTGAGTGAGGGGGAGCTCACCACCTCCCTAGGCAGGCGATTCCACTGTCGAATATCCAGCCGGTACCTCTCTGCCTGCAATTTAAACCCATTGTTGCAAGTCCTATGATCCTCTGCTGCCCACAGGAACAGCTCCCTGCCCTCCTCTAAGTGACAGCCCTTCAAATACTTCAAGAGAGCAATCATGTCTCCCCTCAGCCTCCTCTTCTCCAGACTTATTTTTAAAAGTAAGTCTCTATGCTCTTCCCTTGCAGAGATATAAGGGTAAAGGCATATCTCTGAGAGAGAAGAGGGTACAGACTTACTTTTTTTTTTTAATGAAAGCTGGGAATTCAGAGAATACACTAAGCCTATTGTTAAAACACTCCCACAACACATCAATATTTCAGTGCCTTTTTTAAAAGGAGGGGTAGGGGAGCTGTGATGACACCACCGAAGACAACAGCACCCTCCAGAAGGAGAGCCAGCATGGTGTAGTGGTTAGGAGCAGTGGACTCTAATCTGGAGAACCTTCTGGTCCCAAGCATTCCGGATAAGGGATACTCAACCTGTAGTATACTGTAACACATCTGTTCAAAGAGTCTAACTTTAATAAAAGTTTTCAAGTGGTCTATTGCACAGCCTCTGGCACAGATCTTAAAGCAATCTAACAGTCATCTTGGGACCAGACAGAGAGCCAGTGTGGTGTAGTGGTTAAGAGCGGTGGACTCTCATCTGGAGAACTGGGTAGGTTTCCCCACTCCTCCACTTCAAGCCAGCTGGGTGACCTTGGGCTGGTCACAGCTCTCTCTGAACTCTCTCAGCCACACCTACCTCGCAAGGTGTCTGTTGTAGGTAGAGGAAGGGAAGGAGATTGTAAGCCGGTTTGAGTCTCCTTAAAAGGTCAAGGAAGTTGCCATATAAAAACCAACTCTTCTTATTCTTCTCCCTTGAAAATCCTCTTTATTGAAGGCATGTCTTTTATCCATGGCTGTTTCCCTCACCATCACCCCTCTAACAACTCGGGGTCTTTGTGTTGATTATGCTTGCAGTTTCCGACTGTCAGAGGTCGCCTCGCTCTCCCCTTGCATTTCCCCGCGTTTCCCCCACGTTTTCAGAAACTTGTTTTATCTCGAATTTGAAACACGAGCAAAACACGGGGAAACGCAGGGGGAGAGCGAGGTGACCTCTGATGGTCGGAAACGACATGCATAATTCAAACAAAGACCCAAAGTCACCGAAAGGGTGACCACAAGGGAAACGGCCATGTATAAAAGACCTCTGTTTCAGGGAAGTTTGTCTGACATTGCTGAACTTCTTGGAAAATCCCCTGACCAAATTCTGAGAAGCCCCTGAGCAGAAACCGACTTGTTTACATTTCAGGGATAAATCCAATTTGAGTCAGGTAAAAAGCAACCAAACTGTTTGTCGTATTTTTGAGAGAACAGAATTTGTAAACATAGGGTTGCCAACCTTCATGTACTAGCTGGAGATCTCCCGCTATTACAACCGATCTCCAGCCAATAGAGATCAGTTCCCCTGGAGAAAATGGCCACTTTGGCAATTGGACTCTATGGCATCGAAGTCCCTCCCCTCCCCAAACCCCACTCTCCTCAGGCTCCACCCCAAAAATCTCCAGGTATTTCCCAACCAGGAGCTGGCAACCCTATGTAAACCAGTGGAGAGGAATGCATATGTGAGGACCACATTGCCAAAGCTACATCCTCTGCACCCAGATGTGGCACATGTACATGCACTGTGCACAAACACTCCCTCTCACTCACATATAAATAGTTGCATGTGAACCAAAGTCTATTTTTTCTTCCTCCATCTACAGTCCAATTTCTTTATATTCAGCTGTAATATTCTCCCTTATCCCTCGTGACCTTCCTTCTAAATGGTAACATGCTTGGCATTTTCTCTCATCTCTATGATCTTTACTATAGAGATTATGGGAAATTCCTAGAGCGTCACCTCACCTAGCGCAACATCACATCCTTGCCAAATTCCACTCTCTCCAGCCATGGTACCCCAAATCTCCAAGCATTTGCCCAGGCATAGTTGGGAACCCTATATCCATTAAAGCTGTTCTAGATGAGGTTGTCAAAATGGAAGAAACACAAGTCCATGGCTGAACCAGCTAAATATTGTCACACTAACAAACATTCTGGTTCCTGAGAAATCAATGCTACATAGATGGAAAACCTCTAACACAAGCTCTTGTATTCTTATGGGCTTTGCAACCTCTCTAGGGGCCATGCAGGGAGGAAACTCCGTAATCCACAGGTAGGGAGATCCTGACACCCAGGTAAAGATTGAATGTAGTGCCAGTGCCTCTTTACGATTCTCTGTATCTGATGAGACCGAGGACTGTACTGTAAAGACCAATAGATGTTATTACGTTCTGTAGATTTGGTGGTCTTATTCAATAATAATGAACTGTGGATTATGGAGGACACAAGCTTTCAGAGATTTTCGGATCCATTCTGATGCGCAGGTTAGATCAGTTCCATCTACAATTCTTGGACACCATAAATGTGAACCATGTTCAGTTTGCCCACTTAGCCTTCCAGTGAAGGACGTAAGCTCCACTCCCACAGGTTTTAAATTCACTTTGCCTCAGTTCTCCAATTGTGGTTCCAAAAATGTGGTTTATGCCATATTATGTTCTTGCCAAAAAATGTATATAGGCAGCACAGTTAGATCTATGAGCCTGTGCATAGGCGAACACAGGTCACACATATGCTCAATGGTTAAAGAGTCTTCTTTAGTGGGGCACTATTTAGAGCAAGGACATTGTGAAAATGATCTTTTTTTTGTCCTCTGGCAGTATTGTTATCATCCATTTAACCTCAGGGATGTACAACGCACATTACTTCAACAAGAAATGAAATTTATTTTCTTATTTCGTACATTAGCCCCAAGAGGTTTAAACACAGAATTTGACCTTGCTAGCTTTTTATAAGTATATGCACAATCTTTCGCTCTTGGTTGATTGAGCTGTATAGAACGTGCTGGAGGGCATTGCCCCTTTAAATTTGGAAGCACTTACTGAT
Organism: Euleptes europaea; assembly: GCF_029931775.1. Taxonomy (NCBI): domain Eukaryota; kingdom Metazoa; phylum Chordata; class Lepidosauria; order Squamata; family Sphaerodactylidae; genus Euleptes; species Euleptes europaea. The sequence continues at coordinate 109,617,214 of NC_079316.1, forward strand.
ACTGAAACAGGCTAATCACACACCCACCTGTGTGTGTGTTTGTTATAGGAGCTTTGTAGCTCAGGTTCTTTCCTATCCACGATTGTACGATGTAGCGAATGCCTTTGAACCCTCTGCGGTCTACACATAATTGATGAAGTTTACAGGTAGGCTAGTTAGTACTTTATGATGTATTAGTGTATTTATGTATGCAAAATAATTTGTACAGCAGCAGATGTTTGTGTACTTTATTTATTCTAGGCTGATGAAGCTTTGGGGACAAAATGTGTTTTGTCATCTGGAGAGCACATTAGTTTACCTGTTCATCTGCTGGATATTAGTATTGTATTTTTGTTAGTAATCGGTTACTTTGGCATTTGTATTATTATATTCTTGATATTGAACCATTGTGCTGTTTTTTGCTTGTTCATTACTGATCACTCAGCATAGGTCATTTTTGTTTGTACATTAGTGTTAACCTCCAGGTACTAGCTGGAGATCTGCTGCTATTATAACTGATCTCAATGCAACAGAGATCAGTTCACCTGGAGAAAATGGCCACTTTGGCAATTGGACTCTATGGCATTGAAGTCCTTCCCCTCCCCAAACCCTGCCCTCCTCAGGCTCCACCCCCAAAAACCTCCCACCAGTGGCAAAGAGGGGCTTACTTTCCCCTGCCGGTCAGCTGAGGAACAGCGGGCAATTGCCCACCGCCACCAGGCAGTTGTGAACCCTAGTTCTATGGCATTATACCCTGCAGAGGTCCCTCCCCAAACCCCACCCTCCTTAGTCTCCTCCCCACAAATCTCCACTATTTCTCAGAGTTGGCAACCCTAAAATCCCAGTTAACCTGTCCTGGAACAATTCTTGCTTTGTGAACACAAGCTTTGAGCGAAGCCACAATCCTTCAAATTGGTAGCCATTACTGTCCAGAAATCAACCAAATAACTCACAAAGAAGTAGGGTTGCCAACCTTCAGGTGGTGGCTGGAAATCTCCTGCTATTTCAACTGATCTCCAGCCAATAGAGATCAGTTCGCCTGGAGAAAAGGGCCACTTTGGCAATTGGCACTGAAGTCCCTCCCCTCCCCAAACCCCTCCCTCCTCAGGCTCCACCCCCAAAATCTCCAGGTATTTCCCAACTCTGAACTGGCAACCCTACATAGAAGTGATTTGCAGGTTGCTTTTGAAGCCTCAACTCGCATTGTGAAAAAATAAGCCCCATACCATGCAGGGTGTTTTCTGCACTCCGCACTGGATTTTAAAAGCCGCTGCACTGATATCTTCAAATCGAATGCAACTATTGTAGGCTGCCAAGCTAATCCTATTTGGGCGGCTGGGCGAGTCTCTCAGCAGTTCCTCGTTGTGGCTCACGATCTTCATTTCCCACGTCTTCACGCCTCCATCGAGGAAGTCTTCTTCTCCAAAATCTTTCAGTCTCTCAGGGTGGATGGAGGGTGGCCGCTGCCCAATCAGGCCATTTCTCATTGGCCCATCCTTGAAGCAATGGCGGTCACAGTGGGCGGGGACATCCAGTTTCCTCACTTTACTGTCATCCCTGAGGAGAAAAGAAAGAGAAGTGTTAAGTGGCCGACTGAACACTTGGGGCAAAGCTAGGGTTGCCAACCTCCAGGTGGCGACTGGAGCTCTCCCGCTAGTACTACTGATCTCCAGGTGACAGAGATCAGTTCCCTTGGAGAAAATGGCCGCTTTGGCCATTGGACTCTACGGCATTGAAGTCCCTCCCCTCTCCAAACCCTGCCCTCCTCAGGCTCCGCCCCCAAAATCTCCAAGTATTTCCCAACCTGGAGCTGGCAACTCTAGTTCCTAGACACCCTTCCTAGAACAAACTCCCCACCCAATTTCTCTCCCCCCCCTTCAGACAAGGGTCAAGGCAAAGCCCAGCAAGGATAAATGGGGTACCTTCCATTGGGGGGTGGGGTGTCACCCCCTTGTGGGTTCAAAAATGTGTTTTAAAATAGACATAGGAAAGACGTTTGACATAACAATTTTATTATTGAAAAACTATTTAAGGTTTTCTTTCTGTCAGAATTTTACTTCTTTCCCATTTTCAAAAAAATCAAGTTAAATTTATAGAGGGCTGTCTGTTGTTCCCCTTTCTTCCACACCCCGGAATCAAATCTACAGCAAAAGCTGAAAAGGGAACCCAATAGGCGACAGAGCCGCAGTCCTCAAAATAAACCAGAACAACCCCCCCCCCCGCAAACAAAAAGATCCACAGTCAACACTGCTCAACCATGCCAAATAAAGTCCAAACTGATGACCGACATGAAATCAGGCATCCTGAACATCAAAAGTAAGAGGACCTAGGCAAAAACATGCCACCACCACAACCATAGGAAAAAGGCACTGTTTCAACTCCACACTGTGCCCCCAAGCCCAAAACCACCCCTGTGGTTCCAATGGACGGCCAAATGGAGTCAAGGCCCCCAGGGAAAAAAACACATCTCCCCGTGTGTTCCAATATGAGATAAGCAAAAAAGTAACAATATTTTACTATCCCTTTTTTAAAAAATGGATGCATTTCTTTGCATTGGCACTAACCTTCGATCAATGTTATAAAGAGTTAGTTTTTCTAGCAATAATTTCACATACTAAAATACCATGCATTCTGTATACAATGGGTGCTTTCGCACATGCCAAATAATTAGGGTTGCCAACCTCCAGGTACTAGCTGGAGTTCTCCCGCTATTACAACTGATCTCCAGGCAATAGAGATCAGTTCCCCTGGAGAAAATGGCTGCTTTGGCAATTGGACTCTATGTCACCAAAGTCCCTCCCCTCCCCTCCCCAAACCCCACCCTCCTCAGGCTCCGCCCCCCAAATTTCCCACCGGTGGTGAAGAGGGACCTGGCAACCGTACAAATAATGCAGTTTAAGTCAACTTTTAGTGCACTTTGCAGCTGGATTTTACTGTGTAAAATGGCAAAATCCACTTGCAAACAATTGCTAAAGTGCATTGAAAGTGGTCTGAAAGCGCCTTATTCAGTAGGTGTGGAAGCTCCCAATGATTTAAAAACAAACACACAGGGAAACACAAGCAGCTCTTTAATATTTGCAAGGGAACAAACAGACCTATTAAATTTCTGTGAAGTTTACATACATGTCTCTCTATATATATTTTTCCATTACAGTTTTACTGGGATTAGTAAAGCATTAAATATTATTTTAAGACCTACTTTTTTGCAAACAGCTTCTTCGCAGAGCTAAAGGGTGGGAGAAAGCACCGAAGAAAACAGATGGATATACTCTAAATGAAAAGGGTAAAAGAACACATGGAAATGAAAACGTTTCCCCTCCCTCCCCGGGGTGCCCACCCTGTCAGTGGCAGGAGAGAGACTGCGGGGATTTTTTTGGCCTGCCAAGGCAAAGTATCCTCTGTTTGCCATCTTGGCGGGGTCTCCTTTTGAAAAAGGATAGAATGAGAAATAAATCATGTGGCTTCCAAACATGTCCCAAAGAACTCTGATGACTTCATGAATAGGGTTGCCAACCTCCAGGCGGAGGCTGGAGACCTCCCGCTAGTACAACTGATCTCCAGGCAATACGGATCAGTTCACCTGGAGAAAAGGTGGACTCTATAGCGAGAGAGATCCAGCCATAGGGTTGCCAGGTCCGTCTTTGACAACTGCAGGAGGTTTTTGGGGTGGAGCCTGAGGAGGGCGGGGTTTGGGGAGGGGAGGGACTTCAATTCCAATTGCCAAAGCGTCCATTGTCCCCAGGTGAACTGATCTCTATCGGCTGGAGATCAGCTGTAAGAGCAGGAGATCTCCAGCTACTACCTGGAGGTTGACAACCCTACCCAGCCACCACCTGGAGGTTGGCAACCCTACCTTCCTCACCTCTTCAGGGAGCCAAGCCCATTCTGCAGAGAAAAGGCCTCAGCTCTGGTCAATGCCAGACAGGCCACCCTGAATGGTGGGGGTAGCCAACAGCTGGCTGCCTGATGACCGTAGTTCAGGCCCAGGGACATATGGAAGGAGACAGACATTCAAATATGTGGGTCCCAGGTCGCGGAGGGCTTTAAAGGTCATAACCAGCACCTTGAATTCAACTCAGAAACAGACTGGCAGCCAGTGCAGCTGTTTCAAAATGGGCAATGTATGTTCCCAGTGGCTAGCCCCTTAAAAAAGTCAGGCTGCCGCATTCTGGACCAGTTGTAGTTTCCAGGTAGTTTTCAAGGGCAGCCCCATGTAGAGCATGTGGCAGTAATCCATCCATGAGGTTACAGAAGCACAGGTGGTAACAAGAGAGTTGGTAAATCAGATGCAGCTGATAGAAGGCGCTCTTGGCCACCATGCCAACCTGCTTTTCAAAGAGTAAGGCAGGGTCCATGAGCAGCCCCAGCTATTAATCTTCTCCCAAAAACCCAAAAGCTGACCCCTTACCAATGAACAAGCTCTGTAAGGACACTGACACCTAGAGTTGCCAACCTCCAGGTGGTGGCTGGAGATCTCCCGCTATTACAACTGATCTCCAGGCAATAGAGATCAGTTCCCCTGGAGAAAATGGCCGCTTTGGCCATTGGACTGTACGGCATTGAAGTCCCTCCCCTCTCCAAACCCTGCCCTCCTCAGGCTCCGCCCCCAAAATCTCCAAGTATTTCCCAACCTGGAGCTGGCAACTCTAGTTGCCACCACGTAGCTGTAATGGCTGTACATTTCTGGCTAGGGTTGCCAGCTCCGGGTTGGGAAATAACCACTTTTTATTATTATTATTATTTTGTTATGAACAATGCTTTGGGTAATGACTCTCTTTTCGGAACCACACCTTGACTGCTATTTGGTACGTCCTCCAAGGACTAAATACAATTAGACGTGGCCTGTGAAATGAAAATTGGCCGTCCCGGCTCCAGCGTAAAGACATTATGTAATGGTAATTTGAAAGGCCTACACCCTCAATTACATCCGCGTGACAAGGAAGGCTGGGATCCAAAGCTCTGGTGCTTCAAATGCACTTCCCTGTAACCTGAACCATTCCCCCCCCCCCCCCAGGATCAGCTCTTTGAACTCGAGAGCCGGGAGGTGAAGGAACCTTCCACAATAGCTCTTTAATCTCAATTGATGACTCCGGACACAGCTTCAATACAATTAGCTCTTATGGCAGCCCATAGGGATGCCAGCCTCCAGGTGGGACCTGGGGATCTCCAGGCTGCAGAGGTCAGCTCCCCTGCAGAAAATGGATGCTTTGGAAGGTGGACTCTGTGGCATCGTACCCCCAGTGAGGTCCCTGCTTTCCTCAGGCTCCACCCCTGAATCTCCAGGAGTTTCCCAACCTGGAGCTGACACCACCACCACCACCCCGCTGTTAGCCAGGGGTAGCCTGGCCAGTCTAGCAGCCTGCCATTCCCAACCACAATATATTTATAATGTGCTGGTGACAGTAACTTCCAGAAAAACAGACAAATAGGGTTGCCAGAGCCCTCTTTGCCACCAGTGGGAGGTTTTGGGGGTGGAGCCTGAGGAGGGCGGGGTTTGGGGAGGGGAGGGACTTCTACGCCATAGAGGCCACTTGTCCAAGTGGACATTTTTTCCAGGGGAACTGATCTTTATAGTCTGGAGATCAGTTGTAATAGCAGGAGATCTCCAGCTACTACCTGGAGGTTGGCAACCCTACACACAAACCAAAGACCTGAAAGAAAACCCCTGAGATGGTCATTGTGACAATGACACTGTCTTTTTTGACCCAGTTCAGAATCTGTACACTTCACAGGTAAGAAAAATCACACAGAGATTTTTAAAAAATAAGCCCGCGTCTCTGTGGTTCTTCTCAGGGTTGCATTTTTCCCTTGGAAAGAAACAAATTCAATTTCAGAGAAAAGTGCACGAATTCCTACCAGATTTATTCAAGAAGGAACAAACACAAGAACATTGGAAAAGCCCTGCTGGGTCAGACCAAGGCCCATCAAGGCCAGCAGTCTGTTCACACAGTGGCCAACCAGGGGCCTCTAGGAAGCCCACAAGGAAGACGACTCCAGCAGCATTTATCCTGCCTGTGTTAAGAACATAAGAAAAGCCCTGCTGGACCAGACCCAGGCCCATCAAGGCCAGCAGTCCGTTCACACAGTGGCCATCCAGGTCAATTCCCTAACAAGAATCATGCTCTTTGTAATTTCTATGGTACAAGGAGTGGAAACAGATAGGAGAACGCGTTATTGTTATTATTACCTATAAAGCACGACAACGATATAAACACAGAGGCGAAGCAATACTCCAACTACGGCATCGTAAGAAGGCAGGAAGGGTTCAGGGGAGGTGACGGCCAGGGGTTTGGCCCCGGGTGCCACCCTAGGACTGTCCATCCTTCCTAAGGGGGAGGAACCAGCACTAGGTCTATGTCACATGGCAACGTTCTCCAACCTTTGCCAGAAAGGATCGTATTCTTCCTCTTCTTTGAAGTATTCCCTGGGATCTCGGCTCTTTATACCCCTGGAGTAGAAAAACTGTGCCGCAAAATTCATAGCCAACTCCTCGGTTGTGATAGAAACAGCGCGATTCCCAGGCCAACGGGCAAAACTTGCCTTTCCAAATTCTGCCGGGAAGGGCGGTGAATTCCAGGGGAGAGTGTGCCCGATGGACAGGTTGATGACCGGCGTCCTCCCACACAAGACAGGAGAAAGAAATGACTTTGAAGATCGGCTGTGGCTATTTAAAGAGCTTATTCCATAGTCCAACCTGTCCCTGTCAATTTGACTCAGGGCCTGGATTATACTTAGCTGGCGTTCAGTTCGCTGAATGTTTAAACCTTTCGACACCTACTTCAAACATTTCAGAACAGTTCTGTTGGTTAAAGAACTCCAAAGTGTTTGTTTCTAGAAAAAAAAAATTGGTTCAGGCATTTTATGGAACTTTGGTTTATTGGTGCTTTAGGGAGATAATTGAAAGAACTTCTGTTCAATGCCTCATGAAGCTGCCTTATACGGAATCAGACCCTTGGTCCATCAAGGAAGAAGTAGGGTTGGTTTTTATATGCTGACTTTCTCTACCACTTAAGGAAGAATCAAACTGGCTTACAATCACCTCCCCTTCCCCTCTCCACAAAAGATACTCTGTGAGGTAGGCGGGGCTGAGAGAATTCAGAGAGAGCTGTGACTAGCCCAAGGTCACCCAGCTGGCTTCATGTGGAGGAACGGGGAAACAAATCCAGTTCACCAGATTAGCTTCTGCCACTCATGTGGAGGAGTGGGGAGTGAAACCCGGTTCTCCAGATCAGAGACCACTGCTTCAAACCACCACTCTTTACCACTACACCACACTGGCTCTCAAAGTCAGTATTGCCTACTCAGATTGGAAGCGGCTCTCCAGGGTCTCAGGCAGGGATCTTTCACATCACCTACTTGCCTAGTCTGTTTAAGTGGAGATGCCGGGGACTAAATTTTGGACCTTCTGCATGCCAAGCAGATGCTCTACCACTGAGCCACAGCCTCATATGAACACATGAAGTCATCTTACACTGATTCAGACCATTGGTTCATCAAGGCCAGTATTGTCTACTTAGGCTGGCAGCAGCTCTCCATGTTTTCAGGTAGTGGTCTTTCATATCACCTATTACCTGATCCTTTTACCTGGAGATGCCGGGATTGAACCTGGAACCTTCTGCATGCCAAGCAGAGGCTCTGCCACTGAGCCACAACCTCCCCAACACAACCCTTCAGTACTAGTTTAAGAAGAGGAAGAAGAGTTGGTTTTTATATCCTGATTTTCTGTACTGAAAGGAGTCTCAAACCGTCTCACAATCACCTTTCCTGCCCCCCCCCACAAGACCCTTTATGAGGTAGGTGGGGCTAAGAGAGCTCTGAGAGAACTGTGACTAGCCCAAGGTTACCCAGCAGGCTTCATGTGGAGGAGCGGGAAATTGAACCCCATTCTCCAGAATAGAGTCCTCCACTCATGTGGAGAAGTGGGAAATCAAACTTGGTTCTCCATATTAGAGTCCGCCACTCATGTGGAGGAGAGCGGAATCAAACCCTGTTCTCCAGATTAGAATCCGCCGCTCATGTGGAGGAGTGGGGAATCAAACCCGGTTCTCTGGACTAGAGTCCACCGGTTTTAACAACTACATCACTCTGGCTGGTGGTGGGGGTAAGATTGCCAACTCTGGGTTGGAAATATTGTCGAAGGCTTTCACGGTCAGAGTTCATTGGTTCTTGTAGGTTATCCGGGCTGTGTGACCGTGGTCTTGGAATTTTCTTTCCTGACATTTCGCCAGCAACTGTGGCAGGCATCTTCAGAGGATTAACACTGAAGGACAGTGTCTCTCACTGAAGATGCCGGCCACAGTTGCTGGCGAAACGTCAGGAAAGAAAATTCCAAGACCACGGTTACACAGCCCGGATAATCTGGGTTGGAAATTCGTGGAGATTTGGGGGGGGGGTTGCTTTGGGAGGGTGGGGTTTGGGGGAAAGGAGGGGCCACATGCCATGGAAACCACCCTCCAAAGTAGCAGTTTTCTCTGTGGACTGGAGACTGGTTTTAATCCCAGGATATCTCTAGGCAACTAGGTAGGCAACTAGGTTTGCCATCTCCAAGTTGGGAAATTCCAGGAGATTTGAGTGTGGTTTAGGGTTTAGGGATAAGATTGCTCTGGCTCTTCCAAGTGGAGTGACCACAAATGCCCAACAGGTGCTTTCACACATGCTGAATAATGCACTTTCGATCCACTTTAACGATTGTTTGCAAGTGGATTTTGCCTTTTCACACACAGTAAAATCCAGCTGCAAAGTGCATTGAAAGTGGATTGAAAGTGGATTATTCGGCACGTGTGAAAGCTCCATTATAGTGAGTTGCAGTGGTGATGCAGCAAACCCTTTATGTCAGCTGACAACAGTCTCAGATTGCAAGTTTTCTGGAAAAGAATAAATCTCAACGACTAACTGGGAATCAAGAGAGCCTTGTGATAAAATAAGTCAGAAAACACAAGTTTTACTATGGGGCAGGCTGCGGCGCCAAGCAGCCATCCTTGGTTGAAAATTACCTGCGGCCATATTGAGAGCTGTTGATCTTCTTAATGTCAGGTAAACCATTAAAGGAGCTATTCTTATACGAGCCATCAGTTAGTTCCCGCTGGACAGACTCCACCATTGCTGGTACATCCCCTGACCCCGCTTTGCATTGTCTAGATACAAGCTTCCCACTTCCTGTCAGAGACGACTTTCCCCCACAACCGCCATGCGCAAACCTCGATTCTCCCACAACAGGAGGCCGACTTTCCTGATTCCTGCGGACAGATTTTTGTAATATACCTCATAACACTTCCCTAACCCTGACCCTGCTCTCATCCCATCGTAATCCCAAGCAAATCCTCTCCACAATAAGGGCAGTCTTCACTAATCTGGACTTTCCCACTACCTCCTTCCTCTGCCACCTTCTTAGGACGTTCAGCCTCTTTCCTTTGTCACTAATGCCATTATTCTCCGGGTCTCAGATTATTCCAGTGAGCTTCCTATCGCGATACAAAAAGCCTGATTTCTGACCCCACGTTCCCCTTCGATTCTCCATAACCCAAACAGACTCTTTTCCTGGCACGGCTTGGCCCTGCGGTCCCATTGTCAAGACAGCTTAAGGTCGCCAACCTCCAGGTGGGGCCTGGAGGTCTCCTGCTAGTGCAGTTGATCTCCAGGTAGGGTTGCCAACCTCCAGGTAAACTAGCAGGAGATCTCCTGCTATTACAACTGATCTCCAGCCGATAGAGATCAGTTCCCCTGGAGAAAATGTCTGCTTTGGCCACTGGACTCTATGGCATTGAAGTCCCTCCCCAAACCCAAACCTCCTCAGTCTCCACCCCCAGAATCTCCAGGTATTTCCCACCTCGGAGCTGGCAACCCTACTTGTGGGTCAAGGTTGGCTGGTTCACATGGGGCCAGGGTGGCCCCATCAGGACTTTCCCAAGTGGCCTAAGTGGCCAATCCACCCCTGTATGTGAGTAAAATTGATAATGTGATCTGTTCAATACATGTATCAGAAGGGTTGCCAACCTCCAGGTGGTAGCTGGAGATCTCCTGGTATTACAACTCATCTCCAGGTGACAGAGGTCAGTTCCCCTGGAAAAAAATGGCCACTTTGGAAGGTGGACTCTAGGGCATTATACTCCATTGAGGTCCCTCCCCTCCTTAAACCTCATCCTCCTCAGGCTCCACCCCCAAAATCTCCAGGTATTTCCCAACCCGGAGCTGGCAACCCCATGTACCAGCTAGACCAGGTAAGTGAACCAGACCTCACTTATCCCCCTGAGGACCCTGTTCCTTCTCTTTGGCTCTAAGAAGCAGAGTATTTAGCAGGCAGACACAAAAGAGGGACTTCAGCTATTTTAAGTTCACTGATCCTGATAAGCTTTCACGTGTGACTTCGCCGCCTATTACTTTAACAGGAATAATTGAATATCCAATCGTTCATTGAGCCTTCAAGCTCAGAGCAGGGAGTGGGGGGGAGACAACTTTGCCACATTCTTTACATTCCCCATGGAGATATGTAACAGTTCTCAGTGCATTTCCTTTCCTCTTTGCAAAAAACAACAACAACCCAGGATAATATACAAATCCAAAGAGACTGTTTTTGAGGAAGAGGACTGGCTTTAAGTGAGAGCCACAAATGGTATCAGTAGGGTTGCCAGGTCCCTCTTCACCACCGGTGGAAGATTTTTGGGGTGCAGCCTAGGAGGGTGGGTTTTGGGGAGGGGAGGGACTTCAATGCCATAGAGTCCAATTGCCAAAGCAGCCATTTTCTCCAGGTGAACTGACCTCTATCAGCTGGAGATCAGTTGTAATAGCAGGAGATCTCCAGCTACTACCTGGGGGTTGGCAACCCTACTTTCAAGGGGCAAAAGGTATATGGGGAGAGCTGGTTCAACCACGCCACGTAGGGTTGCCAACCTCCAGATGGCACCTGGAGATCTTCTGCTATTTCAATTGTTCTCCAGACAACCCAGATCAGTTCCCCTGGAGGAAATGGCTGCTTTGGGGAATGGACTCTATGGCATTGTGCCCTGCTGAGGGACCTCACCAAACCCTGCCCTCCCCAGGCTCCACCCCCAAAATCTCTGGGTATTTCCCAACCCAGAGCTGGCAACCCTAGCCCCAAGTTCAGGGTCTCCTGCCTCTGCTATCTCAACAACCTGGAGAAAGAGCTCTTGCCACAAAAGAGGTGTACGTATTCAAATTCTCATTGTCCATATATTGATTTCTTAACCATCCCAGTTTACAGAAGAGCTTGCTTTTTAGCAAGATTCAGTGTATTACCCGCAGCCGTTTGAAGCTGTCTGAAAGGCCTTGCTCCGAGCATGTATGTCAGTGCTGGATTTACGTATAAGCTAAACAAGCTATAGCTTAGGGCCCCACTCTCTTGGGGCCCCCAAAAAAATTAAAGGAAAAAAAAAACTGGATGTACACTGTGCTTCTAAAGGAACTTTTGTTTTTGCCAAATGCCAATGTGTTTGCATTATTAAGTTTGTTATGAATAAAAAATAATTTTAAGTTAGAGCTTAATAATTATTTCACTATTAATATACTTCTTCTTAATTGTATTTCAGTTCAACAATTACTTTGATAAAATACATATTTTGTTATGTGCAAATGGTTTTAGATACTTATTAGGTCCATAAATTACCATATAGCATATATTCAAAACAAAAAACAGCAACAATTTGTTGTTGCCAAAGGACAGCTGGACATATAAAGGGCCCCATTACCTTCAATAGCTTAGGGCCTCATCAAACCTAAATCCAGCCCTGGTCTATGTGGTTCTATCGAAACCATGGAGGATGTCTTATTTCACTGTAGAAGATACAAGCCCTTAAGAACGCAGCTGACCAATCCATTCATTCCTGATATAGACATGCCTGTAGTTAATAAGCTACAATTTCTGCTGGGTGGTTGCCATCCAGCTATCACAGTTCCAGTAGTGAAATTTATTTGGGGTTGATTTGAATTCAAGAGACACGAGGAGAATTTAAAGAATATCTATACAATTAAATAAATTACGGTAGATAAAATGGAATATATTCTTTTAAAAAATCTGCCCAGCAGTTCAGTGTGGTTAGCTCACAGCCCATTGGCTAGGAGCTGTACCATTAAAGGAAAGGAAAAGAGGTGATGGAAAATGCCGTCATGTCGCAACCAATTTGCAGCCATCCCATAAGGTTTTCGAGGCAAGAGGCGTTCAGAGGTGGCTTGCCGTTGCCCGGCTCTGCACAGCGACCCTGGACTTCTTTGCGGGGATCTCCCATCCAAATACTGGCCTCTGCCTACTTAACTTCCAACCTGATGTGATCAGGCTAGTCAGGGCTATTCCGGCTACCGTGTGTGGCATACCACCGGCTAATAATGGGCAACGACGCTGCCTGTATTGCTGGTTGTAGGGTGGCAGGGAACGGCTCACAGTGGTCGCCTGTCCCTTTCCCATGCCGTCACAGGGCCACAGGGCTGAATTGCTGCCTCCAAAGAGGAGTTCCTTTTCTTTCCTTAGCTCCATGGTCTTGGAGGAGGCTTTATTTTTAACATCCCTGTCCTGGAGCAGCAGGACAGCTTCTTATGCACCCAGATATGTGAGTCTGGTCAGGTTGCCAGAAGTCAGTTGCCGAGATGGCCATTGTGACGACACTCCTGGCTTCTGGAACACGGGGTGGGGGACCCGTTGCCAGGGGGAGGCCATCAACAGAAGGGGGACGGAACAGCCTTGAAGAGGGTCAGTTGAGCGAGGCCAGGGGAAGGCTGTGGAGTCTGGCCGCTTCTCCCTAAGCCTTGCCAGAAGAAGGCAGCTGGCCACCAAGGCCCAGTCCTGTGACCAGGAGGTGTTTCTGTGTGGAGAATTCCTGGATTCTGACCTGGAGAGGGGAATTGTCCAGGTGAGCAACCGTAAAGACAGCGTGGTGTAGTAGTTAAGAGCAGCAGACTCTAATCTGGTCAACTGGGTTGGTTTCCCCACTCCTCCACACGAAGCCTGCTGGGTGACCTTGGGCTAGTCACAGCTCTCTCCGAACTCCCTCAGCCCCACCTACCTCACAAGGTGTCTGTTATGGGGAGAGGAAGGGAAGGATTTTGTAAGCCGGTTTGATTCTCCTTAAAAGGTAGAGAAAATTGGCATATAAAAACCAACTCTTCTCCTTCTTCAACTCTTCTAAGCCTTGCCAGAAGAAGGCAACTTGCCACCAGGGCCCAGTCCTGTGACCAGGAGGCATTTCAGGATGGAGAATTCCTGGATTGACCCATGAGCCATGGATTGAGCCATGGCCCTCAATTCGGAAGACCTGAGCAAAGCTGTTAAAGATAGGACTTTCTGGAGGACATTGATTCATAGAGTCGCCATGAGTCGGAAGCGACTTGATGGCACTTAACACACACAACACACAATTCCTGGATTCTGACCTGGAGAGTGGAATTGTCTAGGTGAGCAACCGTAAAAGGAGGCACTTTGAATTTGGGCTGAAACCCTTTGGCCTGAACGGCTACAGAAGCCAAGAGATGAGCTGAGATGGTTTACCATTGCCTTCCTCTGCATAGCAGCCCCAGTGTTCCTTGGTGGTCTCCCATCCAAGTACTAACCGTGGCAGACCCTCCTTAGCTTCCAATGAGTTGGAGCTAGGCCGCTTCAAAGTCTCTAAGCCAGTGATATAGACTCCCAATCTCTTTGTCCCTCCTCCTGCTGTCCCTCACTGGATCCACACATAGGGTTGCCAACTCCAGGTTGGGAAATACCTGGAGATTTCTAGGGCGGAGCCTAAGGAGGTTGGGGTTTGGGGAGGGGAGGGACTTCAGTGCCATAGAGTCCAATTGCCAAAGCGGTCGTTTTCTCCAGGTGAATTGATCTCTATCAGCTGGAGATCAGTTGTAATAGCAGGAGATCTCCAGCTAGTACCTGGAGGTTAAGCAACCAAAATAAACACCACTGCACTGATACCACAGGTAAGGAAGAAAAGTGCAGGAATTGCTGGAATTACTGAGATATAACGGACAACACACAAGTGTGACAAAGTGTATCAAGTATACAAATTAACACACTTGATACACTTTGTCACACTTGTGTGTTGTCTGTTATATCTCAGTAATTCCAGCAGTACCTGGAGGTTGGCAACCCTAATTCCTGCCCTAGGGTTGCCAATCTCCAGGTGGTGGCTGGAAAGCTCCTGAGGTTACAAGTGATCTCCAGGCAACAGAGATCAGTTCACCTGGAGAAAATGGCCACTTTGGAAGGTGGATTCTATGGCATTATATTCCACTGAAGCCCCTTCTGTTCCCAAACCCCACCCTTCTCAGGCTCTTCTCCCAAAATCTCCAGATATTTCCCAAAACAGAGCTGGCAACCCTACAGGTAGGGCCTGGAGATCTCCTGGAATTACAAGTGATCTCCAGACTACAGAGATCAGTTCCCCTGGAGGAAATGACTGCTTTGAAAGGTGGACTCTATAGCATCACATTTCCACTGTGGTCCTTCCCCTCCCCAAATACAGGCTCCAACCCCAAGACTCCAAGAATTTCCCAACACGTAGTTGGCAACCCTATCCTGCCCTGAATGTAGACTTTTGAGAACGTTCTCCATAGCAGTTATGGGAAACAGTGTACTAGACTGGGTGGGCCTTTGGTGTGGGGTTGTCAGGTCCTCCCCAGCCACCGGCAGGAGCTTCATGGGGGTGGGGCTGGAGGCGGCAATCCGTGTGCACAATGTGATGATGTCACTTCCGGGTTTACCCTGGAAGCGCCTGCATCACACCAGGACGCTCCGGCACTGGCCTCCAAAAACTCTATGGTTTCCATAGAGGGTTTTTTTTTGGGGGGGGGGAGTGTTAGAACGTCCCCTGCCGCACCACCGGCCCTTTTAAGGTAAACCAGGAAGCAACGTCATCATACTAGGTGCGTGGATTGCTTCCCCCCTTTCAGCTGGCCTGCTTCCACCCGATGACCTGCTGAGGTTCTGTGGGCAGTCGGGTGGACAGCTCCGGGTCCAGAAATTCCTGGAGATTTTTGGGGCGGAGCCTGAGGAGGCCAGGGTTTGGGGAGGGGAGGGACTTTAATGCCATAGAGCCCAATTGCCAAAGCTGCCATTTTCTCCAGGTGAACTGATCCCTGTTGGCAGAAGATCAGTTGTAATGGCAGATCTCCAGCTAGCACGTGGAGGTTGGCAACCCTAGTGGACAGCCCAATTAATTAGTGGGAGATTGCCCACTATTACCGGGCAAATGGCAACCTTACTTTGGAGGAAGGGGTACAGAACAGGTTGTCAACCTCCTGGTAATGGCTGAAGGTCTCCCAGAATTGCAATTGATCGCCAGATGACAGAGATCAGTTCTCCTGGAGAAAACGGCTGTTGTGGAAGGTGGACTCTATAGCCTTATACCCCTCTGAGATCCCTCCCTTCCCTAAACCTCACCCTCTGCAGTCTCTACTTCTGAAATTTCCAGGAATTTCTCAACCAGGAGCTGGCAATCCTACATACAGATGTTTCCGTGGAGAAGCTTAAGTTGGTTTCTGTGTATTTGGATGTATGCAAAACATGCCAGAAATGTTGGAACCCATCCTATGGAATTTAAAAATAAAAAATAAAACCTAAAGCAAACAAGAACATTTTTTTTTAACATGAACACCCTCTGATTCTCTCTGTTCTCCAGAATGTTAAAAACTGTGTGGACGAGCCCGTTCAGCACATTCTATTCATGCTCAGTGTAAATAAATAAGGTTTAAGTCTCAGCAGAGATTGAGTGTGCTTCTGGACCCGACGCAGAGAATTAAGGCTTGATTTTAGTGGCTTAGGGGGGTGGGGGGAGGAGGAAAATAGAGGCAGGAAGGAAAGGGCCGCCTCAGAATTTTGGCTTGGCTTTTGGCGTTGGCTTCCTTCAACACTCCGGCTGGCCCACAGCGAAACCGCGCAGAGGGGCACAGACGGAGAGGCCGCTCATTTCTCCCCTTCCGCTGGGCCAGGAGAGAGACTCCTGCAGACGGAGATCTGGGAGCTATGCCTTGCATTTGGGCTGTGCTTTTCATTTTAATGGGTAAGTGTTATCATCGTTTTCAGAGGGCAGTTGTTTTGGAAACAACTGTCTTCTAAAAGGGGGGAAAGGGAAGAAATAGGTTTTTCAAATGTGCTTGTCCGGTACAGGGAACAAGCCGCATTTCAGTCGACAGTGTGCTTTCTCAAAGCCATTTAATCGGTTCCAGGGCTTACAAAAAATACATGATACTTTGAACTGCTGCCAAGAACCCAAAGTGGCACTGAGAAAATGGCATGCTGGTTGTGGTGCCAAACCCCCCCCCATTGTGAATACAGAGCCTGTGTGGTGTAGTGGTTAAGAGCAGTGGTTTGGAGCAGTGGACTCTAATCTGGAGAACCGGGTTTGATTCCCTACTCCTCCACATGAGGGGCGGACACTAATCTGGTGAACCAGGTTGGTTTCCCCACTCCTACCCCTGAAGCCAGCTGGGTGACCTTAGGCTAGTCACAGTTCTCTTGGAGCTCTCTCTATCCCACCTTCCTCACAGGGTCTCTGTTATGACGAGGGGCAGGGAAGGTGATTGTAAGCCAGTTTGATTCTTCCTTACGTGGTAGAGAAAGTTGGCATATAAAAACCAACTCTTCTTCTTCATTTACATCTTCATCTTCCCTGAACATGAGGAGAAACTTTGGCAATAGCAATGAAGAATCTTATAAAACAATTTTTTCCCCTCTCTTGTTTAATAATGCAGCATTTCAAGATTTTTTTTGGTATGTGTAAAGGGATTAGAGAGGAAAATAATTTGCAGAAAGCTAGATCTTTGATTGGTTCTTGTGGGTTATCAGGGCTGTGTGACCATGGTGTTGGTATTTTCTTTCCTGACGTTTCGCCAGCAGCTGTGGCAGGCATCTTCAGGGGAGTAACACTGAAGGAGAGTGTCTCTCAGTGTCAAGTGTGTAGGAAGAGTAATATATAGTCAGAAAGGGGTTGGGTTGAGCTGAATCATTGTCCTGCAAAAAGTATCAAAGGTAATGTGCTAATCATTGTCCTGTAAATATCAAGATAACGTGCTAATGAGGGTGTGGTATGTTAATATGGAACCATTGTATCCTGAAGTGATCTGTTAATGTGTGAAATCCAAAACTAATCTGCATGGCTATTGTTGACTGTAGTCTTTGTTAGTCTGGAGGTTTTCAGGACAGAAAGTCAGATTGCACAGAGAAGCCATTGAAATTCATAAACATCAGCACAACTTTAACAGAAAAGAAGAGAGTTTAAGAATGAATAAGGCTTGGCTTCCTGTCAACAATAGCCATGGAGATATCTAGGGCGGAGCCTAAGGAGGGTGGGGTTTGGGGAGGGGAGGGACTTCAATGCCATAGAATCCAATTGCCAAAGCTGCCATTTTCTCCAGGAGAACTGATCTCTATTGGCTGGAGATCAGTTGAAATAGCAGGAGATCTCCGGCTAGTACCTGGGAGTTGGCAACCCTACTGTGCCGGCGTAGGCCAAGGGCTGGGCGGTGCCCGCAGTCCTCAGACGTGCGGGGGGGTATCTAGCCCCTTTCGGAGCAGGCAACAAAGATTCTGTTATCTCTCAAGGTTAGTATTCAGAGGCGTCGTCAAAACAGGCAGGAGTCAACGGCCGGAAAGATCAATCATAGCAGTAGCAAGAAGACAGGGAAATTGCACGGTTGCTTCCGCAAAGTGAAAGCGTGCCTGCACTGCCTTTATCAGTCAGTGCACTTCCAAGCTAGGCTTCATCCTGCAACGACTCAGCACCAGTTCTCTGTCTGCTTAGGCTTTCCAGGCGAGCACTCCTTCGCCTACCCTGCAAAACTATACGCTGGCGAGTCCTGATATGCCTATCAGGTTCAGGTGAGCTTGGAGGGCTGCCATTCTCAGCTTCCACTGCAGGTGTTGGGGGATGAGTAGCTTCTGTCTGCCCTTGTTCCATCTCTCTGCCTAGCTGTGGTTCCTGCTGAGTTGTTTCAGGCTCCTGTACTACTGACTGCAATGGAGGTACTGAAGGCCCAGAGGCAACCTGTTCCTCCACTTCAGCTTCAGAGTCCTCTGGGTCCTCAGCTCCGAAGGCAGGGCCCATGACACCTACAATCTGTAGAGACTGATTTTTGAACATGTTCAAAAACATGCTTCTTACCTGGTACACATTTTGGCCCAGTTGGTTTTTCTTATTCTTTCTCTTTAGAAAAAAAAGTCCTATGCAAATATTACGTTCTTGCTGCCTTTCTCCCATGCTGAACAACTTTTATCCAGCCAGAGCTGAATAAAATTTATCACATGATAAATTCTCACTTGCCTGTCAACAGCACAGTCCTCAGCAGAGATGAGCCTTTCTAAGTCCATTGAAGTCGCTGGGCTTAACAGGGTGTAGCTCTACTTAGGACTGCACTAGCCGTTGCTTAGAAGTAGCCGAACACTTAAGCTTTAAGGGACCAAGGAACTCTCCAACCCACATCTAGACCCTACATGATCATAGACAACCACTGTTCTCAGTAGGGTGGGAAATAATAGCATGAGGTCTATCTTACACTGAGGAGCAGTGCAGTGCAGTGGTTAGTAGGGTTGCCAGGTCCCTCTTCGCCACCGGCGGGATGTTTTTGTGGTGGAGCCTGAGGAGGGTGGGGTTTGGGGAGGGACTTCAATGCCATAGAGTCCAGTTGCCAAAGCGGCCATTTTCTCCAGGGGGACTGATCTCTATCGGCTGCAGCTCAGTTGTAATAGCAGGAGATCTCCAGCCACCACCTGGAGGTTGGCATCCTTGATTGTTCCCCAGTTGCTAGTTAGAACTAACAGCCACCAACTTCTTTTACAGAAGGAGGAGGGACGGGGGTGTCTGGCCATCTTTTCCACAGAGGAGATTATCTGATGGAAGAGCCCTTTGGCTTTATCACCTACGTATTTCTCAGTACCTCTTACACATAAAGCGGCCGTAGGTCACTGCTCATCTGGTCCAGTCCATGGAGGCTGATGCCGTTTAGAGCTGAGCTTAAGGGCCTGATCCTGACGGAGCTCCCGGTGCGATGGAGCCAGGCGATCTCGTCCCACCCGCAACGCCTTTGCAAGTGCCCAAAGCAGCAGTGGCAGGAGGCCATAATGTCTCGTTTGGCCCTTGGTGGTGGAAATAGGGTTGCCAGCTCCAGGTTGGGAAATACCTGGATAATTTGGGGGTGAAGTCTGAAGAGGGCAGAGTTTGGGGAGGGGAGGGACTTCAGTGGGGTAGAATGCCATACGGTCCTCCTTCCAAAGGGGCCATTTTCTCCAAGTGAACCCATCTCTGTCACCTGGAGATCAGTTGTAATAGCGAAATGTCTCCAGCCATCACCTGGAGGTTGTGCAACCGAAACAAGAGCTAGTGCCCCAAATGTGACTAGTGGAATTCTCAAGCACTTATGGCAAAACAGACAAAAATATGCTGATAAGGCAATCGTTATATTGTGCATACAAACCGCAAAATGCAAAACAGTGATATACACAAATAATTTCAAAGAAGAAAATACAACAGCCCATGTAGTTTAAGGTCCTTGCAGCTTGTAAAGGAGTCCTTGCAGCTGTGTAGGTGAACTCCAATTGTAAAGGAGTCCTTGCAGCTGTGTAGGTGAACTCCAAAATAGGTTTCCGGTAAAAGTCCTATTTCGCATGAACGCTTTTTCATCATTGGCAGTTCACTATAACACTATAACATTATCCACTTCTTTGAAATTATTTGTGTTTATCACTGTTTTGCATTTTGTGGTTTGTATGCACAATATAACGATTGCCTTATCAGCATATTTTTGTCTGTTTTGCCATAAGTGCTTGAGAATTCCAGTAATCACCTGGAGGTTGGCAACCCTAGGTGCCGTCACGTTCCCCCCCCCCCCCGGGTCCTGAGAGAAATCTCCAGAGCTGCTTGTGATATGGCAAAAGCCCCACAGGGAGCTTGCGACCTCTTGAGAATGCCTAAAATGGGCCTGTTTTTTTCTTTAGGGGAAGGGGAGCTGCGGCTGAAGGTCATGCAACTGCTCTGGAGTAACGTGGACGCCAGGGTGCGATTCACAGATCAGCAGAGCCAGATGTTTGCTCTCGGTTTAATTTTTAATAAGATGCCCCCTCCCCCCACATCCAATACCTCTAGAGAAACCCAATGAACTTTATAGGTACGGCTGGAAAACCATTTTGAACGGGATTTCCTTTGAGCCCGTCCAAACGTTTATATTCCCACCGTAACCACAAACCCTCCTTCTGTCGGAATGTTTGTATTGTGTGCTTTTTAATAGTGGGAACCAATCAGAATTTTATCCCAGTTACTCCAGAGGAACAATTCTGATTTTATGGGCCGGGAGAGAGGCCAGGTTTTCATTAAAGCCAAACACAAATGGAACAAATAGTAGGGCTTTGGTGAATAAATAGTATACGGCTTTGCATTGGTGCAGGATTCGTAGGTCTTGCTTTCTGATCTTACTGTTGTTGTTTTTTAAATAGTCTTGTGTTTTTAAATGGAAAATGATTATCCAGGCCTTTCATGGGGTTGCCAACCTCCAGGAGGTGGCTGGCGATCTCCTGCTATTATAACTGATCTCCAGGCAACAAAGAGCAGTTCCCCTGGAGAAAATGGACGCTTTGGAAGGTGGAGTCTATGGCAATTATACCCCATTGCAGCCCGTCCCCTCCTCAAACCCCACCCTCCTCAGGCTCCACCCTCAAAATCTCCAGGTATTTTCCAACCTGGAGCTGGCAACCCTGGCCTTTCACCTGGATAGGCCAGGCTGCCCCAATCTTGTCAGATCTCAGAATAGGGTTGCCAGCTCTAGATTGGGAAATATCTGGAGATTTTTGGGGTGAGCCTGAGGAGGGCGGGGTTTGGGGAGGGGAGGGACTTCAGTGCCATAGAGTCCAATTGCCAACGCAGCCATTTTCTCCAGGGGAACTGATCTCTATCGGCTGGAGATCAGTTGTAACAACAGGAGATCTCCAACCTGGAGGTTGGCAACCCTATTTGGAAGCTAAGCATGGTTAGCCCTGGTCAGTATCTGGATGGGAGACCACCAAGGAATACCATGTTTGCGAGGTGGAGGCAGGCAATGGCAAACCACCTCTGAACGTCTCTCGCCTTGAAAACCCCAGGATGTCACCATAAGTCAGCTGTGACTTGACAGGCAAAAAAACAAAAACAAAAAATTGATTCTTTTACACTGATTTTATGCTGGGCCTTGGGAGAAAGTTTAGGTCCAAAAGTCAATATATACATTTGATAATACAATAGGCCTTCTTTGGTACTCCACCAGATGTTGATGTTAGGGTTGCTACTTCTCTGGAGGAAAAAAAAATGTTCTCACGCATTTTCCCAGCCCCAGGTGGCATACAACCATCAACATCTCCGGCCTGACCTTAGCTAGCCCCCATCTCTCTTTTCAGGCAGTGCCATAACCATTGATAATATAATGGCTAATACTTAGGGTTGCTAACCTCCAGGTAATAGCTGGAGATCTCCTGCTATTATAACTGATCTCCAGCCGACAGAGATCAGTTCCCCTGGAGAAAACGGCCACTTTGCCAATTGGACTCTACGGCATTGAAGTCCCTCCCCTCCCCAAACCCTGCCCTCCTCAGGCTCCGCCCCAAAAGCCTCTCCCCAGTGGCTGTTTCCTCACGGTCACCCCTGCCGACTGCTTCGGAGCTTCCTTTTGATCATGCATGCCTTTTCTGCCCTTCAGAGGTCACCTCGCTCTCCCTACGTGTTTTGCCCACATTTTCCTGATTCTGGCTAAAACAGCATCTGGAAAACATGGGCAAAACATGCGGGGAGAGCGAGGAGACCTCTGAGTGTTGGAAAGGGCATGCATAATCAAAAGGAAGCCCCAAAGCAAGTCAGCGGGGATGGCCACGGGGAAACGCCCCTGCATAAAAGCCTAAGTTGCACCAACAGTCCTATCAAACGGCACCCGATTTAACATGCTCAAGGCTGTTTCCATTTCTGAGTACAATCAGTCCTTTACTCTGCAAACGCAAACCAGCAAAGCCAAAGCATTCAGCCAAGGGAGTTCATATTTCTGTGATGTGATGTTTTGGACAGCGGGAGAGTTGTCACGGAA
This sequence comes from Euleptes europaea, assembly GCF_029931775.1. Taxonomy (NCBI): domain Eukaryota; kingdom Metazoa; phylum Chordata; class Lepidosauria; order Squamata; family Sphaerodactylidae; genus Euleptes; species Euleptes europaea. The sequence goes on from NC_079316.1 coordinate 109,639,222, forward strand.
ATCACAAATGCCAAGAGTGAAAGCTTCATGGTCAAGAACGTAAGGAAAATACTGGGCTGGCTCAGACCGGTGGTCCATTCATTCAGCACCAGAGGTTTACTGCCTTTGGATGTGGAGATTCCTTTGTGTTTTGACTTCCTTTTTTTTTTTTTTTTAATAAATTTTTATTGATTTTTTAAAGCTATAAATTCTCCATAATTTTGACAACAGCGTAAAAATAATATCACAATCGCAATTATATTGATTGTTGTCTTAATTACCATTAAACATAAAAAATATGACAACTTCCCCGTCACCTCCATCTACCTCTTAATAAAGTATTATTAGCCTTCGTTAACATATACTGATCCTAGCATTAATTTCATTCTAAAGTTTCATGTTTTATAAAGTTTTACATTCTGGATCAAAATAAAAAGTAGCCTTCCATTATTCCCAGATCTTGTACATTATCACAATGATTCCTTCAATACTCCCCTGTGTTTTGACTTCCTAATGAAAGAGAAGTGGGCTTATGTTTGGCCCTGTTCATCTGCTGAGCGCCCCCGAGATTCTGCCACGCAGCTGCCGTGCATCGGAAAAGATTCCAGGGCAGGTTTTAGGGAACCGTGTCTCCTTTAACAAGGGCCAGTGGACAGACCTGTTTGTCTTTACCATCAGGTGGACTGTCATGTGCGGCGTGGCGAGCCAGTATGGTGTAGTGGTAACGAGCAGTGGACTCCAATTTAGAGAACCGGGTTCGATTCCCCCCTCCTCCACATGAGCAGTGGACGCTAATCTGGAGAACTGGGCTTGTTTCCCCCCTCCTCCACATGAAGCCAGCTGGGTGACCTTGAGCTAGTCACAGTTCTCTCCGAACTCTCTCAGCCCCACCTACCTCACAAGGGTCCTGTTGTCGGGAGAGGAAGGGAAGGCGATTGTAAGCTGGTTTGATTCTCCTTAAAAGGTAGAGAAAATGGGCATATAAAAACGAACTCCTCCTCCAACTCCTCCTCCTCTTCCTCTTCCTCTTCTGTCCAGTCCCCTGGCATAGGGAGGGGAACCCCCACCCCCAGGTCCTGTCGCCGGCCATCTCTGCAAGCAGCAGCGGGAGAAAAATTTTAAAAAAGCAAAGGCACGTGCACTCTTAACGCCACTTCAAGGGAAAACCCAAATGTGATGGAGGTTGTTCTAGGACTCGCCGTAAACTCTATGGTCTAGCCACAGATTTTCTGGTGATCCCTGGAGCTTCTTTCTGTCACTTCCTGGTGTTCCCCAGAGGTATTGTAATGGCATATGCAACATCACAGCCTTTTCATGGCCCTGCCCCAAATCCTCCCGCCAGTTGCTGGGCCTGGCTTGGCACTAGCATTGCCAGGTCCCTCTTCGCCACCAGTGGGAGGTTTTTGGGATGGAGCCTGAGGAGGGCATGGTTTCGGGAGGGGAGGGGCTTCAATGCCATAGAGTCCAATTGCCAAAGCTGCCCTTTTCTCCAGGGGAACTGATCTCTATTGGCTGGAGATCAGTTGTAATAGCGGGAGATCTCCAGCTGGAGGTTGGCAACCCTACTTGGCAACACTGACGCAGACGGAGAACACAGCCCAAACTGCACTCCATTCGCTCCTGTGCAGGGGGAAAGACTTGCAGGAAAATTTGATGTGCTGTTAGTACTCCGCTTGCGGGAGACCCACCGATAAGCTTCTAAGCAACCACAGAATTCCTTGGAACTCAGCTTGGAAAACCACACACACGCACATTGCTTTGTAGGCACACACTTACGGAAAACAATCATTTTCTGCATTGCACAAACCGCTCTTGAGAAATAGAGAGCATGACCTCAGCACGCTAGTTTGTGCTCTCTCCCCTCCCCTCCACGTCCTGGCAGAGCTCTTACTCGAGAGCAGGTTCCCCATCCTTGGGCTGGAAGCCACGCTTCCAAATCTGTGTTTTGTTCGAACAAGAGACGCCGTGTTCCCTTTCTGCAAAGCAAGCAACAAAAACAAGAAAGTTAATGAGGCCACGCCACATGCAGATAATGGAAAGAAATAGCCTGATCAAGTGGTGTGGGCCTCAGAGAAACTAGTGTAGGGTTGCCAACCTCCAGGTGGTGGCTGGAGATCTCCCGCTATTATAACTCTCCAGAAGACAGAAATCAGTTCCCCTGGAGAAAATGGCCGCTTTGGAGGTCCCTTGAGGTCCCCTTCCCTTCCTCTCCCTGGGCTTCTCCCCCAAATCTCCAGGAATTTCGCAGCCCAGAGTTGGCAACCCTAAAAACAACCCATACAGTTAATTTGTAGTTATGTATTCAGAAAGGGATTTTTCCCCTTACACCTCCTGAAGGGTGGGGGGAAACAAATGTAGCCATCAGCTCATTTTCCCTGCCAAAGCTACTTGGAAGGGGAAAGTGGATTGGTAGGGTTGCCAGGTTCCTCTTTGCCACCAGCGGGAGATTTTTGGGGTGGAGCCTGAGGAGGGCGGGGTTTGGGGAGGGGAGAGACTTCAATGCCATAGAGTTCAGTGGCCATTTTTCTCCAGGTGATCTGATCTCTATCGGCTGGAAATCAGTTGAATTAGCAGGAGATCTTCTGCTACTACCTGGCAGTTAGAACTCAAAGAAAAGACTAGTGCCAAATTGGGAAATAGTTATGAAAACAACCAGCATTTATGGCATGAAATAAAGATATATCTCAGACTAAGAACAACGTGTTGTGATTCATAAATTCACATAAACACACATCATCTGAACTTAGCTCTTAGAACACTGAGTCATTGTGAAATACAATATAGCAGTACAGAGTTCCATAATATAGAACAATTTTCCATGAATGCCATAATATTTTTTCAAAGTTCTGCAATAGCAAGAGAAATATCTTCCACGGATGCCAAAAAATAGGTTTCCAAAAGGTAGTCCTATTTTGCATAGGCTTTTTCAATTTCGGCAGTCCTGCGAAGTTCAACTCATCGCCATCCGCTTGCAAAATGGGGCTACACGCCAGCGTTCTTTGAACAAATGTTTTGAACGGCTCAAGTTGAACTTCGCAGGACTGCCGAAATTGAAAAAGCCTATGTGAGATAGGACTACCTTTTGGAAACCTATTTTTTGGCATCCGTGGAAGATATTCTCCTGCTATTGCAGAACTTTGAAAAAATATTACGGCATTCATGGAAAATTGTTCTATATTATGGAACTCTGTACTGCTATATTGTATTTCACAATGACTCAGTGTTCTAAGAGCTAAGTTCAGATGATATGTGTTTAGGTGAATTTATGAATTACAACACATTGTTTTTAGTTTGAGATATATCTTTATTTCATGCCATAAGTGCTGGTTGTTTTCATAACTACCTGGAAGTTGGCAACCCTATGGATCGGAGCCTTAGAAACGCAGGTGTAGAAAAGCCCAACATCACAAGAGATCCATGTTTAGTTCTATTCTAGATGTCAGCAGTGAACGGCCAACAAAGCCATTCTGTGTAGTCTGCAGAGCCAGCTTGCCTTTGAAAAATGTTTCTAGTCCTCATTGGTTATATTTTATTTAATCTCAGACTTGGAACAAACCACCATTTTCATGGAGGTTAGGGCTATCCATGGGTACTAGTCAAAATGGATACTAGTCATGATACATAATGGATACTAGTCATGATGCATACCTATTCTCTCCAGGTGCCTCTAGAAAGCCCACAAGCAAGACGACTGCAGCAGCATTGTCTGCCTGTGTTCCACAGCATCTAATGTAATAGGCATGCTCCTCTGATCCTGGAGAGAATAGGTTTGCATCATGACTGGTATCCACTTTGACTAGTAGTAGGGTTGCCAGGTCCCTCTTCGCCACCAGCGGGAGGTTTTGGGGCGGAGCCTGAGGAGAGCGGGGTTTGGCAAGGGGAGGGACTTCAATGCCATAGAGTCCAATTGCCAAAGCAGCCATTTTCTCCAGGTGAACTGATCCCTATTGGCGGGAGATCAGTTGTAATAGCAGGAGATCTCCAGCTAGTACCTGGAGGTTGGCAACCCTAACTAGTAGCCATGAATACCCCTCTTTTCTATGAACATTTCCACTCCCCTCTTAAAGCCTTCCAAGTTGGCAGCCATCACCACATCCTGGGGCAGGGTGTTCCACAATTTCACTATGCTTTGTGTGACGAAATACTTCCTTTGATCTGTTTTGAATCTCTCACCCTCCAGCTTCAGCAGATGACCCTGTGTTCTGGTATTATGAGAGAGGGAGAAAAGCTTCTCCCTGTCCACTCTCCATACCATGCGTAATTTTATAGACCCCTATCATGTCTCCCCTTAGCCACCTTCTTTGCAAGCTAAACAGCCCTAAGCATTTTAACGAAGCAAAGGAAGAAGGCAGAGTGAGAACAGCGGAACAGCAGCAATGGGCAGAAGGCAGAGTGAGAACAGCGGAACAGCAGCAATGGGCAGAAGGCAGTAAAGGTAGCGAGGAGCATCACAGAGGATGTCTCACCAGATCTGCAGGGGATCCGGCTATGCCAGGGGCTCAGCCAGCATCACCAGAAGGCTCACCAAGGCGAAGGAATAGAGATGCAGAAGGGTCAGGATGAAGATGCAAAGCAGGCGACAAAAGTGCGAGGCTACAAGCCCAGTGTAGAACACTAGCCTACGAGAGTAATGAGGCTGATACACCCCACCAGGCTGGGAATGCCAGAATGGCCCAATGAGCAACAGTTGGCTGTGTTAAGATAAGGGGCTGTTTAAGTGGGCAATGAGGCAGGCCCCCACCCACTCAGTGTATCGGCAGTGTGCTCTTGTTACTCTCTGGATTCCTGCTAGCTTGACCTTGGAACCAAACCGGAATCTGGCCTTGGATTGATCCTGCATACAGACGCCCTGGACTTGTACTTGGACATGAATAACATGGTGCTTGACCTTGGAGTGGTTCCCTGACTCTGCTGGATGCCTCTGGCCCTTTGCTGGCATCAGGACACCTGATTTTCAGTACGGGCTGATGTTTTACGTTTCGGGGTGTTTTTCTGCTGTCAAGTCAGAGCCAACTTATGGCGACCCCATAGGGTTTGCCATTGCCTGGCTCTGTGTAGTGACTCTGGACTTCCTTAGTGCTAACAAGGGCCAACCCTGCTTCGCTTCCGAGATCGGACATGAACGGGCTATCCAGGTCAGAGTGCAGTTTTGCCTCAGCATGGTGTTCTGTTGCCTTTCGCTCTCTTACAAGATGTTTGAAACCGAGGATTTTAAAGCGAGAACTGTTTTGCCGGCCGAACCAAGACCAGAAATGTTACTCAAGCGTAGTCCTGAGAGAGCCAGGAGAGAGCGCGCCATGTGCAGCCAAGTAGTGCCTCGGTGCATACTCATCAGCCCAAGAAATTCCAAGCAGATGTTAGCATCGCATATGGAAACAGTTACACACAGGACTGCATGTGGTTTTGTATCTCAGAGCTACGAAGACACTCCCTCTGTTATAAATGACTCACGGTGATTATTACATAATTTTCAATCTAAGTCGGTAATCAGGAACAAAATGTCGCCACGCGGGGCCATAACAAGGAAAACTCCACCTACCGAAGTGCCAGGCATGTTATTGCCCATGCAAAATAGGTCAATTTATGTTAGGGTTGCCAACCTCCAGGTGGTGGGGGAGAAACAGGCACCTCTATACTAATACCAAAGGTTAGGAAAATAGTATAGGAGCGAAGAACATTTACAAACAAGGTGCAATTTATATAAGCTACTGAGATACCTATATACATACAATGTACAAACACAAGTAACCACACTATAACCAACACACAGTATGTACAAAATATACAATCAAAGGGCAAAAAGTCTTTCAAAGGTCTCAGCAGAGTACCAAGTAAGTAATGAGTTCAAGTTCAATATTCAAGATGAATGAGAAGCCACAAATTCACAATAATGTAGAATCCTTCTTCAGTCCTTCAGAGAATTGCTTCTAAAGAGTGTATAGTCATACACAATCATTTTCATATCCCACACAGGGTAAGTATAAATCTGGTTACTATAAGACGTCCAAACGGTACTTCACATCATGCTGCATTGAATCAGCTGATGAAGCCTCCGGCGAAACCTTTCCTTTTACTTTTATCCCTTAGAAGCTCCTTGATCAATTGATCTTGAGCAGCATATATCTAGTGTTGGAGGGATATAAGGACTGAAACAAATCTTGCCACTGACAATGTAGCCTTGGGGTCCCTATCGCTTAGTAAAAAAGGCATTATGTCAGTCACAGAGGCATTGGATTTGTATATTAAAAGGGGGGAAATATAGTGCGATCGAAGTTCCTCGTAAAAGCGGCATTCCAAAAGGGCATGGGCTAATGAGTCAATAGAGCCAGAAGAGCAAGGGCAGATCCTGTCTGAGAAGGGTATATTCAGAATTCTGCCCTGCATTACCATAGAAGGGTTAGCATTCAATCTAGCCAAGCAAAAAGCTCTACAGAGACGAGGAGTTGTTAGATAATATGTATAGGCAGGCAGGCCACATGGAGGGGGTATTCCGAAGAACTGGGATGAACAGACATGACGAGCACGAAAAGTAGTGCTGTTATAATCAAGCTCTTTAATGCGCTTTTTAATTTTGGTAAAAGCTTCAGTTTTCCCAAGATCTGATAACATATCCTGCGAGAAGCCCAACAACGCCAGTTTCTCATCTAAGATTTTTTGCCATGAGGATTTAAAAGGGTCATGCTTCAGAGAAGCTAGGAACCCCTCAGTGCTAAAGCACAGTTTAAGGTGTAGTTTAAAGGCGGCCAACCACGCCCTAGCTTCAAGTGACATTTGGCCAAACTCGGAACGAAGAGTAACGCCAACAACACATCGAGGGGCATTTAGAAGTTTTTGTAAGAACTGAAGCAGTGGACGATCTATAGATTCATTGATGACTGTAATCCAGATGGCAACACCAAAGAGGATAATTGGGGTAATTTGCAGGTTAAAAACCTGAATAGCCCCTGGAATATATTTGCCACCTTTGGTGTGAAAAAAATTGACAATAGCACCAACCCCAGGTTTAATTTTGTTGGACACTGCTTTTTGATGGGCATTCCAATTTAGGTTACGGGGAAAAAGAATGCCAAGGTAAACAAACTCCTTGACTTGGTCAACCTCAAAGCCATCTAATACCCAGCGAAAAAGAGGCATTTTTCTCCTCTTAGTGAAGATCATAATCTTAGATTTATGATGGTTTGTTTTAAGTCCTTCTCTAGAGCAGTACTCAGAAAAAGTTTGCAAAGATCTTTTCAAACCAATTCTTGTGCGGGACAGGAGAACTGCATCATCAGCATAGAGTAGAATCGGGGTGGGATGACTTGCAAGCTTTGGGGGGTCGCAAAGCTCTGAGAAATTGGTTGCCATATCATTCAGGTATAGATTAAACAAGAGAGGAGCAAGGAGGCAACCTTGTCTAACTCCCTTGACCAGCTCAAAGGGCTCGGTTAGTTCTCCTTGGTTGCCACAGCGAACCTGAGCTGTGAGGTTGGTATGAAATTGCTGAATAAGCCATAGTAACCTCCTATCCATAGTAAAATGTGATAGTTTCAACCATGGCCTCTCCCTCGGGATGGTATCAAAAGCTCCCTTAAGATCCATAAAACCCGCATAAAGGGTGCCATTTCTGGGGGAGGAATATTTCTCTGCTAGATGGGAGAGCACTAAACAGTGGTCCGTGACAGACCAACCCCTTCTAAAGCCAATCTGTTCCCAGCCAAGGATGTCATTACTCTCAACCCAGTCCAACAGCCTCTTTAATAAGTAGGAGATGAAGCCTCCGGCGAAACATGGATACCGATCTGGACGACACGTTCTTGTATCTCCTTCTCGTCTGTCTTAACGTGGACTGTAACCACTTACCTGTAGCATTGCTACATATATGCAATACTATTAACATATGAACTATATTGGAATCACTTACCTGGATCAAAAGAACATATAGAATTGATGTTGCTCCTTGCACTTTTGTATACTTGTATATATTGTAAATATTAGTGTCCTTAGTTAAGTATTCCACTAGATAATTTGTACTTTATTATAGTCCTATTGCATTGATTTGTGTGTGCTGGTTTTGTGTTTCAACAGTACCTGGAGATTGGCAACCCTAGGTTGCCAGCTCTGGGTTTAGAAGTACCTGGAGATTTTGGGGGCAGAGTCTGAGGAAGGCAGGGTTTGGGGAGGGACTTCAATGCCATAGAGTCCATTTGCCATTTTCTCCAGGGGAACTGATTTCTCTCGGCTGGACATCAGTTGTAATAGCAGGAGATCTCCAATCACCACCTGGAGGTTAGGAACCCCACTCATACTGCAGATTTAAATTGGGTTAACAATGTTGTTGTTCTTTCTAAAGAACCCTGAGAGCTCAGGCAGAACAACCAGTGTATGTGGCTGTGACGGACCTTTTCTTTAAACTAAGGGGACCCCGAACAGCCTCTTCTGATTTTGGGGAACCAGGTTTGTTTGGAACTGTAAACCTTCCCTGCAGTTGCAAGACGTTCTTAGGGTAGCCCGTGTGTAAAGGCTTTGGATTCACTGCTGTGTTGCAAGGGAAGGACTTTGCACTGTCTCTTAACCCCAGACTTCGGGGGGGGGGGACTAACAGAGAGTTAGAGAGCTAAAATAGATCAAGACCCCGTTTATTCCTGTTCTCTACTGCTCTGACACTAGCGTTACTTATAAAGAAAGTACAGGATGCCAACCATAAACAGAATCTATGAGATGCCAACTCTTTGCCAGATTGATCTATGATAAGTAACATGAAATCAAACAAACATTGATTTAGGATAGCTGTCCACTTCTCCTTAAATTCAGTGTCTTTATGCTGAGATTGACTTCTCCTGTTTTCTGTGACATCTAGGGTTGCCAGGTCCCTCTTCGCCATCGGCGGGAGATTTTTGGGGTGGAGCATGAGGAGGGCGGGGTTTGGGGAGGGGAGGGACTTCAATGCCATAGATGTAAGCCCTTGGCCCGTAGAATCCCCAAAAGCAACAACCCAGACAGGTGGTCCTAAGGTAAGTTGACTTTATTGGAAATCAAGCAGGTAAACAGAGCTTGCATACTACCTAAGCCAAGAATGGCTGGTAAGTGCAAATCAGTAATATATATTGGCATAGCAGATAATGCAGGTTGGCATAGCAACTCAGTCTCCCACGGGAGAGGAATGTCCGAGATAAAGTGTTCGTTAGAACAACAGTCCTTGGCCGAGACAAGCAAAGGAAGGCAGCTGTGAGAAGCTGCGAGAAAATCAAAAGAACTCAGGGGAGCCGAGAATTGTCGAGAACAGGCCTGCTCCTGACATCCTGCTCCCCTTAGGGCCCCCTCCAGGCCTGAAAGGGGGCTGGCTTGTGGGGGTAGGTGGAGTGAAAGGCTCGCACTAGCCGAGGGGCGGCGACGTCGCAGGCGCGTACCCATTCATCATAGGCAGGGGGGAAGTGCCTCCAATGAACGAGATACTGGAGGGAGCCGTGGCGAATGCGAGAGTCCAGGATCTTAGCAACTTCAAAATGCTCCTCCCCCCCCCCCATCACCGGTTGCTCTGGAAGCGGGTCGGGATGCCACTCTGGGGAGGAAGTGTGAGGTTTCAGAAGGCTTACATGGAAAACTGGATGGATACGTCTGAGTGCCTTTGGTAGAGAGAGTTCCACTGTCATGGGGTTGATGATACGAGAAACGGGATAAGGTCCCACAAATTTGGCACTCAGTTTGTCACAAGGATGGGTGGATCGAAGGTTCTTGGTAGACAGGTAGACCAAGTCTATTTTATAGTCTTGGCTAGGAGACCAATGTTTGTCAGCCTGAGCCTTATATTTACGTTTGGCTCGTTCTAAATTCTTAATTAGCCAGGGCCAGGTGGTGTGAATTGCTTCCACCCATGTAGCAACATCCCCATCGCCCTCTCCCCTGGAAATATCAAGCTGGTTGATAGGACCAAAGTCTTGACCATATACAGCTTGAAATGGACTGAACCCTGTGGACTGGGGAACAGCATTGTTATAGGCATATTCAGCAAAAGGTAACAGTTCAACCCAATTATCTTGGTGGTAATTGACATAACAATGAAGGTAACATTCTAACACAGCATTGACACGTTCAGTCTGCCCATCAGTCTGGGGATGGAAAGCACTAGAGAGACCCTGCTCCACCCCCACCAATTTAAGGAAAGCCTTCCAGAATTTAGCCACATAGGTGCCCCCGCGGTCGCTCACAATCTTCTGCGGAAAGGAATGTGGGCGGAAGACATGTGACAAAGAGGCGGGCCAGTTTTGGGGCGGAGGGAATACCTGCGCACGGGATGAGGTGCACCTGTTTGGAGAAAAGATCAGTAACAACCCATAAAACAGTTTTACCCTCACTAAGAGGGAGGTCAGTCATAAAATCCATCGCAATAACCTCCCAGGGTCTAGAGGGGATTTCCAACGGTTGCAGGAGTCCGGGGTTTTCCCTTGAGAACATTTGACAGTGGCACAAGTTGGGCAGCCTCGAATGAAGGAGTCCACATCAGTACGCATTCCCGCCCACCAGAATTGTCTGCGTAACAAGTGAAGAGTTTTTAAGAATCCAAAGTGCCCCACTGTTTTAGCTCCATGGGCTAGTTTTAAGACTTCCCTCCGTAATTCTTTGGGCACATATAGTTTAGAGTCTTTGTACCAGCAACCGCCACGTTCCAGAAGGGAAGGAGGGAGAGTGTGAGCAGAGAGCTCAGTCTGGCAAAGGGCACGGAGCGAGTCCAGGAAGGAATCAGGCAAGTCCATCTTACTCGGTGAGGTGGACGAGGCTGGCTGTCGAACCGGAGAGGAAATCGGAGGAGAGGGTAGAGAGGGCGGCTTGTCCGAGCGTACGGGCGCCGGGGGGGTGGGTGAGGAGAGTGAGGGAGCCTGGTTCAGTGTCTGGACACCCTCCCCCCCAGCGTGGGACTGACATTGGGTTTGCAACCTGGTCTGGCCGGCCAGAGTGGGTAGGAGACCCCTTTGAGCCGGGGTGAATAAGGAGACCGTGGGACGGTCAACTTTGGTAGGATACTGGGGGAGTCTGGAGAGAGCGTCCGCCAGTACGTTCTGTTTACCAGGGATATGTTTGAGTACGAAACAGAATTGGGAAAAGAAGTCAGCCCAACGAAGTTGCTTCGCGGACAGTTTATGGGTCCCAGTAAGGGCCTCCAGATTTTTGTGATCAGTCCAGACTTCAAAGGGGACCTTGGAACCCTCAAGGAATTGTCGCCATGTAGTTAGAGCATGGTAGACGGCGGCTGCTTCTTTTCCCCAAATGGGCCAGTTGAGTTGGGAGTGCACAAACCTTTTAGAAAAATAAGCGCAGGGGACAATCAATTCGAGAAAACATTTATAAAATGATGTATAGATGGCATTTAACACCTAAGAAGATTGCAAAGATATATAAAGTGACATCCCCTAAGTGTTGGAAATGTAATAAGGAAATTGGTTCCTTCTATCATATGTGGTGGACTTGTGATAAAGCTAAAGATTTTTGGGATATGATCTACAATGAATTGAGATTAATAGTTCAAAAAAATATACCCAAAACACCAGAAATGATGCTATTAAGTATGATACCTGATGACTTGCTAACACAAAGAACTTTTTTGATCTATGCTACAACAGCTGCGAGACTGCTTTATGCAGCAAAATGGAAAGGGGCAGAAATTCCTGAGAAAAAAGACTGGATTGGGAAAATGTTTGAATTGGTGGAAATGGCAAAACTTACAGCCATTTTAAATGAAAAAGACAATGTTCGATTTTTAGGGGAATGGGAGGATTGGATGAAATATTGTGAATATGAATTAAAACTGGGGAAAATGGAAGAATACTTATTAATCTGATCTAGAGGACATAATTAATATTAAGAGTTATAATCATTTATATTAATAGAAGATGTTTTATGAAAGTTAAATGAATTTATGATAGTTAAGATCAGACCAATTACGATGGGATGAATACTTTATTAAGAGGTGGAGAGAGGTGATGGGGAAGTCTTAAATTTTCCTTTAATTTGTTTTTTTTGTTATGAATTCGAGAAACCATAACAACATAGAGTTAGAATTTTGAATTTCATATTGCTTTTATTGTTGTTTACTATCATGGAAAATTTGTATTATAAAAACCAATAAAATTATTATAAAAAAGAAAAAGAAAAAGAAAAATAAGCGCAGGGGTGCAGCAGACTATCATTGCCCTGCTGCAGAAGGGCACCTCCCATGGCTACATCCGAAGCATCTACTTGCACTATAAACATACGATCAGGATCAGGATGCTTTAAAACCGGTTCAGAAGTGAACAGTTGTTTAAGGGTATCAAAAGCACTTTGGCATTGGAGAGTCCATTGAACCTTAGCTGTGGGTAAAGAGGCTGAAGCCCCCTTGTCCTTAGTCTTTAGAAGGTCAGTGATTGGCAGAGCAATTTGGGCAAAGTTGGGAATGAATCCCCGATAAAAGTTTGCAAAGCCAAGAAATTGTTGCACTTGCTTATGGGTTGAGGGGGGAGCCCAATCAACAACCGACTGAACCTTGGCGGGGTCTGTGGTGAGACCTTGGTGTGAGATAATGTAACCCAGAAATGTCAATATTTTTTTTGGTGGAATTCGCATTTGGATACCTTAGCATAGAGCTGATTGTCCCGGAGACGTCTCGCACCAAAGCTACATGCTCTTCCATGGAGTTAGAATAAATGAGGATGTCATCCAGATAAACCACCACGCCCCGGTATAACAAATCATGGAGGATCTCGTTTATGAATTGCATGAAGACCCCCGGTGCCCCCTTTAATCCGAAGGGCATGACAAGGAACTCAAACATACTGAAACAGCTGGAAAAGGCTGTGAGGGGCTCATTACAGGGTTCACAAATGCGAACCCTGTAATAGGCTTCGACTAAGTCCAGTTTAGTGAAAATGCGCCCCTCCTTTAGCTGTCCTAAGATATCTGAAATTAGAGGGATGGGGTAGGCGTTAGTTCGAGTGACAGCATTGAGCTTCCAAAAGTCTATGCACAGGCGTAAGTCGCCTGTTTTTTTACGGACAAAGAAAGCAGGAGCTGAGTAGGGAGCTGAAGACAGTCGAATGAAACCACGAGCAAGGTTTTTGTCCAAAAAGTCTCGCAATACAGTACGTTCGGCAGTGCTCATGGGATATATTTTACTTTTAGGAAGTTTACCATCCCCCTCCACTTCGATGGCACAGTCCGTCCTACGGTGGGGGGCAGAGCATCGCATTCTTTTACATCGAAAATGTCCGCAAAATCTCGATACTCTACAGGCAGCACTAGGGGGGGGTGTGTCAGAGACTAAGGCTGAGGCTGTCAGAAGAACTACTGTGACTTCGTGTTGGTGTTGGGCGCAGTCAGGATGCGAAAAAGTGATAGTATCGGCCTTCTAGTCTATAGAGGGGCTGTGCCCCTTTAGCCAGTTTATTCCCAAAATGACTTTGTATTGGATGGGGGCTATAGTGAAGTCTATTTGCTCCCAATGAGAGCCGATACCCATCACTACGCCGCGTGTGCAACGGTCCACTGGACCTCCCCTAAAGCTACTGCCATGCATTTGAGCGAATTGGATGGGATCAGGCAGTGTCTCTGATTTGACTTTAAGCGCTTGAAAAGTGGCTTCATTGATTAGAGAGCGCCCACAATCAGAGTCTATGAGTGTTTTAACGTGTAGCTGGGGGCCTCTTTTGTAGTGTTGTAACACTACATCCACATACACGGTAGTTTCAACTTCACTCACCCAAACAGGAGTCTTGGGTTTTGCAGGAGTAGCTGCAAGGGGCTGCGGTGCCGCTTCACTCACCGCAGACCTTGCCCGTTTGTTTGAGAGATCCAAAGGAGACTCCAAATTTAAAGCGGGGGAATCCCAGCTGCAATCTTCATCCAAGGAAGATGAGCCGTCTCCCAATGGGGCACCTGTAATCCGGGACCCCAATGGGTTAGCAGATGTAGGTGCACTGAGTGCTTCTCCGACATGGAGTGCAGGCGACGCGGAATGCAGGATTAAAGCGGGGGAATCCCAGCTGCGATCTTCATCCGAGGAAGGTGAGCCGTCCCCCAATGGGGCACTTGTAATCCGGGACCCCGATGGGTCAGCAGATGTAGGTGCACTGGGTGCTTCTCCGACGTGGAGTGCAGGCGATGCGTGTCGTTCCAGTGCAGTGCTACGGGTGGCCGCGGTGCCTTTGCGCAGAGGTCGCCCCCGAGTCCAGGGTGGCCCTTCTGGTCGGGGAGGAAGTGTCCGGTCCGAACAAAGTGGGCAGGTTGAAGCAAAGTGGCCCATGGTGCCGCAAACGAGACAGGTTCCCTTCTGGGACCGAGACACGCTGTCCTGAGAGGGTTGGGTTGGTCTCTGTGGTACGGGAGCTGCATTTTGCAGTGGAGGGTTTTGACTGCTCTCCTCTCTGGCCCGACGTCGGGCTGGGGGCACTGGGGGTAGCACTGGCGGTTGTCCTGGAACCGGCAACACTGGTTGTCCAGGGAGTAGCAGGACTGGTACCCCCGGTTGGGCTGGTTGGACTGGCTGTCCTGGAGGGAGCAAAAGTGGCTGTCTCAGCGGCGGACCTTGTGGTCGTGGAGCCGGCTGAGTTGGCTGTGTCGGCACCTGTTGCACGGTGGGAGTTTGAGCGTGCTATAAGTGTGCGTTGTCCCGCAGTAGGAGCTCCATTCGGTCTTGTAGACGGGATACCCGATCGGTTGAGTCCCGGTTATGGTCTCGTAAGAGACGCCTTTCGTCCTCAGTTTCCCCAGTGCATCGGGACTGGCTGACTCGGAGACCAGTAGCCCAGTGGGGTTAATTACAGTACAAGTCCTCCTTAACGGAGAAATCCAGCTCGGTCAGACGCCCGGCAAGCCGGTGTGCGTGGTGCCCTTCTTGAGGCAGACCGTAGGCTGGAGAAAACGAGGGGAGTAGCCCGAAGCCAGTGCTCTCCTTGGGACGCATGTCCGTTACTGTCAGTGTGCCGTCTTGAGCTGCGACCAAAGCAGCAGTCGCGTCCGCGGCTCGTAGTTGCTCCTTGGCCCACTTCTGATCGGTGAGAGCCTGGTCGGCCTCGAGCCGAATGGCGACAGCCGCTGTGACGATTGGGAGGGCCTCATATTCCAGAAAGGAAAGGAGCTCGGCAGAATCATGATTCAATAGCGGTTGCACTCGGACCGCCAGCGCAGTGGCATCTGCTCCGAACTCAGGGGTTAAAAGTTTCGTGAGTTCAGCTACCGTGACTGTAGTCGAAGTGAGTCCCAGAAACAGTGACGCCATCCGGGCTGCAACCTCTTGTGCCTCCTTCAAGCACAAGTTGGGATCAGGAGCGGTTGACATCGGAGGTCCCGCTCCCGCCATGGATCGGGGCGGATCGGGTTCCTGCTGCGCCTCAGTAGGCACGTCCTGCAGCAGCAGAGTAGGGCCGTGTGGGAAGTCATCCGACGATCCCAACGGGAGGGGGCAACGTCCAGGACCCTCCAGGGTTTCAGTAGGGAAACCCTTTCCCAGGGAGCTCCCTGCTCCCACCCGGGACATAGGCGAACCCTCCAGGGCTCTAGCCAGGTCACACACTCGGAGAGCACGTCCTCTGCTCCAATACGAGATCCCGGCGATCCCTCCAGGGCTCCAGCCAGGCAGGTAAGAGTAGAGGTGATGATTCTTGGCTTAATGTAAGCCCTTGGCCCGTAGAATCCCAAAAAGCAACAACCCAGACAGGTGGTCCTAAGGTAAGTTGACTTTATTGGAAATCAAGCAGGTAAACAGAGCTTGCATACTAACTAAGCCAAGAATGGCTGGTAAGTGCAAATCAGTAATATATATTGGCATAGCAGATAATGCAGGTTGGCATAGCAACTCAATCTCCCACCGGAGAGGAATGTCCGAGATAAAGTGTCCGTTAGAACAACAGTCCTTGGCCGAGACGAGCAAAGGAAGGCAGCTGTGAGAAGCTGCGAGAAAATCAAAACAACTCAGAGGAGCCGAGGAGCCGAGAATTGTCGAGAACAGGCCCGCTCCTGACAATAGAGTCCAGTTGCCAAAGCAGCCATTTTTCTCCAGGTGATCTGATCTCTATTGGCTGGAGATCAGTTGAATTAGCAGGAGATCTCCTGCCACTACCTGGCAGTTGGCAACCCTAGCGACATCCCTTAGGATACACCTTGAGGAAGTATGTCAGTTTCCCTTTAATTGTGGTTATAGGTATTGTTAGAATGAGGTATCTGTTCACTGAGCAGGATCACACCTGTGACTGATCTGTAATTATCAGCATAAAAGTGAAGTATTTTGAGCCCGTTTGTTAAATGCAACTTAACATTTCTGAAAGAGAATGGAATAGTAGATCTGATATTGTGTGTATTTATGCAAAACGTTGATGAGGTAAGCTTGTATGCAGTCCGTATCCAATTGTCATTAAATGTGTATTATTATGCTTGTATCTTTAATTAACAAACATGTATATATAATTTTGTTGTACTTGGATAAGCATTGGAGAGCACACTGAGGACGTTTGTCCATGAAACGGTATATGTTTCTAGATCACTGTCACTGCAGATGTTCATCCTGATGTGCCGGTGGCAGAGAAGGACCTGGAAACCTAGATTCGACCCTCTTGAACCTACTATTTGGAAGATTGGGGGGAACATGCAGGTACCATAGGGGATATTCCTGAAGAGCAAGGCATCTAACAATTCTTGTAGAACCCAAATGCCAACAGCTTGGAAGACACCTTTGAAAACTTGTCAATGTTTCCCTGCAGTCGCCGCTGATCCGGTTCGTGTCGGCCCCCAAGGCAACCCAGAACGGAACGACTGGTGTAACAACCACAATACAATTCACAGGCGTTTAGATAGCATCCAAGAGGTAAGGGGGATCCCATACATGCCAGCAAGACTCGGTAGGGTTGCCAACCTCCAGTTGTTAAACCAAAAAACACACGTGCTGTAAAACTAGAATAAGTATACAAAACAACAGCAACAATGACCAAATCACTTGCAAAATGTATTATAGTGTGCCTATCAATGACTTATGACAAAATAAACGTGTATGTGTGTATATATATCCCCACAAATATATATATATATATATATATATATATTTATATATCCCCACAAATAGTAATAAATCACAATGAATGAAGTCCTTGTGATTTATTACTATTTGTGGTTTCATACACACACACACACACGTTTATTTTGTCATAAGTCCTTGATATACACACTATAATACATTTTGCAAGTGATTAGGTCATTGTTGCTGTTGTTTTGTATACTTAACCTCCAGATGGTGGCTGGAGATCTCCCACTATTACCACTGATCTCCAGGTGACTGAGATCAATTCACCTGGAGAAAATGGCTGCTCTGGCAATTGGACTTTATGGCATTGAAGTCCCTCCCCTCCCCAAACCCCGCCCTCCTCAGGCTCCGCCCCCAAAATCTCCAGGTATTTCCCAACCCAGAGCTGGCAACCCTATTGATGGTAAATGTTCTTTACTGTCCTCCACTAGAGGGCAGCACAATACCAGACACCCCTACTCCTACCTTATACAAAAATAGGGTTGTTTCTTTGCTCCCCCTGGCTCCAAAGGCTGCACAAATCCTTCTCGAGGCATTGCTTTCCCTCACTCTGCAATGCGAGGGATAGACCATGACCCCAGGCAAGCCTGCTTTGCTTCTGCCTAACGTGGGAATGAGTCGAAAGCCAGTGGGCTCGTCCGAGGATACTGTTCGTTCCCCCTTATTTTTAGGGTTGCCAACCTCCAGGTGGCGGCTAGAGATCTCCTGCTATGACAACTGATCTCCAGCCGACAGAGATCTGCTTGATGCCCAAATTAGGCTTCAGGTTAGTTTGCCGGGTGCTGTTTTGAGACCAGTTACAACACATACTTAGTGGAAGGAAAATAAAGTTTAGTTGTGGCCGCGAACAGAATAACGCATTTTGTGGCCGCCCTTTTTTGGCTGCGCCCACCACTTTGTGTCAGAGTTCCAAAAGCGCCCACAGGCTCAAAAAACCTCGGAGGACCCCTTCTCTTAACTGCTCTCCCTGACATGGTTGTTTCTTTATGGAGGATCGTACAAGCATCCACCTGCAGTAGGGTTGCCAACCTCCACGTGATGGCTGGAGATCTTCCTGGGATTACAATTGATCTCCAGGAGACAGAGATCAATTCGCATGGAGAAAATGGTCGCTTTTGAAAGTGGCCTCTATGGCATTATACCCCGCTAAAGTACCTCCCCTCCCCAAACCCTGCCCTCTGCATGCTCCAACCCTAAAATCTCCACTTATTTCCCAGCCCAGAGCTGGCAACTCTAACCTGCAGCCTGAAGTGTCCATTCTATGGTTGTCAACCACAGGTTGGAAATTCCCGTAGATTTGGGGGTGAAGCTTGGAGACGGGAGGGACCTCAGTAGGGTGTAATGCCATAACGGCCCACCCTCCGAAGCAGCCATTTTCTCCAGGGAAATGGATCTCTGTTATCTGGAGATCAGTTGTAATTCTGGGAGATCTCCAGGCCCTACGTGGAGGTTGGAAACCCTAAAATCCCACTTTATTACTGCAGTGAGAACTTGTCTGCCAAACTGCATATGTAGGGAATTGTGACCACTTCACATCCAAGGCCACACATCGTGTTATAACATGGAGCCGGTCATTTGGTTACCATAACATGGCCTGAAGTGGTACTCACAGCTCACCGTGTACTCCAATTCAGAAAGACCCTTCTAGATGTTCAAAGGACCCTCCCCCAAATTTCTCTTCTCTTCTGTCCCCCAGAAGGTAGAAAAAACCGTTGACCGCCTCGAATCAGACGTCAAGACCTTACTCAGCGCTGTAAGCGAAACAGCGTGGAACGTCCCTCTTGCACCTGGAACGCCGCTCATGGATATCTTTGAAGGTATGTGTCACATGTACGGATGCAGTAAATTCAGTCATGCTGACCGTCTTTGAAGGAGACGATCCAATGTGAGCTGGTCACAAGGCCTATTTTATTTGTTCCAAACAGCCACCAAAATACGTCTGCCACCAAACACTGCAATCTCTAGAACTAACCATAATCTTCCCTTCCTCTCTCCGTACCTCTAGATCCCAGCTGAATTTCACACCGATTGTGGCGGGGAAAAGGACAGTGCATGGACATGCCACCCCATCTGAATAACTCATCCAGCTGCACTTCGTTCCATAAGCTTTCAAACGAAAACGGTATATTAAGTCTCAGGATGGACAATATTTTGCGGCGAGTTCTTGTATGTTCAGTAAAATTCACAAGCAATTAAAAAAACACATCAGTTCAGAAGAGACTTGTTTTCCCACCCTTAAACAGGTGACAGTTATAAAGATTTAAAGATACCTACCTTGTAAAAGTAATAATAATAAATGTATTGCAGTCATAAGCCAGAAAATATCAAGGTACATATTCTATACTACAAATCAAACAGCCTGAAACCTTATGGTTTCAAAAATTACTGGCAAAATAGGTAAAATTCTGTATAAAACAATATAAAGCGTGGATCTGTAGTTAATAGGATTGTTTATCATTACCAGCAGCCCTTTTCTTGTTTTCGAGCTTTGACCACGTAAGCACAAATTTGGCCACTTTCTTCGAAATAATGGGGTCTTCATCAATTAATAGCTTTTCCAACCGTACCCGCTCTGAGCACTCTGGGAGTTTAGCTAGTAAAGGAGAAACAAACTTAGCCCTCAATCCACTGTAGTATGGACATCTAAAAAAGACATGTACCATCGTCTCCACCTCACTCACTGGGCGTGGGCAGGGGCTCTCTAAGTACAGAGCTCTTCTCGTTTTATGGGCATCAAGATGCGAGAGATAATGATCTGGGGCCATGACATACCTGCATTTCACAGGAGACCTAAAACACCAGTGACCCTTGTTAAAATAGAGTGTGGAGATCCTTCAAGCTGTTAGCATCACCAGAAGCTCCACTGGCATCGGATTGCGAGCTGGTGTGCTTTACAGGGTTGGACTAGGATTTGGGACTCAAATCCCAAACCTGCTTCTAATCCCCACTAACCCATCAAGCTCAGAGACCTGGTGCCATTCAGTCTCAGCCTAGCACATGTTGTGAAGACGAAATGGAATGGAAAACTGTGTATACTGCCCTGAAGATAAAATGGAGGATGGCTGTGTCTCAGTGGCAGTCTTAGCATGCAGGAGGTCCCAGGATCAATCCCCAGCATCTCAAGCTATAAGGATCAGGCCATAGATGATGGGAAAGACCTCCGCCTGATACCTTGGAGAGCCGCTACCAGTCTGAGTAGACAATATTGGTCTTGATGGACCGCTGGTCTGATTCAGTGTAAGGCAGGTTTGTGTATTCTGGAGCGGAAAACTGTTTATGCCACCCTGAAGATCTGGGTGCGGATAAAACAGTAGTAGTGGGAAACTATGTATGCCATAGAGGTGGTGGTTGGAGTTTTTGTGTAAGTAGCGATCTGTGTGAGTTTCTGACTATATATTACTCTTCCTACACACTTGACACTGAGAGACACTGTCCTTCGGTGTTACTCCTCTGAAGATGCCTGCCACAGCTGCTGGCGAAACGTCAGCAAAGAAAATACCAAGACCACGGTCACACAGCCCAGATAACCTACAAGAACCAATGAACTCTGGCCGTGAAAGCCTTTGACAATATTATGTATGCCACCTTGAAAAAGATCTGGGTAAAAATTAATAGGTTTTAAAAAATAGAATTAGCAATGGTAAAGAAGTTTAAAGACCCACTGTACAGAGTCTTACAGGGAACACAGTAAAACTTGGGCGGGGGGGGGGGACCCTCTTCGGTCGCCAAGTCGAAATGGGCTGCTTTTGATGGTTCAAAAGGAATGGAATATTTTTGACAACTGTCCCCCACATACAGAGTCAAATATCACACCTCTCTTCCCAGCCATGAAATGTAAACAATTCAGCCTCAATTTCCCTTGGGGCTACTGCAGGGAAAGGAGAGTTTTAGCCCTTCAGCCTCCAGCCAGCCCAAGTACATAATGTGTGGATTTATGGAACAGTAATGATGAACAGAATAAAGCTAGTTACAAAAATGTCTCTCTTCTAGAAAAGGATCTTGGGGCTGCTACTGCTAAGTGTTGGGTGTTGCTAGAACGTCTCAACAGTATTTGTTCAGGAAGGTGCCTAATGAAGAGAAATAGCAATTCACCAGTCGGGACACGGCCCATTCCCTGAGGGAGTTCTAAAAAGTTCAAGCTGAAAATCTTCAAGGGAACAATTAACTAGTACCCTCAGGTAAGAGCCAGACATCGAGGTATACACAAATAGGAAAGATGCCGAAGGAAGATGGGAAAGATTGCTTTATTTGTAGAAATCTGTCTTTAAAACGATACATAGATTTGATTTTAAGGCACAGTTTTAAAAAATAACTCTGAAAAAGAAAGCTTTGGCATCACTAACAACAATGTTCTCGTCACTAATGTGCAAGTTCCTTAAAGTTCCGTTTGGCACAATCCAACCAAAGCGGGCCCCATTAAAACGGTAGCGCACATTTTGTAGATACCTGTGGACGTTACAAAATTCTGGCACGAAATTTCTGAGCTGGAATTCATATGCAGATGAAACAAGGGAGTGGGGAGAGATGAGGCAGCCAAGCAAAGCGAGAAGGCCTAAATGGGTTATCATATATTGCTGACAACAAGATCCACTCTGAAAGGGGGAATGATCTGGAGGGCTGCATGCACACATGGAGGCTTCTCTATTTTGCATTCGCTGCCGCAATGAACGCAGAAGCATTCACATGGGCAATGGAGCTTCCAAGCGAGGGTTTTCTGCACATTCTCTGCTGCCAACCACCATTTATCACCTTCCGGGCCATGGGAGGGCTTGTGGCTTGGGAGCCTTTATTGCATTGTAGTGCTACAATTGCACCGTAGCAATTACTATTTTAAAAAACCAACACCCTGGAGTTGCACAGTGTAGAAATTGGCAGCCACCAGAGGACACAAAATGGGCGTTGATGTGCATGGGACCATTAGGTTTGCCATCCTCCAGGTGGTGGCTGGAGTTCTCCCGGGATTATAACTTATCTCCAGGAGACAGAGATCAGTTCCCCTGTAGAAAAATGGTTGCTTTGGAAGGTGGACTCTATAGCATTATGGACTCTATGGCACTGAAGTCCTTCCCCTCCCCAAACCCCTGCCCTCCTCAGGCTCCACCCACAAAATCCCCAGGTATTTCCCAACCTGGAGCTGGCAACCCTAGGGACCATGCACCCATGTGGTCTAACACACTCTTCCCAAAAAGATTGTAGTGAAGCAGGTTTGGAAAACAGCATACAGGAGAATGGGGAAAGAACAATCAGAGCATGACATTACAGGACAGCTTATTTATTTATACATTAAATATTTATACCCCCTCCTTTCCCTGTTGTCTGGGTCAGCTGATAATAGTTTAAGAAAAAACACTTCCAGCTAACATCAATAACGGCCTTACTGACGATCTCCAAGGAGGGGACCCCCCTCACCTCTTCTGGGAGCCCGTTCCACAGAGCTGGAGCCACGATGGAAAAGGCCCCGGGGGCTCTGGCCAATGCCAGACGGGCCATCCTAAGTGGTGAGAAAGCCAACAGAGGGCTGTCTGGCGACCCTAGTTGGTGCACGGGGACATATGGAAGGAGACGGTTTTTCAAATATGTGGGTCATAACCAGCACCTTGAATTTTTATTTCCAGCTCAGAATAAAAATCAAAGTTAGGTTAAAATAATAAAATAATAACAGTTGATGATTCTGGGAGGGATGATTTGAAGAGGAGGAGGAAAGATCTTCTATGGGGAAGGGTTTTCAATTAGCCGTTTACAAATCCCACTAGACCGGAGGCAAAATTTGGCTACTTGAATGGTTATCTCCCAAGAGGAGTCTGCTAAGAGAAGGGAAACTTTAGCTTCTTCTGATCTCCCGGGAAAGGATGACAATACAGGGAGGATGTACTGTGATCTTATGTCATTGCAGAAGGGACATTGCAGCAGAACATGTTCTATTGTTTCCACTTTCTCTGTTTTGCATGGGCATAGTTGTTGATGAAAGGGAGTATGGAGATACCTGCCTTCCAGGAGAGCTGAAGGTAAGGCATTGAAAAGAGCAAGAGTAAAGGCCCTTCGATATTTGGATACTTCCATGAATCCGAGATAGTTTGCAGGGTGGAAAGGTTTGATGTATTGCAAGATGGTTGAATATTTATGAATCTGAGCCCTATCTGATTGAAGGGCATGGTCCAAGAGTCTCTCTTTGATTGTTTCCTTGGCTTTTTGGTGTCCCAATGGCAATATGGCTTGAGAAGAGGCCGCGTTTCTGGAGCATCTTCTCTATTGCACTTTGCCAAGTTGAGCAGTGATTATCAGCTAGAATCAGAGGGGTTGGACCAGTAGGGTTGAACATGAGTTTTAGCCAATAGTTAAGTGCTTGGATCCACATATTGGATGCCAAAGAAATCACTCCAGTTTCTAATCGGAGGAGAGCGTTCGGAACACATCTCGGAACTCCAAATAGTTCAGAAACTGCTACACTGGTGGCCAGTCTGTTTCTGAATCGAACTCAGAAGCAGACTGGCAGCCAGTGTAGCAGTTTCAAAATGGGCAACGTAGGTTGCTAGCAGGAAAACCGAACTAAGATGGAGGAAAAATACCTTCATGTGGAGGAGGAAGAGGAGTTGGTTTTTATATGCCGACTTTCTCTACGTTTTCAAGGAGAACCAAACTGGCTTACTATCTCCCATCCATGTACTAACCACTCGAAGGAGATTGGACTACCCAGGTCAAGGCTGTTCAGAAGAGTTGCTTTTCAACAGGAAAAGTTACGACGCTTTGGAAACTCCCTCCTATTAAATGAACCAGAACGTTGTAAAGTGCGAGCTGGATCCTACCCTTCCCTTTGCTGAAACGGACCAAATCCACCACGTGCAAAAGCGTAGAAAAGCGTAGTCTACATCTGACTTCCACGCTCCTTAACATATCGAGTTCACACGGGTAAGGACTACCCAGAACCGAGGACTAGTTATTCTTATCTTAACAAAAAGCAAATGGAAACCTCGTTTATGCATTGATAGGGAAGAGGCAGAGAACAAAAACCCACCTTTCTTCATCAAGGAACAACAAGTCAAGAAGCTGCAGTGCCCTGCAGTTGACACCCCCAATTTAATTTGGGGACAGAATGGAGAGTTATGGGATCATATATTCAGATTCACACTGTACAGCTCAATGCAGGAGGAGAAGGAAAAGATTGAGGAGAGGAATTGGTTTTTATATGTTGACTCTCTCTACCTTTTTAAGGAGAATCAAACCAGCTTACAATCACCTTTCCTTCCCCTCCCCACAACAGACTCCCTGTGAGGTAGGTGGGGCTGAGAGAGTTCAGAAAGAATTGTGACTAGCCCAAGGTCACCCAGCTGGCTTCATGTGGAGGAGTGGGGAATCAAACCCGGTTCTCCAGATTATAGTTCACCACTCTTAACCACTACACCACACAATGTGAACACAATGAGAGAATCCACCCCAATCGCTCTTCAGAACAAGCTTTTCGAATCCAGCCTACATTCAGCATGGAAATCTGAAGCCTCCCTCATCCACCATACAGACACACAAATCTTTTATACTTTTTAGAACAATGATACAATGCAATCTTTTTGCTGACACACACACGCACAAAAAGTGAAGATGTTTCCATGCAACACAAAAAGACTGTCTTTCAGGCGGACAAAAAAGATTACTTTCACAAAGGGTGCAAAACAAAAAAACAAAGGATTTACGACCTCAATTATCCAGTGAAGCTTCTACTATAGCAGGATTTTTTGCATGTGTTAGGTACGATACTATTTTAAAGAATAGGATATATTGGGATAATTTCACAAAACATGGCACTGCATAGGAAGAATCCTCTGGAAAGTTGGCCGATATTTTTGAACACAGTGAAAAACAAAAATCCAGGAAGTCCCACTTAATCATTTCCACCGCACAGTTTGAGGAGGATTTTCCTGTAGTCTCCTGAGGTGTCCCCCTGGCAACGGAAACCAAAATACAAAAGTGTTAGGAAAAGCGAAAAGCCCCAACCCGCTGGCTTTCACAACAGAGGCAGGCAAAATCAACCTCTCTTGGGATTCGGCAGGGCGGTTCTCCATCCTCAAAACCTAAGTGCATTTCCCCATCATTTGAGGGGGAAAACTGACATTCCCGAGCTGCCGTATGAATAATAGGAGTCGTATCCCACCAGGGTGACCTCGCCCTAAGATCTGGGATGCACAAAACAGAGGAGGCCTTACTCCTCTGCATCACATCAAGGGGCCCACGCTGCAAGGAGCTCTGGGGGTTTGGGGGCCTGGATGCACTGCAGATTCTTCTTGAGCAATGGGGGGAGGGGTTGTAACTCAGTGGTAGAGCATCTGTTTGGCACAGCGACCCAGTAGGGTTTTCAAGGCAAGAGGCTAACGGGTTTTTGCCACTGCCTGCCTCAGCATCATGACCCTGGGATTCTTTGGAGGTCTCCCATCCAAATACTAACCAGGGTCAACCCTGCTGAGCTTCTGAGATCTGATGAGATCAGTCTAGCCTGGGCCATCCAGGACAGGGTGGTACCATATTTTTCTCTGCGATATTTCCCTTAAACTCTTCTCTACATGTAAGATTGCACGAGTGCTAGTTTGTTGTCAGGTATTTTCCAGGGTTTTCCACCCTGTTACTTCATTATTGGTCTAGTACTATGCTAGAAGGATATCTTCACAGCAGGTCATGTCTAGATGTTCTCCAAAGGTCCTTGAGTGGTAGCCGCTGGTTACCAGGGTGCTTTCCCTTAGTTGAGGGCTGTGGCTCAGTGGAAGAGCCTCTGCTTTTTGTGCAGAAGGTCCTTGGAGCAATCCCTGGCATGCCCAGTTAAAAATGGCCAGGCAGTAGGCGATGTGAAAGACCTCAGGCTGAAACCCTGGAGAGCCGCTGCAAGTCTGAGTAGACAATCCTGACCTTGATGGACCAAGGGTCAGATTCACTACAAGGCAGCTTCATTAGCTCAGGTGTGCATTTAGGAAGGGCAGTGGCTCATTGGTAGAGCCATCTGCTTGGTATAAAGAAGGGCCCAGGGTTCAAGACCCTGATGGATTGATGGTCTGATTCAGTATAACGCAGTTTCATGTTACCCCTGATTCAAGGGAGTTTCCCAGCAAACAAAGACATCTCCCCCCTTCCTTCCATAACATCTCCCGTTGGGGAGAAAGGCAAGAGAAGTAAATAAATAAAAATACATTTCTAGTTAATCTCTACTCTGGAGTTGGCATCCAAAGAGGAAGAATGGG
The DNA here is from genome assembly GCF_029931775.1 of Euleptes europaea. Classification (NCBI taxonomy): domain Eukaryota; kingdom Metazoa; phylum Chordata; class Lepidosauria; order Squamata; family Sphaerodactylidae; genus Euleptes; species Euleptes europaea. The sequence continues at coordinate 109,665,442 of NC_079316.1, forward strand.
TGGGTGGGAAATCCCACCATCTTACCGAAATGTCTGTGTACAGAGATTTGCCGTACATCCTCTTGTATTCCTGCCGAATGTCCAATAGGTCAACCTCACTGCGTGACACCATGATCCGAACAAGGGTTCTGTCTTTGGTCCCGGCTCCCTGTGAAGAACACACAAAAAACACGAATGAGGGTTCCACGTCTGTATCGAACCTCACTCCAAATAGGCAGCCATTGTTTCATTCCGGTCGAGTGAGTGCTTAGCGGGCTGCTACCGAGTGTGCGAAGTTCTAGTCCTTTCCGCTTGGACCCACGGCTGAATGGTAGAGCAGCTCCGGCTCGGCATGCCAAAGGTCCCAGGCTCAAGTCCCTGGCATCTCCATTTAAAAGGCACCAGAGAGCAGGCGATGACCTAAGAATATGGCACCTGACACCTGGGAATGCTGCTGCCAATCAGAGTCAACCACACTGCCCTTGATAGACTCGCTATAATTTACTTATTTAAAACATTAATTAGCTGCCTTTCTTCCCTATGGATCTCGAGACAGCTGATGAGGAGGAGGAGAAAGAGGAGGAGGAGAAGAGTAGGTTTTTATAACCTGCTTCTTGTCTACCTTTACTGAGTCCCAAAGCAGTTTACAATCTCCTTCCCTTCTTCTCCCCACAACAGACACCTTGTGAGGTTGGTGGGGCTGAGAGCGTTCAGAGAGAACTGTGACTGGCCCAAGGTCACCCAGCCGGCTTCATGTAGAAGAGTGGGGAATCGAACCTGGTTCTCCAGATTAGAGACTGCAGCTCCTAACCACTACACCAGTACCTAAACCAAAATTTAAAATCACAGTTCAGGACTGCTTTAATGAAACACAGTCCTAAATAAAAACGTCTTCAGCTGCCTCATAAAGATCTAAAGTGAGGCAGCCAGGTGCACCTCCCGCTGGGGAGGTTGTTCCATAATCATGGGTCTACCACTGAAAAGGCCCTGTCTCGTGTAGCCACCAAATGAGCTTCTTTGATTGGTGGGAAGTCAGGAGGGCCCTCTCTCTGTGATCTTAATTCCTGAGCAGAAACATAAGAGGGTAGATGGTCTTCAGATACCCTGGTGGCAAGCCATGGAGGGCTTTATAAGGGAGTGTCATGTGTTCAAATGCTAACCCCAAGGGCAAAGCTACAGGATACATGCAAAAACGTTTAACTTGAACATAGAAGCTCCCCCTCCCCACTTTTTTTAAGCATGAAAAAACTGCTTCAGCAACCAGTGATTGAGAATGGAAAGGAGACAGAGGAGGGCGCACACACCCCAAACACTTTCCCCAAGCCCCTGCCAACCTTGGTAGCTTTTCTCTTCAGGGTGTTAAAAATGCTGTTGGAAACTTAGCGGAGGAGAGTTGGAGAGGGGGGATTGCGGGTAGGGAAAAGGATGGGTTAGTGGCTACTACCCCAAGTTATCACCTGGGCTGCCTTTTTCTCTGTAGGGTCTTCATTATTTTAATCCGGGATGCTTATTTTAATACGCCATCTTTCATGGTTTAAGAAGAAGAGTTGGTTTTTTATATGCCGACTTTCTGGGATGTACTAAAACTAGGAACAGCGCTTGCCCACAGACAATACATAACTGCCCATAGAGAATGCATGCTTACCCATTGGGAACAGTGGAAACCACACTTGCCAGTAGGGATCTGTTAGACTACGCTTGCCAACAGGAGTTAATGACACCAACAGGGAACTGTGAGATCACGATTGCCAACAGGGAACTGTGAGACCACGCTTGCCAGTAGGGATTAATGACACCACGCTTCCCTATTGGCACGCGTAGTGTCATTAATTCCTATTGGCCAGCGTGGTCTCAGTTCCCCACTGGCAAGCGTGGTGTCATTGATTCCTATTGGCCAGCGTGGTCTCACAGTTCCCCATTGGCAAGCGTGGTGTCATTGATTCCTATTGGCATGCGCGGTCTAACAGATCCCTATTGGCAAGTGTGGTTTCCACTATTCCCAGTGGGTAAGCATGCATTCTCTATGGGCAGTTATGTATTGTCTATGGGCAAGTGCTGTTCCTAGTTTTAGTCCGTCCCCGACTTTCTCTACCACTTAAGGAAGAATCAAACCGGCTTACAATCACCTTGCCTTCCCCTCCCCGCAATAGACACCCTGGTGTTTTATGCATGGTCGCTTAACCCTCCTTTATTCCCTGTTTCAGCCAGGATCAAATTTTTGGGAATGCCCATTACCTCATTCCTTGGAAGTTCAATGCTGCTTCAATGCAAAACGAACCCGGCTTTTCCCATTCCTCTTCTGGAACCAAGTCAAACTGTTCTTCCTGGCTCATTATGAAGCCACACAGCGAGCGTACACCTTTCTTGGGCTGAGCTTCACCCCACCCTTTTCCAAACCCTTCTTCAAGGTAGACAAACGGGAAGCACAGAAGATTGCCTTCTCTCACAGCCAATCACGAAGCAGTGTGTAAAGAGGCAGGGATTCAAGTGCTTCCTGCTACCTCGGAGCTCTTTCTGAGCAAAAGAAAGGCTTTTTAAAAACGAGGCTTGGATTTCTCACCCCCCCTTCTTTCAGATTGCTCCATTTTTTGTTTTTTGTTTTTAAAATGCTTTTTTATGCAGCAATTGGGTCTGGGGGGAAGGAAGTCTTCTCTCATGGTAGTACTGCGAAGTCAGCCAATTACAGAGCAGAATTTAAAGGGGTTGGACTTGATTTGAACTTGGGAGACTGCTTTTCTGTATTCATGCCTCCATTAGCACACAGTTCGTCCCTGATCATTCCAGCCAATGCATACAGTTTCCCCCAACCCGGGTTACTTTGATCCTGGCTGAAATGGGGAATAAAGGAGGTTAAAGCGACCGTGCATAAATGACCCCTGTGAGGTAGGTGAGGCTGAGAGAGCTCTAAGAGAACTGTGACTAGCCCAAGGTCACCCAGCAGGCTTCATGTGGAGGAGTGGGGAAACCAACCCGGTTCACCAGATTAGTGTCCGCCACTCCTAAGCACCGCTCTTAACCACTACACCACACTGGCTCTAAATGCAATATATCAAGTCTATTGTTGTTTTAGCAGTTTTTAATTATTGCATCGTATGTTGTTGTGAGCCGCTCTGAGCCCTGCTAGACGGGGGAGGGCAGGATTGACATAGAAACAATAAATAAATAAATAAATAAATAAGCTGCCTCTCCACTCTCAGTCACCTCCTCCAGGGGTTGGCTTTGCAAGCTAAAAAAAGCCCCCAGGCTATAGCACTACTGCAGTTGGGCCCCAAAACCTGCAGTGTTCTTTCAGGCCATTTCCCAACAGACCCAGGGTATTAACAAAATTGTATAACGGGTAACCCTACGCCAGGGATCCCCAGACGTTTTGAGCCTGCAGGTGCCTTTGGAATGCTGATATAGTGCGGAGGGTGCAGCCACAAAGTGGCTGTCACAAAATGGCTGCTGCAGGAGGGGGAGCCAGGCACAAAATGGCTGTCGCCGCTTACCTTCAGTCACACAGTGAAGAGGCCTGTAGTGTGGTGACAGCTGCAGCAACAAGTTTTTGAAAAAACTGCACAGCCAATCAAATCTCCAGCAGCCAATCAGAAGCCTCGCTGGGCAAAAGCCCCACCTGGCCCCGCCCACTTCCTGAAAATCCTTCTTGGGTGCCAGGAAAGGTGTTGGCAGGCGCCGTAACCCTACGTGGATACCACAGCAGATTAATCCAATGGCCAATGCAATTCCAAACCTTACTTACCTTCATGGCCTTATGCAGCCTCTCTGCAAAGAAAGCGGGGGTGTTCTTCATGCACTTGACTGCAAAAGAAATTGAGATGATGAGCTATGTTTAGGTTACCTGCCAAAGCATCTCATCAGTCAAGTGTCTGGTTATGTTCTAACCCATGCACAAAATTCAGGTTTGCACTATAGAAAATGAATTATGGAGAGTTGTTGTTGGGGGGGGGGGAAGCATCTTTCAGCTAAGAGTGGAAAATACCACAGCAAAACTAAATATCTGGCTCCAGATTTGAATATCTGGCTTTTGTTGAGAGCACAGGATTTCAGGCCCTGCTTGCCAACTCCATCCTCCAACTGTGCAAGTGCATCTGATGTAGATTCGAACCATGAGACTACATTTCTACAACAGGAAGAATTTGAAGGGAGGCTGAATGTAAATCAGCTGGGCTGGGCGGCAGAGGTGCTGGCAAGGTGAGGAGAGTGCTGGTTTTGCCTTTCCTAAAGCTTCTGGGGAGCATTAACTGAGGTTGCTGTGTGAGGACTGTATGAGGGAGAGTGGGTGCTTGAAGGCTGCTTGTAGTCTTCTAAAGAAAGGTTTTTGCTTGGTGCTGGGTGGAGCTTGTGTGTGAGAGGTGGGGGCTGTGAGCATTTAAATTGCAAACACCCCTCCTCACCAGAGATTCAAAACAGATAAAAGGAAGTAGTTCTTCACACAACGCATAGTTAAATTGTGGAACTCCCTGCCCCAGGATGTGGTGATGGCTGCCAACTTGGAAGACTTGAAGAGGGGAGTGGACATGTTCATGGAGGAGAAGGCTATCTGTGGCTACTAGTCAAAATGAACACTAGTCATGATGCATACCTATTATCTCCAGCCTCGGAGAAGCACGCCTATCATATGAGGTGCCGTGGAACACAGGCAGGACAATGCTGCTGCAGTCGTCTTGTTTGTGGGCTTCCTAGAGGCACCTGGTTGGCAGTTGTGTGAATAGACTGCTGGACTTGATGGGCCTGGGTCTGATCCGGCAGGGCTTTTCTTATGTTCTTCTTATGAAGGTTTTAGTTCAAAAATCTAGATCTTTCCCCAGTATATTATATGACAGAGGCTGGAGACAGACAATAGTTTTTGAGAGCGCTGAAGGTGGGTATGGACTTCAGGGTGGAATTCTGTAAACTTGCTTTTATACTTCTCAGAATCATTTTTATTCTGCACTTCTTAAATTTTGAGTTTTGGTATTTTAACTCTGTTGTTTTGAGCCACAGGCTTTATTATTCTCAGTTGCTTTTATAAGGTTGCCACTTTTAGAGTTCTCTCTGCCCTGAATTTTTTATCTATCTATCTATCTATCTATCTATCTATCTATCTATCTATCTATCTATCTATCTATCTATCTATCTATCTATCTATCTATCACACTTTTTGTCTAAGGTCTTTTATGCATGGCTATATCACTCTCGGTCACTCCTCTGACGACTTCGGGTCTTTGCACTGATTAAGCCTGCCGTTTCCAACAGTCAGAAGTCGCCTTGCTCTCCCCCCCTGCATTTTCCTGTCTTTTGCCCAAGTTTTCAAATTTGAGATAAAACAGGTCTCTGAAAATGAGGGCAAACCGAAACGGCATTCTTAATCAATGCAAAGACCCGAAGTCATCGGAGGTGTGATGGTGAGGGAAGCAGCCATGAATAAAAGACCAGAATCTGTTTTTCTTGCCTGGGAGTTGAGATCTGTCAACAAATGAAACTGGAAAAACTCATCACCTACACTCCAAAACAAAGACAGAAATCCATCTTGTATACGATATACACACACAGGCATGCAATCCAAACAAGTATCAACTCACATCTTTCGTGTGTGTGTTAACGTTTTATGGAGGTGGAAATAATCAATGCAAATGTTTACGGCCACCAGATGAGAGGAATGTCGTTGCTGTTTTTGACAGCAAGGGTGTAACAAATTGATGAACATGACATACATTTCAGAGCATAAATGCAAAGCAATGAACACCAGGCACTCACACTGCAAAAGCACAACATAAGATTACCATCGACGCAATCCTGAAAGCTTTAACAAAGCCAAAGAGAAGCACATACGGTTTCAGTTAGGTTTGGCAGGCACCATGCAAAGGGAGTAAAATCATTTTTTTAAAAGGGTAATCATCATTTGGCCTGGACATAGTACATTTCAAGGGTCCATGGCACTTCACATATGCACGCCTCAGCAAGCCTTACAACGACCCTGTAAGACAGGCCAGTAGGACTAGCATTGCATGACAGATGGAGGGCTTGGGCTAACAGCTTGCCCAAGGCTAGCTCCTGAGCATGTCAAAAGCGAGACTTGAACGGAGGACTTCCTACTGGGCACGTCAGCTTCTCTAGTTACAAAGGCTTGTCTTATCCTGCAGGTTAACCTTGCTAACCTTAACAACTGCCTTCATAAATTACTCTCATTTTTCTTTTTAAAAGAAAAATAGCAAGTGAAGACTGGTTTGTACATGCTGACATTGGGTGCATTCTGCACTGCAAATTTTGGATTTGCAACTTGATACCCAAGTGCTTCATGGTAGGATAGGTGGATCTTTAGTCCAGGAAATTCTTTAATCTGCGTTGCCAGAAAGGACCTCACAACGCTCACCCCAATTCAAAACACACGCTGCGGAGGCAGATATTTCTGTTTACAGAAGAGAAGGGAAGCACAAGCGGGATTCACCAGGCCAACTGTTTTTATTTCCTCTCCTCTATTTACTAAATCCAAAGGACATGCTCTGGGAAGCTTCAACCACTTCCCTGGGCACGTTAATTGTGTTGTTTTGTTAAAACCATGAGCAGGTCCGCCGAGTCACTCCAAAGAAACAGAAAACACGAATTACCAGCTTCACCGCCTCTGCTGAAGAGACAGCAATTCTACCAGCAGAGAAATAAAGACATTTCATACTGTATTATTCCTGAGAAGAGCCTTGCTTCATGACTTCCCTTTGCTTACAGTGAGGGAAAAAAGTATTTGATCCCCTGCTAAATTTGCCCGTTTGCCCTCTGACGAAGAAATGACCAGTCCATAATTTTAATGGTAGGTTTATTGTAGCTGTGAGAGACAGAACAACAGAAAAGCCTCAGAAACCCAGAAGACAAAAGTCAGAGATTGATGTGCATTATAATGAGTGAAATAAGTATTTGATCCCCTATCAACCAGCCAGATTAGGGTTAGGGTTAGGGTTCTGTTGTCAACAGAAGCAATCAATCCATCAGATTCCAAACTAGCCACCATGACCAAGACCAAAGAGCTGTCCAAGGATGTCAGGGACAAGGTTGTAGACCTGCACAAGGCTGGACTGGGCTACAAGACTATTGCCAAGCAGCTTGGTGAGAAGGTAACAACCTTAACCCTAAATGTCAACCTCCCTCGGTCTGAGGCTCCATGCAAGATCTCATCTCGTGGAGTTGCAATGATCATGAGAACGGTGATGAAGCAGCCCAGAACTACACGGGGGGAACTTGTCAATGATCTCAGGGCAGCTGGGACCATAGTCACTATGAAAACAGTTGGTAACACACTACGCCGTGAAGGACTGAGATCTTGCATAGCTCGCAAGGTCTCCTTGCTCAAGACAGCACATGTACAGGCCCGTCTGCAGTTTGCCAATGCACATCTGAATGACCCAGAGGAGAACTGGGTGAAAGTGTTGTGGTCAGGAGACCAAAATCGAGCTCTTTGGCATTAACTCAACTCGCCGTGTTTGGAGGAGGAGGAATGCTGCCTACGACTCCAAGAACACCATCCCCACCGTCAAACATGGAGGGGGACATATTATGCTTTGGGGGTGTTTTTCTGCTAAGGACACCATCACCGCATCGAAGGGACAATGGACGGGACCATGTATCGTCAAATCTTGGGTGAGCACCTCCTTCCCTCAGCCAGGGCATTGAAAATGGGTCGGGGATGGGTATTCCAGTATGACAATGACCCAAAACACACGGCCAAGGCAACAAAGGAGTGGCTCAAAAAGAAGCACATTAAGGTCCTGGAGTGGCCTAGCTAGTCTCCAGACCTTAATCCCATCAAAAATCTGTGGAGGGAGCTGAAGGTTCGAGTAGCTACACATCAGCCTCGAAATCTTACTGACTTGGAGAGGATCTGCAAAGAGGAGTGGGACAAAATATCTCCTGAGATGTGTGCAAACCTGGTGGCCACCTATAAGAAACGTCTGACCTCTGTGATTGCCAACAAGGGTTTTGCCACCAAGTACTAAGTCATCTTTTGCAAAGGGATCAAATACTTATTTCACTCATTATCATGCACATCAATCTCTGACGTTTGTCTTCTGGGTTTCTGGGGTTTTTCCTGTTGTTATTCTGTCTCTCACAGCTACAATAAACCTACCATTAAAATTATGGACTGGTCATTTCTTCGTCAGAGGGCAAACGGGCAAATTCAGCAGGGGATCAAATACTTTTTCCCCTCACTGTATATACAAGTAGGGTTGCCAATCTGCAGGTACCAGCTGAAGATATCCTGCTATTACAGCTGATCTCCAGCCTATAGAGATCAGTTCCCCTGGAGAAAATGGCCATGTTGGCAATTGGACTCTATGGCACTGAAGTCCCTCCCCTCCTCAAACCCCACCCTCCTCAGGGTCTGCCCCAAAAATCTCCAGGTATTTCCAAACCCGGAGCTGGCAACCCTATATACAAGCCAGATGTTGGATTTGCTTTTAGTTTTGCCCCTCTTCTTCTGCTGCCCACTTACCCAAAGACACAGATCTTAAAGTGGCATATCTGTGTTTATATACTTATTTATCTTTCACCATACCCAGGGAGAAGGGGGGAGAGAGAGATTCGTTCACAGACAGTTACAAAACGTTTGTTAGGTTGGTGAGGTCACAGCTGCTAGCCAGGAGGTGCTCACCACAAGCAGCTCTTCGGCAAAAACCAGCAAAAACCATTTTGTCAAAGTGTCTTTCTCCAGGGCAGTGGCAGCCTTTTCAAACTAATGCTACCACAATTTTTTTTAAGTTGCTGATGTCATCTATACCCTCGAGAGGAGTACCCACCTACTGCCAACATCCCATGTTCAAGGTCTCCAGACATTTCTCTGTTTATGCTCTTCTCAATGTCACGGTTACACATCCGCTGATATTCATTGAAAACTGTACAGGAGAGGAGGAGAAAAAAAGAGTCACTACTCTTCGTACGGAGATCACAATACACCTTAAATTTAGAAGTATGAAACCCCTGCTCTTGGAAGAGGCCCCTATCTCTTGATCAACTGCCCAGAGAGGGGTACTGGGGTCAAGGGCAGCTTCTCCCATGGCTACAATTCTGTGACAGGAGCGATTCAAGCAAGGATCATAGAATCATAGAGTTGGAAGGGACCACCAGGGTCATGTAGTCCAACCCCCTGCATAATGCAGGAAATTCACAACTAGTTCACACACACACACGCACACCCAGTGACCCCTACTCCATGCCCAGAAGACGGGGGGAAACCCTCCAGAATCCCTGGCCAAGATGGCCTGGAGGCAAGTTGCCTCCTGATCCTAAAGTGGTGATCGACATTACCCTGGGCTTGTAAGAAGGGGCCAAGAGAGCCGAACACTGACACAACCCTTCTTGCCCTCCCTCTCAGGATCTGCCTAAGTTCACATAAAGATCCGGTGACTAGGAGGCTACACCGTTCCTCCTGAAGCAGGGGGAAGGTTGCTTTTATTATTGTACACTTTAAGCATCCCCCCCCACCACCAAAAAAGCAGGGTTTGATCTCTTTAACAGAAAATTTCCTGGCTTCCTACTTGCCCACCAAGAGGTAAGGGCCATGGTGGCAATAGGCCTGCCTAGGAGGGAAACTTGGATGATTGGGTCTTGGACCGCCATCTTCTCAAGCAAAATTAGCAAGGCCCTGAAAGGCACCAAAGTCCTCTTCAGACCACAGCAGGCAAGCCCACTTGACATCGGTCAAATCAAAAATATTGCTTGTCCACTGAAAAGAAGATGGGGCATTTCAAAAGACAAAAAACAGGCTGCACTCAAGGCTTTTTCCTGAACTGCAGTACAACTGTTGGGGAATATGAGCAACTGACTTTTTAACTGCCTGGAGCATGAGATACAGGCACAGGCCACATTACCTGCTCTGAGGTGAGCTCTGCTCCTGGCACAGAGAATCGCGTTGAATCTGGACTCGTCCGTCCCAAGCTTGTTTTCTCCCGCTGCGTACAGCGCCTAGAAAGAAATCACACGGTCTTTTCATTCAACTACTTTGATCCAGTGGCTTCCAGAATGGTATTCTTGTCCTCCAGCCAAACTCTTCTCCTTCATTAATGATGAATTATTAGTCCCCTTTAAAATGCTTAGGGCTGTTTAGCTTGGAAAGAAGGCGGTTAAGGGGAGACATGATAGAGGTCTATAAAATCATGCACGGTATGGAGAGAGTGGACAGGGAGATGCTCTTCTCCCTCTCTCATAATACTAGAACGTGGGGTCATCTGCTGAAGGTGAGAGATTCAAAGGAAGTACTTATTCACACAACGCATAGTTAAATTGTGGAACTCCCTGCCCCAGGATATGGTGATAGCTGCCAAATTGGAAGGCTTTAAGAGGGGAGTGGACATGTTCATGGAGGAGAGGGCTATCCATGGCTTCTAGTCAAAATGGATACTTGTCATGATGCATACCTGTTCCCTCCAGGATCAAAGGAGCATGCCTGTTATATTAGGTGCTTAGGAACACAGGAAGGATGGTGCTGCTGTGGATGTCTTGCTTGTGGGCTTCCTAGAGGCACCTGGTTGGCCACTGTGTGAACAGACTGCTGGACTTGATGGGCCTTGGCCTGATCCAGCAGGGCTTTCCTTATGTTATTATCCACATGTTTCTCTGTGTATTGGGCAGCCTCCCCTCCCATCGATTAAGGGCAGGAAAACATTACAACACAGGGCTGCTGCTCAAAAGGGCAGTCCTGTGTCAAGACCCCCCCCCCCCCAAATAACATACGATGCTACCCATTAACCCTCCCCTCTGCCTACATTTGGGTTTTTTTTGGCCCCTTCACTCACACATCACCTGCAGTAGTGTGGTGCAGTGGTTACAGTGTTGGACTAGTATATGGGAAACTCAGGTTCAAATTCCCACTCTGCCCTGAAACCTTACTGAGGGACCTTGGGCCAGTCACATGTGTGTGTGTGTGCGTGCGTGCGCACGCGTGCGCGCCTTCAAGTCACTGCCGACCTCTGGTGACCCCCTGGTAGGGGTTTCAAGGCAAGAGATGTTCAGAGGTGGTTTGCCTGCCTCTGCGTGAACTGAGAGAGTTTGGAGAAAACTGTGACTGGCCCAAGGTCACCCAGCAAGTTTCATGAGGAGAAGTAGTGGGGAATCGAACCCAGCTCTCTAGACTAGAGTCCCAAGATTAAAATGCCCTTTCCTCACAGTGAGAAAAGCAGGTTTCTCCTCCTCGCATGTATGTTGCTATTTCCCTTTTTAACTTGAGTCAACTTGTTGGAGAAGAAGAAAAAGAGTCGGTTTTTATATGACAACTTTCTCTACCTTTTAAGGAGGATCAAACCGGCTTACCATCTCCTTCCTCTCCTCACAACAGACACCTTGCGAGGTAGGTGGGGCTGAGAGAGTTCTGAGAGAACTGTGTCTAGCCCAAGGTCACCCAGCTGGCTTCATGTATAGGAGTGGGGAAACCAACCTGATTCACCAGATTAGAGTCCTCTGCTCATGTGGAGGAGCGGGGATCAAACCCGGTTTTCCAGATTAAAGTCCACCACTCCTAACCACTACACCATGTGTTCCAGAAGATATGAAATAGGGGTAACCACTGCAGCCTTGAGCTGCTGATGGGGAGAAGAAGAGGAGGCTCTCAGAACACACCAGTGAAAATAACACACCGGGGAGAATAAGACCCCTCCCTTCTACACATTTTCAAAATTAAAAGTTTTTGATGGCTTTTGTAATAAAAGGAGGGGATGTTTAAAGAAAGCAGAACATTTATATAAGGGTTTAAAAAAACACTGAAGATTTCACTTAAAATCCCATTTGGCTATATGACCCTTAAAATTAGCAGGGGAATGCCCCATCAGCTAGGATGCATCATGCTAACCTGAGCATCGGTTTGGACCAGCGACATATTCACACTGGTGCTTTCATCTCTGTTTCCCTGAAAAAGATTTCAAAAGGGCAGAAATTAAGTCAACACATACAAATGTGATAAGTTAGAGAAGCGAGGCCTTTAATTTCACCTCGGCAATTATCATGCCATTTTTTTGCTGTTTGAAAGTATTTTTTGCGGGATCAGGTCTGTAGAGAATTTTTGTTTGTAAGTTTACAGCCGTATTCTATGATTCAGATTCAAATATAAGCTTGGCTCCCCGCTCCCCCAATTTACAAAAGCAGGGAGGAAAATACAGACGATAATGTCATGGGATAATCTGCCTGGAAAAGTTACGTGTCAGGTGGTACGTTGGCAAATACTTCTCCATTTGAACTTTGAACCCCAGCAAAGGGGAAAGGAAACATATAAAAACAGCCTCCAGCAAGAGGAATGGTAGGAATGAGAACCGTTTGGAAATGCTGCAATTGAGTCTTCGCAAAGGAGTTTGCATTTGATTTGCATGGAGTTTGCATTCGATTTCCCGGTGCCAGATAGATACCGCCATGCTAACTCCTTTGCGAAGACTCAGTTGCAGCATTCAGCAACACAAAGGCACATTATCACCTTTCCCCATCCCCTCACACACACACACAACTAGCAGAGGAATCCAAGTAGGACTGTTTCTTGTGCGGCCAGTTTCCCAGGGGACCGACTTGGTGGTGCAGGAGACGCCCCGATTCGGAAAAACCAGAGTAACAACGGTGGAGCTCAACCACCCTTCATCTACCTGAGCAAGTGAGATTAAGAGCCTCTGGAAGTGTCCAGATGTGTCGCTTCTTATGGCTTCTTCCAGCGTTTTCTTGAATTCTGAAAGAAATATGTCAACCAGCATTGTTTTGAAAAAGTTTATGGCTTTACTGGGATCTTTACTGGCAGAAGTTAAGACAGAAGAAACAAGGAGAAAACAACCTACTTTTAATTTTATTTCATTTTTACACACAAGCATGGATACTTTTAGAATATAAACTCTGACAAATGGTAAAGGAAGAGGAGGTGGAGGAGGAGAATAATTGTTTTTTATATGCCGACTTTCTCTACCACTTAAGGAAGAATCAAACCGGCTTACAATCACCTTCCCTTCCCCTCCCCACAACAGACACCCTGTGAGGTAGGTGGGGCTGAGAGAGCTGCGACTAGCCCAAGGTCACCCAGCTGGCTTCATGTGGAGGAGTGGGGAAACCAACCCAGTTCACTAGATTAGCGTCTGCCACTCATGTGGAGGAGTGGGGAATCGAACCCGGTTCTCCAGATTAAAGTCCACCGCTCCTAACCACTATACCACGCTGGCCCCTCCCGCTGGGGTATTCTCCCTTGCTTGTGCTAGGCTTTTCCAGGGGCCACTAGCAGTGTCTTGCTGACTGTCAGCTCTAGTCCCATGATAATCCCATAAACAGACATCGTTAGACAAGCAGTCCAAAAGAGAGTTGATTTATTGGGAAATCCACAGGTTAACAGAAGCTAAGAGTCAAATGGACACTAATGAAAATTATAAGCATGGTACAGGGCATATATGAAAGAGCATAGGGCAAATCAGGGTAGATCTGGATGCCATGGCAACCCCCCTCCCAGGAGCTGTCAGGGAGGCAGGATTCTACCGGCATTCCCACAGAGTCCAGTCAAAACACGTTGTTTGCAGGGCTAGAGCTGGCCTTGCCCAGCACCTGGAGAAACCACAACATCCTTTTCTCAGGCCATGCCTGACATTCTGCCCCCCAAAGGCCCCCCTTCAGTTCTCGGGTGCTGGTTTGTGAGGGTAGGCAGCATGGAATTCACGGACCAGGCGAGGGGCGGAAACATCGCACGAGCGCACCCATTCATCCTGAGCAGGACTGAAGTGTTTCCAACGAACTAGGTATTGGAGAGAACCATGATGGATTTTTGCAACCATGATGGATTTTTGCAACTTCAAAATGCTCCTTCCCCCCCACCATCACAGGCGCCTCAGGCAGTGGTTCAGGATGCCACTCCGGGGAGGGAACATGCGGCTTCAATAGACTGACATGAAATACGAGATGAATTCGCCTTAGCGATTTTGGGAGTGAGAGTTCTACAGTCACCGGGTTGATGATCCGGGAAATGGGGAATGGACCCACATATTTGGCACTGAGTTTGCCGCAGGGGCAGGTTGACCGTAGATTCTTGGTGGACAGAAAAAACACATCTCCCACCCCATACTCTTTACCCGGCGAACGGTGTTTGTCAGATTGAGCCTTATATTTACGTTTGGCTCGTTCCAGATTTTTTATCAGCCATGGCCAGGTTGTCTGAATCGTGTGCACTCAGTCAGCCACATCTCCTCCTCCCTTGACATACCAACATGGCCGATGGGGCCGAAGTCTTGTCCATACTCAGCTCGAAAAGGGCTAAACCCAGTGGACTGGTGCACAGGCTTATTGTAAGCATATTACGCAAAGGGCAACAGTCCTACCCAATCATCCTGGTGGTAATTAACATAACAGCGCAAGTAGCATTCTAACACAGCATTCACCCGTTCTGTTTGGCCATCTGTTTGGGGATGGAAGGCGCTTGACAGTCCTTGTTCCACCCCAACCAATTTTAGGAAAACTTTCCAGAACTTAGCCATATAAGTGCTCCCACGGTCGCTGACCACCTTGCGCAGAAATCGGAAGACATGTGACACAAAGAGGCAGGCCAATTTTGGGGCGGAAGGGATACCTGCGCAAGGTACAAGATGCACCTGTTTCGAGAACAGATCCGTGATTACCCAAAGTACAGTTTTTCCTTCACTGAGGGGTAAATCAGTCATAAAATCCATTGCGATTACTTCCCAGGGTCTAGTGGGGGTTTCCAAAGGTTGCAATAGTCCGGGCAGTTTGCCCTGGGGTCTCTTGGCAGCAATGCACACTGGGCAACTGCGGATGAACGAATCCACGTCTGATCGCATGCCCGCCCACCAAAACTGTCTCCTCAGTAGATGTAACGTCTTGAGAAACCCAAAGTGTCCTGCGGTCTTAGCCCCATGAACCAGACTCAGAACCTCCCTCCGCAGTACCTTAGGAACATACAACTTTGATTCTCTATACCAATAACCCCCACGTTCAATCAGAGAAGCCGGGAGGGTTTGCGCGGAGAGTTCGGCTTGGCAACTGCGACGGAGAGTTTCCCTGACGGAATCTGTTAGCCCCTCCACATCCGGCGTTGTGGGCACTGCGCTGGCAGGCTTCTCTGCAGGAGGAGCCGGTGCCGTTGAGGGGGGCAGGGTGGTCGGTTCGCCCGGGCGGACAGGTCCCTGCACCCCGGGACTTGCACTGGTAGACTGCATGGGTGGTGGAGTCAGTGCCAGTGAAGGAGGTGAGGGGAGCGGAGTGGACGGGGCGACCGGCATGGTCGGGCTTTGGGCTTCCCCCCCTTTCGAAGTAGAAAAGAGCAAGAGTCCAGTAGCACCTTAAAGACTAACAAAAATATTTTCTGGCAGGATATGAGCTTTCGTGAGCTACAGCTCACTTCTTGAGATACCAGGTATCTGAAGAAGTGAGCTGTGGCTCACGAAAGCTCATACCCTGCCAGAAAATATTTTTGTTAGTCTTTAAGGTGCTACTGGACTCTTGCTCTTTTCTACTACTGCAGGCAGACTAACACAGCTACCCACTGTGAATTACCCCCTTTCGAAGGCGGCATTGGGAGTCGGGTCTGCGACCGTTTGGACCGCCAGGGTGGGCAGTAAACCCCTCTGAGCAGGAGTGAATAGAGACTCTGTGGGGCGCTCGATCTTGGTAGGGTATTGGGGCAGTCTAGACAAAGCATTGGCCAGCAAGTTTTGCTTCCCTGGCACATGTTTTAATACAAAGCGGAATTGGGCAAATAAGTTCGCCCATCGTACCTGTTTCGTGGATAGTTTGTGAGCCTCCATTAATGCTTCCAGGTTCTTGTGATCGCTCCACACTTCAAAAGGGACTTTAGAACCTTCTAAAAATTGTCTCCACACCGTGAGGGCACGCTTAACCGCGGCTGCCTCCTTTTTCCAGATTGGCCAATTGAGCTGAGACTGCGTGAACTTCTTAGAGAAGTAAGCGCACGGATGTAGTTGACCGTCCCCCTCGCTGTAGCAGCACACACCCCATTGCTTCTTCTGAAACATCTACTTGGACCACAAACATTTGTTCACAATCAGGATGTTTCAAAACTGGTTTGGAGGTAAACAGTCGTTTGAGACTGTCAAAAGCAGTTTGGCACTGGGGGGTCCAATTCACTTTAGCCGTAGGCAAGGTGGCTTCGCTTCCCTTTCCTTTAGTCTTAAGGAGGTCTGTGATGGGCAGCGCAACCTGAGCGAAGTTGGGGAGGAACCCCCTGTAGAAATTTGCAAACCCGAGAAATCTTTGAACCTGTTTACGGGTTGAGGGTGGTTTCCAATTGATTACGGCTTGCACCTTCTCTGGATCCATCATGAGCCCTTGGTGTGAAATTATATAGCCCAGAAAAGTCAACTGTTTTTGGTGGAACTCGCACTTGGACACCTTAGCATAGAGCTGATTGTCTCTGAGATATTGCAACACTTCCCTAACCAGGGCGACATGTTCTTCCATGGTTTTCAAATAAATAAGAATGTCATCTAAGTAAACCACCACTCCCTTGAACAGCAAGTCATGTAGGATTTCGTTAATGAGTTGCATGAAAACCCCTGGAGCCCCTTTCAATCCAAAAGGCATCACCAAAAATTCAAACATACCAAAGCAACTGGAAAAGGCTGTTAGGGGCTAATCCCCTTCTCGAATTCTGATTCTATAATAGGCTTTGACCAAGTCTAATTTGGTGAAAATGCGTCCCTTTAGCTGCCCAAAAGATCTGAGATCAGAGGAATGGGGTAGGCATTGGTTTGGGTGACTGCATTGAGTTTCCGAAAGTCGATGCACAAACGCAAATCACCAGTTTTCTTACGCATGAAGAAAGCGGGGGCTGAATAAGGTGCGGTAGAGGGTCGGATGAAACCTCGAGCCAGATTCATGTCTAAGAACTCACGGAGCACTGTCCTTTCAGAAGCGCTCATTGGATAAATCTTGCTTTTTGGCAGTTTTCCATCCCCCACCACCTCAATAGCACAGTCTGTTCTGTGGGGGGGGGGGGTAATATATCACACTCCTGTACATTAAAGACATTCACAAAGTCCTGGTACTCAGGAGGTAGTTGGGATGGACCAGTAGTGTCTGAAGCCAAGGCAGGAGTTGATTGGATTACGGTTTTGACAGCTACTTTGTACCGGTGCCGTTCACATATCGGACTGGAAAATGCTAAAGTCTCGGCCTCCTAGTCAATGGAGGGGCTGTGTCCTCTGAGCCAATTTATTCCCAACACCACAGTGTAACGAATATTGGGGGCTATAGTAAAGTCGATTTGTTCCCAATGGTGGCCTATGCCCATCGCTACTCCCCAAGTGTGACGGTCCATTGGCCCACCCTTGAAATCACTGCCATCCATCTGGGTGATCTGAACCGGTGCTGGCAAAGGCACCGACTTAACTTTGAGTGCCTGAAACGTGGCCTCATTGATCAAGGAGCGGGCACAACCAGAGTCTATTAAAGCTTTAACTTGTAACTGGGGGCCCTTTCTATAATGTTGCAACACTACATCCACATACACAGTCTCTCTCACCTCACTCATTATTAAGGGATCCTTGGGTTTTGCAGAAGCATCTGCGGAGGTCTGCGGTGTCACTCCATTCACCGCAGACCCAGTCCGTTTTTTGACTGATCCAGGGGAGACTCCAAGTTCAGAGCAGGAGGGTTCCAGTGGCTGCCTTCCTCCAACGAAGCAGAGCTGTCCCCTCCCGGGGCAATTGTAATCCGGGACCCCAATGGGTCCGCTGGAGACTGCTCACTTGCAGACTCCTCTATGTGAAGGGCTGGAGGTGCTCTCCGTCCTGGAGCGACACTACGATCAGTCGCGGCGCCTCTTCTCCGAGCGCGTCCTCTCCCGCGAGGCGTCCCCTCCGGCCGGGGAGTGGGAGCCGGTTGCTCCGGACGCAACGGGCAGGCTGCAGGGAAGTGACCCATGGCACCGCAAATGAGGCAGGCTCCCCTTTGGAACCGCAACACTCGGTCTTGCAAGGGTTGAGCCGGTCTCCGCAGGGCAGGAGCTGGGGCCTTGGGAGATTTTTCTGGCCTCCCCCCACCTTGGCCCGACGTCAGGCAAGAGAGATGAACTGGCGGTGGCTTTCCATCTCCTCCACCAGTAGGATCCACTCCTCCAGGGTGGCTGGATCCCGTTGCATATAAGCCCAGTTCAAAATCTCAGGGTGTAAGGCTTCTCGGAAGTAATGCACCCATGTAGCCTCCGTCCAATCGACTATTTTACTAGCGAGTCGTTGAAACTCATCAGCAAACTCCCTGACCAAAGAATATCCTTGCCGGAGTTGCAAAAGGGCAGCTTTGGCTTTCTCCCCCTGGAACGGGTCCTCAAAACGTCGTCTTAACGCTCGCATAAATTCGTTGAGCGACGGACGGATCGGGCCTGAGTATCAAACTGCAGGATCATCCACTCTGCAGCCCTCCCAGTCAGAAGAGAAGAGACGAACCTTACCCAGCTGTCTTCCGTGGGGAAAGCATGCCCCTGTTCTCTCATATAACTGTCCACTTGGTGTAGAAAGCAGGGCAGCGCCTCCTCTGAGCCGTCAAAAGTTACAAGAAGTTGGGGCTGCTGCCAAGGTACAACCGGTACCACCAGTTGGAATTGGTTCAGAAGGCGAGGCATGAGGGTCTTTGCCAACGGCAAGCGGATTTATGGAATCTGGGCGGGGAGGGGGAGAGGTGGCTCTCGATTCTATTTCCCTAGGCAACCAAACTAAAACACTCACGTTCCTCAAAATGTTGGCGCCGTCTATTCAGGTTGCCACCGCGACTCGCCACATAACGTACTGTCCAGCACACACACACACACACACACACACACACACACACACACACACACACACACACAAGGACCCCCAGAATCAACAGCTTTCAAGAGGTCACCTTGAAAATTAATGCGTACGAAACACAACCCAGAACCCCCTCGCGAAAACCTCCCAAAGCGTGACGGAGGGGCACCCTCGTCTTTTGAGTTCCCTCGGAAATCAGCGCAGCGTGAACCAAAAGTGTTCTGGACTTCATCTAGGGTTGCCAACCTCCAGGTACCAGCTGGAGATCTCCTGCTATTACAACTGATCTCCAGCCAATAGAGATCAGTTCCCCTGGAGAAAACGGCCGCTTTGGCAATTGGACTCTATGGCATTAAAGTCCCCCTTCCCCAAACCCTGCCCTCCTCAGGCTCCGCCCCCAAAACCTCCCACTGATGGCAAAGATGAACCTGGCAACCCTACTTAGAGACCAGCAAGATTTCAAGAGTCAGAGCTCCATTTGAGAGATTTGAGAAACCAAAGCTTTTTTTTTTTAAGGTCCCTTCTAGAGCCTTGACTTTAAAAAGCTCATACCCTGAACATCTTGTGAGTCTTGAACAGGGTGGACTTGATTTGAATCAAATCTATTTCAAATCATGATTTAAATCACTAGTCAGATTTAAATCATGGTTTCTACACTCTTTTACTGCCTGCTGCCATTATAGGTTTTCTTCTCCTGGGAGAGAATAATATGATAAGCCTCAGGCTATGTACATGCACACACACACAAAGATCCCAAGACTTGTGGAGGATTCTACTCAAAAGGTTTTGCTTACATTTTTACTGCTTGCCCCTCCCTCCTCACATTTAGCTCCTTGTGCAGATCTATTCCACTCCAAACAATCTTCTGTTCATCGAACCTTTAGAAACTTAGCACTTAAGTTCTTGTAGGTTATCCGGGCTGTGTGACCGTGGTCTTGGTATTTTCTTTCCTGACGTTTCGCCAGCAGCTGTGGCAGGCATCTTCAGAGGAGTAACACTGAAGGACAGTGTTACTCCTCTGAAGAGACACTGTCCTTCAGTGTTATTCCTCTGAAGATGCCTGCCACAGCTGCTGGCGAAACGTCAGGAAAGAAAATACCAAGACCACGGTCATACAGCCCGGATAACCTACAAGAACCAATGAACTCTGACCGTGAAAGCCTTCGACAATATTTAGCACTTAAGAGTTAAAGGACTGATTCTGTGTACGTAGATTTGCAAAGGAACAATGGGATGAAGGGCTTTTTCTCAGCTCTGTATGTTTATTTTATACCATTTTTTGCTGTGAAGAAGAGGCATGTTTTGAGAACAGCAAAACCAAACATTCATGATAAAATCTTCTAGATAGAAAATGGCTCAAAACGAGCTTATGGAAACCTCTGGAACAGCATGACATTGTGAATGGATTAATGGAATTCATTTACCAAAAAACTGAAACATTGCATGAATATACAGCTTCATGCTACATAATTAAAAACTAATCCTTATTTCATGATGAATAACCTTTGGGCTATAATATATTTTAAACAGAAAACTATATTTAGATAGAGTTTTCCTCAAACAGGATTGTATTTTAAAAAATCTGATTTAAATTTTAAAAATCTGATTTTATTTTCTAAAATTATTTATTTTTATCCACCCTGGTTCTTTTGAAGGTGCTGCTGTACTTGAATCCAGAAGACAAACACGGCTACCCTCTGAAACTAAGTTCATGGAAAGCCTTTTAAAATTACCTTTTGGCTTTAATTTTAACAGCTTTACCCAGGGCAACAATATCCACCAGTCAGAAGCCAAACACACACACGGATATCTCACGCATAACATCTGTCCACTGTTGGCCATAATCCAGCTACACACCCTTCCTGCTCGACGGCAGAGTTTAAAAGCAACATAACAGCCTCCGACACTGCGATAGAAAACAGCACAGCCTCAGACGCACCTGTCTTGTAGGCCCGGCTGATCTCCCGAATGTGCTCATTGCTGCGAGATGCCAAGATCTCTATCAGGCAGGCTTCATCCGTACCGGCACCCTAAGGAAAGAAGAACAGTTGGTTTTTATATGCCAACTTTATCACTTAAGGAAGAATCAAACCGGCTTACAATCACTTTCCCTTCCCCTCCCCATAAGAGACACCCTGTGAGGTAGGTGGGGCTGGGAGAGTTCGGAGAGAACTGGGACTAGCCCAAGGTCACCCAGCTGTCTTCATGTGGAGGAGTGGGGAATCGAACCCAATTCACCAGATTAGCGTCCGCCGCTCATGTGGAGGAGTGGGGAGTCGAACCTGGTTCTCCAGATTAGAGTCCACCGCTCCAAACCACCGCTCTTAACCATTACAACACTCTGGTGAATTAACAGAGGTACCATGTATTACAGCTTTGTTTCAGTTGGGGATGGGTACCAAACAGTTAAAGAAACAGGCTCATTAAAGGTGTGTTGTGAAGATAGATGTGATGGGCAGGAGAGAGGGGACCCCACCCAGCAGGAGGCAGGCACATATTAGCTGCCTCAGCCATGGTCAGTCAGTCATACCAACCTTGATAGCATCTTTGATCTCATAAACGTCCAACGCAACAGGTGTCTTCAGCATTGCCAAGATAGCCTTCTCAAAGTTGCCCGAGAGCTCAGACTTCAAATCCTTGATTAGATCCTGTTTGGTTTAGTTTTTAAACAAACAAACAAAAAAAGTTCCGTGGATGTGAGCTCAGACCCAGCTACTTTACAACAGGGTGTTTAAAACAGAAATTCAGAGATATTTATGACCACATTTTCTCTCTCTTGCTTTTAATTTGCACACAGAGCCCCTCCAGGACTTGCCTTTCCATAAGCTGTCTTGAAGGAAAGGATGATCTGCTGCCGCTGCTTGTTGGAACGGCTTCCGAGACAGTCGATGATCGCCTGCTCGTCCGTCCCTGCAAACACAGAGAAGGGCGCACCAAATCCTTAGTACGGTCTCTTTCCATTATTCAGGCCAGCGTGATGTAGTGGTTAAGAACGGCGGACTCTAATCTGGTCACCCAGCAAGCTTCGTGTGGAGGAACGGGGAATCGAAACCTGTTCTCCAGATTAGAGTCCGCCGCTCTTAACCACTACACCATGCCGACTTTAAGAAAAGCATATGATTTGTACAACGAGACACTTGGAGGGACAATATGAAAGCAGGTGAGCAAGGGAAAACAAATATACAGAATGGGGAAAAAAGTGTTTCAAAAATCTTTGAAATCATTCAAAAGAAAAGGCACTTGTAAGTCCTTATGACTTTGAAGACTGAATGCCACATTAAATTGAATGTACGCAGCAGTGATCATAGGTGGTGTCACAAGAACAGTGAATTATCACATTCTCTTCCAAGTTACCTTCCAACCAACACGCAACATTTATAACGTCTATACAAAGCAATGTGTGAACAGGCTCTGAACGTATAAGGTCTAAAGGTCGAGTTATATATATTAATTGTTATCCTGCAAACACAACATACCTACAGTCATAAAGATTTCTAGAATGTTATGTACATTTTTAGTCTGGAATTATGTTTGTTTTGACCACTGAAGAAGGCCATTTGGATGAAATGCGTTTGGTCAAAGCCTAATTTTGTGATTTGATGTCTATTTGTGTTGTAGGTTTACATGAGCATGTTGGTTCAGCAGGCTATTGCAGGGCCTTATATAACTGATTTTAGCCTGTAATAAATATATACATATTTTGTATTGACATAACCTTTATCTTGTATAACCTTTGGCCTTGGAT
This sequence comes from Euleptes europaea, assembly GCF_029931775.1. Classification (NCBI taxonomy): domain Eukaryota; kingdom Metazoa; phylum Chordata; class Lepidosauria; order Squamata; family Sphaerodactylidae; genus Euleptes; species Euleptes europaea. Next base: position 109,687,897 of record NC_079316.1, read on the forward strand.
GTTGGTTTTTTCTTGACCTTTGGGTACTTAATTCTATTGATTTTAGGGTTAAGTCTTTTCCCCCTTTGTTGTTGGTGTCTGATCATATAAGATCTGAGAATCGTAGTGATGGGACGAAGAAGGCATTCCACTGCAGAAATGGAGGGGAGGGAATACAATACCCCAAATTCGACCCACCCACCCCCACTCACCAAATCCTTTCATGGCTTTCCTTAAGACTTCGGCATCTCTCAGAGGGTCAAAAGACGAAGCATCACAAATCGTGCCTCGGTTTCCAGCCTGTCATAGACCCAAGAAAAATAAGGATATCAACTGAATGTCTCCCATGCAACAGCCTTTGGAAAATTATAACGCTGCAGTTACTCAGCTACTGATCTAATCACAACTTCAACCCTCGAGGGGTGAAGGATGATTTAAATAAAAAGAGTGGTTTTAATAAGGCTTTTCTGTGCACTCCTAAGCAGAGTTAAACCCTTCTAGATCCATATAAGTTAGCGTGGTTAGAAAGATGCAACTCTGCATAGAATTGCATTTGTCACTTTCTTTAAAACTTTTTTAAAAAAATATTTATTTCAAAAAGGGGGGATACAAAAGGAAAAAAGGAAAGGACAAAGTACATTTGCAGAAAATAGTAATAGCGTTTCAACATAAAAAGGAATTATATCATAATTACCACAACTATTTCTCTAATTGATTAAATAATGTATCTTGTTCCGATCGAAAATATTCACTTTGCTATAATCAATAATTGTACCTTACTTTAAAACTTTGATGCAATACAAACAGGACTTATTTCCTGGAACATGCTATTTCAGTCTTTTACTGATTTATAATATTTCTATGCCGCCTTCAGAGTTCTGCTTGTGATGGCTTACAGTTTAAAACCATGGCATTAAAAAAATACACAAGGTATTAAAAAAAAAGACATACGCAGCATAAAAACTATACATAAAACAGAGAAGGCCAATTAAAAAGCTGGTAAGATAAACCACTAATTGAAAGTCTGGGTAAAAAGAGGTGTTTTGGCCTGGAGCCTAAAAGAAAGTAAAGTCGGCGCCATCGAGCCTCAAGGGGGAAGGAATTCCATAGTCAAGGTGCCACCACAGAAAAAGCCCTGCCCCTAGTTGCTACCCACCTCACCTCTGAAGGGGGAGGCACAGAGAGCAGGGCTTATAAAGCTGGATAGTAGGGGGGGAGACGGTCCTTCAGGTACCCTGCCCCCCACCCCAGCCATTTAGGGCCTTAAAGGTAAGAACCAGCACTTTGAACAAAAGCTCTTTTCCTTTTTCTGCAAAGGCCTGAAATTCATACTTTGCAACTTTCTCACGACCGTACCAAACTCATTCCACCCTATCCAAACCGAAGAGGAGGAGAAGGAGAAGAGTTGGTTTTTGTATGCTGACTTTCTCTTCCACTTAAGGAAGAATCAAACCGGCTTACAATTACCTTCCCTTCCCCTCCCCACAACAGACACCTTGTGAGGTAGGTGAGGGTGAGAGAGCTCTAAGAGAGCTGTGACTAACCCAAGATCACCCAGCTGGCTTCATGTGGAGGAGTGGGGAAGCCAACCCAATTCACCAGATTAGCGTCTGCCACTCATGTGGAGGAGTGGGGAATCAAACCCGGTTCTCCAGATCAGAGTCTACTGCTCCAAACCACTGCTCTTAACCACTACACCATGCTGGCTCTCTAGGTAAGGTAAAGGTCCCCTGTGCAAGCACCGGGTCATTCCTGACCCATGGGGTGACGTCACATCCTGACGTTTCCAAGGCAGACTTTGTTTGCGGGGTGGTTTGCCAGTGCCTTCCCCAGTCATCTTTCCTTTACCCCCAGCAAGCTGGGTACTCATTTGACCGACCTCAGAAAGATGGAAGGCTGAGTCAACCTTGAGCCGGCTACCTGAAACCGACTTCTGTCGGAATCGAACTCAGGTCATGAGCAGAGCTTTTGACTGCAGTACTGCAGCTTACCACTCTGCGCCACGGGGCTCCTTGGCTCTCTAGAGACACCACTAAATAACCTGGCTTTGACATATTCCTGCTTTTCAGCAAATGGAAACAAAACCAAAACACAGACATTCAAAACAGAGATTTTCTTACCGGTGTGGGAGCAAGGGTGGGCATTGTAGGTCCCGGATAGGATGGCATTGAAGGGTTAACCGCTGGGCCTGGAGGATAGCTTGGCACAGGCTGCTGCCCCGGAGGTGGCATAGGCTGTTGCCCAGGGTATGCCATTGGCTGGGGTTGTTGCCCTGCAGGCGGCATTGGATAGCCTGGGTAAGATGGCATTCCTGAAGGGGGGTTTCCTCCTGGTGCCGGCGGGTACATCCCGTAAGGCTGCTGTTGCCCCTGCGGAGGTTGCCCGAAGCCCCCTGTAGGGATGGGGGGATAGCCGCCACCAGAAGCGGGAGGATACATGCCCTGGGGTGCGTTGGAACCGCCAAATGTTCCTGACATATTGGATGCCTGCAACCACAACATAAGCAAACATACAGTACTGTTACACTGCTTTAGAGAGTGCAGATTAATTTCACACCACTCGTATTCACACCCAGGTCAGTATCAATTCATAGGGTTGCCAGCTCCAGGTTGGGAAATACCTGGAGATTTTGGGGGCGGGGTCTGAGGAGGGCGGGGTTTGGGGAGGGGAGGGACTTCAATGCAGTATAGTGCCATAGTGTCCACCTTCCAAAGTGGCCATTTTCTCCACCTACCTCACAAGGTGTCTGTTGTGGGGAGAGGAAGGGAAGGAGATCGTAAGCCGGCTTGATTCTCCTTAAAAGGTAGAATCTTCTTCTTAACATGATCATAAAGGGCTACAGGGATTCTTTGTGCGTTTGTTGCAGGATTGGGACCTAAGCTTTCAATGATCCCAACCAAAGGAGGCCAGGAAAGCTCAACTGCAGCATCAAGGGGAATGCAGAGGCAAGCTTTTTAAGGTGTTTTGCTACAGAAGGAAGTTCTGGATGCTGCTGTAGTCCAGCAGGCAGCCACAAATCGGCCTATCTCCTCTACTATCGGTGTATAACTGGATTTTATGTTTTCTGTCATTTGCCTGCTGGAGAGCTCATGCAAATAACTCCATATATGGGAATTCACATATAATTTTTTTTCAAGTTCACAAAAGTAGAAGATGTGCTGTGTTAGAAAGGCAGGCTTTTTGAGCACTTAAGGCTAGATTGTCAGCTGGATCTTCTTGATTTTTAGTTCTAACAATTACATCTACTACCCAAAGCAACCCAGCAGCGAATATTTGGGAATTATGCTACTTTTCCAGTTTAGAAAAGAGACAACTAAGGGGTGGGGAAGACATGATAATAGGGTTATAAAATTATGCAGGGGTAGAGAGAGTGGACAGAGAGAACTTCTCCCAAAATACTAGGACTCAAGGGCATTTAGTGAAGTTGATGGGGAGTAGATTCAGGACAGACATAAGGAAAGGCTTCTGTACTCAGTGAGTGACTAAAATGTGTAATTTGCTGCCAAAGGATTTAGTGATGGCCACAGGCATAAACAGACTTTCTCTACCACTTAAGGAAGAATCAAACCAGCTTACAATCACTTTCCCTTCCCACAACAGACACCATGTGAGGAAGGTGGGACTGAGAGAGTTTGAAGAGAACTGTGACTAACCCAAGGTCACCCGGCAGGCTTCATGTGTCGGAGTGGGGAAACCAACCCAGTTCACCAGATTAGCGCCTGCCGCTCATGTGGAGTAATGGGGAATCAAACCCAGATCTCCAGATCAGAGTCCACTGCTCCAAACCACCACTTTTAACCACTGCACCACTGAAAGGGGACTCATGGAGGAGAGTGAATCACTAACTTGTTCACTAACTTGTTCATGTATGTAGAAATCTTAGAATTTTCAACTTCATTTGCCCTGTAAGATGTACGAAAATAATGTATTGAAATGTTTTGTTTTTTTAAAAAACTGGCAAGTACCATCTCCTACTTTATGAATTCTTAGTTGCAATGTTTAATATTTGTTACATTTGGGGTTACATATTGTATTGCTTCCCCCCCCCCCTTTTTGCTAAACTGTTAAGTAAACCATCTCAACAAGTGGGGAAAATACTTAGGATAAAGAAGGTGGGGAGAAGCAGAATTAAAAAAAACCTTTGGGGGCATTTCATCATCACTGAGAAACGCTCACCATGCTCGCCATGTAATCGGGATTAAACTGACTCGCGTAATTGCCAACATTTTCCAGCCCAATTGGAGGAGGATTTGCGGGAGGATAGCCGGGGGCGCCCCAAGGATTACCACCTGAAATATTAAAAGAAGAAAAAAGTTACTATAAATAGAAACAGCCTAGATTTCCATTTCAGTATTTTTTCAAACTAAAAAATAAGTAAAAACACTTTGATGAAATTCAGGTCAGTTTTCCACTCCCACTTAATTCAGTTCTAGCCTCTGTCGAAGCTCCCCATAGAATCATAGAGTTGGAAGGGACCACCAGGGTCATCTAGACCAACCCCTTGCACAATGCAGGAAATTCCCAACTACCTCCCCCCACACCCCCAGTGACCCCTACCCCATGCCTAGAAGATGGCCAAGATGCCCTCCCTCTCATGACCTACCTACAGTCATAGAATCAGCATTGCTGACAGATGGCCAGCTCTGCTTAAAAACCTGCAGGGAAGGAGAGCTTACCACCTCCCGAGGAAGCCTGTTCCACTGAGGAGCCCCATCTCAGACACACTACCTGGAGCTAAAATCCAGCTAGTCATTCCAAAGTCCAGCAAACAGAACCCCTCCCGTTTGAAAATCATGCCGTGGGTACGCAGCTGACATCAGCACAAAAGTGATGTAAAGAGACACGGTGGGTTTGTCTGTTTCTTTCATAGAGCACAGCTGGTAATAGCTGGGAAACAAAACATCCTCAAATCCACTGTGCAGCACAATTTTTGTTTGTTTGCTTTAATATTTGCACTTTGTCTTGCAATGCAATTCTCCACGGCGGGCAACGGCACAATTAAACCACAATTTAAAACAAACACCAGCAATGTCATCGTACAATTTAAGGCGGATAGTAAAAACTACAACAACATTTTAATTGTTGTTTTAATTTTTTTGTATTATGTTTTAGCTCTGGTTTTAATTATGCATTATTTGCTGGTTTTAATGGTTTATAAAATGTGATTTTATTAGGCAAGTTTTGTTAGAAGGAGAGTTGGGTTTTATATGCTGACTTTCTCTACCTTTTAAGGAGAATCAAACCAGCTTACAATCACCTTCCCTTCCTCTCCCCACAAAAGAAACCTTGTGAGGTAGGTGGGGTTGAGAGAGTTTGGAGAGAACTGTGACTAGCCCAAGGGTAACCCAACAGGCTTCATGTGGAGGAGTGGGGAAACCAACCCAGTTCATCATATTAGCATCCGCCACTCATGTGGAGGAGTGGGGAATCAAAGCCATTTCTCCAGATTAGAGTCCAATGCTCATTTGGAGGAGTGGGGAAACCAACCCGGCTCTCCAGATTAGAGTCCGCTGCTCTTAAGCACTATACCACGCTGGCTTGTTAGCTGTCTTGGTGGACCTTACAAGGACAGAAAGGCCGGGCATCAGTAGATCAATTGATCCAGGCCCTGCCATTATTTATCCCAGCAACACACTTTAAACTTACCTGGAGGAGCTGGCGGATAGCCACCGGCAGGAGGATAACCTGGGTAACTCATTCTGCAGACCTGAAACAAAATAAGAGGCTTTTGTTTAATATAATGCAGCTTTTTAATGTCACATACAACAGACGGAGCTCTGACCTGGATGGCCCAGGCTAGCCCGACCTCGCCACATCTCAAAAGGTCGGCCCTAGTTAGTACTTGGATGGGAGACCACCAAGGAAGTCCAGGGTTGCTACGCAGAGGCAGGCAAATGGCAAACCACCTCTGTTCGTCTCTTACCCTGAAAATCCTCCAGGGTCATTGCTAAGTCTGCTGCGACTTGATGGCACTTTATTATTTTTGTCCTGACCTGGACGGCCCAGGCTAGCCCGACCTCGCCACATCTCAAAAACTAAGCAGGGTGAGACCTGGTTAGTACTTAAATGGGGGGGGGGGGCACCAAAGAAGTCCAGGGTTGTGACGTAGTGCAGGGGGTTCGAACTCAATCGTTACAAGGGCCTGATATGACATAAATGTCACTTGCTTGGGCTGGGCCATGTCTCGCTAGCCCAGATCGAGAGTGGGGTGGGGTGGCTCCCTCGGCTAGCTCATGGGCTGGATAAGAGCTCTCAAGGGATGGGATCCAGCCCCCGGGCCATGTTTTTGACACCCGTGACTTAGAGGCAGACAATGGGCAAACCACTTCTGTTTGTCTTTTGTCTTGAAATCCCTATGGGGTTGCCATAAGTCAGCTGCAACTTGATGGCACTTTCCACCACCACAACACACAGAAACATGAACTATAATTGCTGGCATCTTTGGATCTTAGCATTTTACCACCAAATTGATCCTCTTCTCCCACCCTCCCTCCAAATTGCTCAGGATGGCATCCTGAGGTGTTTCCCCACCCCCACCCCACCAGCCAATTTCATCCTTACACAAACCTTCAAGGGAAGTTAGGCTGAGATATCCCTGCAGGGCCAAGGACAGATCATGAGAGGGAGGGCAGAAAGGGTTGCATCAGAGTTTGGCTCTCATGGCCCTTTCTTGCATGCCCAGGGAAATGCAGATCGCGACTTTAGGGTCAGGAAGAAATTTTTCTCCAGGCCAGATTGGCCAGGGATCCTGGAGGGGGGGTTTCTTTTGTGGCTATCTTCTGGGCATGGAGTAGGGGGTCAGTGGGGGTGGGGGAGGTAGTTGTGAATTTCCTGCATTGTGCAGGGGGTTGGACTAGATGGCCCTGGTGGTCCCTTCCAACTCTATGATTCTATGACCCCTTTGAATGATGAACCAAGGGAGAAGGGATGTCGAATGACAAAATACGGGGAAGCAGTTGGAAGGAATGGTTTTGAAATGATGAACCGCTGCCTACAATTTCCATCTAGAGATTAGGAAAAATTTTCTAACATTGGTTCTTGTAGGTTATCCGGGCTATGTGTCCGTGGTCTTGGTATTTTCTTTCCTGACGTTTCGCCAGCAGCTGTGAAGGACAGTGTCTCTCAGTGTCAAGCCTTCGACAATTTTCTAACAGTTAGAGCGGTTCCTCAGTGGAACAGGCTTCCTCGGGAGGTGGTGAGCTCTCCTTCCCTGGAGGTTTTTAAGCAGAGGCTAGATGGCCATCTGTCAGGAATGCTGATTCTGTGAACTGTCAGAAAGCAATTTTCATCCAGGCCGGATTGGCCAGGGATTCTGGCGGTGTTCCCCCCCCCCATCTTCTGGGAATGGAGTAGGGGTCACTGGGGCTGTAGGGGAGGGAGGTAGTTGTGAATTTCCTGCATTGTGCAGGTGTGTTGGTCTAGATGACCCTGGTGATCCCTTCCAACTCTATGGGCGAAAACGCATGGTCGCTTTATCCTCCTTTAATCCCTGTTTCAGCCAGGATTCAGCCAGGATTGATCGCATGCGTTTCGCCTAATGTGCGTTCGATCCTGGCTAAAACAGGGATTAAAGGAGGATAATGCGACCATGCGTTTTTGCCCTATGATTCTATGACACTCAACAGCTTAGTGGCCGAGCGAGGATTTCCTCAGCACCCTGGGCACTGGACCATGCAGATTTGTACAGCATTGTGTGTATATTTAGAGTTTCAATGTTTGTAGCCCCCCTTCTTCTTTTTTTGGCTTGGGAACTCGCTCTGGGCAGCTGTTCAGCTGGAGAACCGGTATGGAAATTTAAAACTAAATAAATTACAGAGGACCACCCCCCCCCCCCAGCCCACTTAGAAAGGATTAATCTAGGCAGGGTATTTTTTGGTAAGGAGGGAAACCAAGGGCGCTCTCCAAAGGGCTTGCTGATAAAGCGATTCTTGCTTGTATTAAAAATACTGGAGAGAACGACGGCATAAACACAAATATATAGGGTGGCCGGGCTTCAGGTGGAACCTGGAGACCTCCTGGTATTACAGAGACTCTCCAGGCTACAGAGATCCGTTTCCCCCAGAGAAAATGGATGCTTTGGAGGGTGAACTCTCCCTATCCTGAATGGGCCTGTTTTAGGGTTGCCAGCTCCAGGTTGGGAAATACCTGGAGTTTGGAGGGTGGAGCCTGAGGAAGGCAGGATATGGAGCGGGGACGGACTTAAATGGGGTATAATGCCATAGAGTCCACCTTCCAAAGCAGCCATTTTCTCCAAATGAACTGATCATCATTGGCTGGAGATCAGTCGTAATAGTGGGAAGTCTCCAGCCACCACCTGGAGGTTGGCAACCCTAGCTGTAAGTCAGCTGTGACTTTATGGCACATACACACAGACCTAGGGATGCCAGCCTCCAGGTGGGACCTGGGGATCTCCTAAGATTACCGCTCATCTCCAGACATCAGTTCCCCTGGAGAAAATGGCTGCTTTGAAGGATGAACCCTATGGCATTGTACCCCACTGAGGTTCCTGTCCTCCCCAGGCTCCATCCCCCAAATCTCCAGAAATTTCCCAATCTGGAATTGGCACCTCTACAAATATAAGCAAAAATAATTTGCAGATTTATCCCCTATCCAACATTAGAAGAGATTTTCTCTACCTTATAAGGAGAATCAAACTGGCTTACAACCTCCTTCCCTACCTCCTCCCACAACAGACACCTTGTGAGGTAGGTGGGGCTGAGAGAGCTCTACGAGAGCTGTGATTAGCCCAAGGTCACCCAGCAGGCTTCATGTGGAGTGGGGAAAGCAACACAGTTCTCCTGATCGGAGTCCGCCACTCTTATCCACATCAGGAAAAATGCTAAGGAAAGACCACACGCGCCCCACAATAAAAAGCCACATAGCCTCACAATGCACCTTCCGCAACCACACAATTAGCAAGAACAGAAAACAATTAGTTTCATAGATGCTGCAACTGACATGCTACCCGCCTGCAAAAAAACAAGTTTCAATTCACATTATTTTTTAAAAGATGTACAATTAAAAACGTAAATGTTCCAGGTTCGGTTTATTGCATATGGCCAAAGGCAGTTACAAGAGTTAAACAAGGATGTGGGGATGGCTGCCAACTGGGAAGGTTTGAAGAGGGGAGTGGACATGTTCATGGAGGAGAGGGCTATCCATGGCTACTAGTCACAATGGATACTAGTCATGATGTTGAGTGCCCACAGGCCAGTCACACACATGCTGAACCTACCTACCTCACAGGGTTGTTGTCAGGATAAATGGAGAAGAGAACAATGTAAGCCGCTTTGGTTCCCCAATGGGGAGAAAGGCAGGGTATAAATGAAGTAAATAGAAATAAGTAAAAAAGAAAGGACTTCAAAGTAGAGCAAAAATTCACTTACATTACTTTTTCATCAAAGCTAGGTTACTAAAAAAATGGAAAGAAGAAGAGCTGGTTTTTATATGCTGACTTTCTCCGCCACTAAAGGAAGAATCAAACCAGCTTACAATCACCTTCCCTTCTCCTCCCCACAAGAGACTCCCTGTGAGGTAAGTGAGGCTGAGAGAGCTCTGAAAGAGCTGTGACTAGCCCAAGGTCACCCAGCTGGCTTCATGTAGAGGAGTGGGGAAACCAACCTGGTTCACCTGATTATCCTGCGCTGCTCATGTGGAGGAGCAGGGAATTGAACCCGGTTCTCCAGATCAGAGTCCACCACTCCAAACCACCACTCTTAACCACTACTCTCCCTTTTTCATCAAACCTGGAAAGAAGCGAATCAAACCTGGAAACAAGCGAATATAGTATTAATACCCAAATTGAACTCGGATTTATTGGAAGTAAAAAATTATAGACCTATCTCACTATTGAATAATGATTATAAATTATTTGTTACGATTTTAGCAACTAGGCTAAAAAGGGCTATATCAAACTATACATGAAGACCAAGCTGGATTTTTACCAGGAAGATTGATTAGTCAAAATGTAACAGATCTTTTGGAATACGCTGAACAAATTACAACTCCGGTAGCCATGATATTTTTAGATGCTGAAAAAGAGTTTGATAATGTTAATTGGAAATTTATGGAAAAAATATTGGAATATATGGGTTTTGGTCTAAATTTTAAGACAGCTATAGAAAGTATTTATACTTATCAAACGGCTAGTTTATTGATAAATGGTATATTATCATCACGATTTTAAATTCAAAGATGAACGAGACAAAGGTGTCCTCTTTCAACTTTGCTGTTTATTTTAGTATTAGAAGTCCTATTAAAAAGGATTAGAAAATCAACTGAACTAACTGGATTTCAAATTGGGAGAAATCATTATAAAATCAAAGCTTATGCAGATGACCTTGTATGTTTTTTGATAGACCCTATTGAACAAGTAGATAATTGGAATAGAACTTTGGAGGTTTATGGAAAGCTTGCAGGCTTTAAAATAAATAAAAATAAAACTAAATTATTGGTTAAAAATATGACTCTCTCACATTAACAAGTATTAATAAAAAGACAGATTTAATATTGAACATAAAGTAAAATATTTGGGAATATGGATATCACCAAATAATCTTAATTTGTTTCAGAACAATTATATTAAACAATGGCAACAGATAATAATAGATTCACAAATTGGGAAAAAATACCATTGTCATTATGGGGTAGAATAGCAATTATTAAAATGATGGTACTTCCAAAGATGCTTTTTTTGTTTCAAAACCTACTAATTTTGAAAGGAACACAGATATTTACAAGTTGGAAGAAAGATATTTTAAATTTTTTATGGGGTAAGGAGAGACACAGGATAGCGTACAATAATTTAGTTGAATTAAAAGAAACAGGAGGTCTGGGATTACCAGATTTGAGAATGTACTATCAAGCAGCTTGTTTCACCTGGTTAAAAAATTGGATTCTATTACAGAATCCTAAAATATTAGAATTAGAGGGGTTCAATCTACGTTTCGGGTGGCATGCATATTTATGGTATGAAAAAGAGAAAGTAAATAAAGAATTTAATTCTCATGTTTTTAGAGGAGGTTTACTCCAAATTTGGAAGAAATATAAAGGATTTTTGGAATGTAAAACCCCGGGTTGGATTAATCCAGTAGAAGCCTTTATGAAGAGAGGGGTACAAATAAATTTAGATATTGATATTTATAGAGAAATTATAGAATGTAAGGAAGGGGTTTGGTCGTTGAAGAGTAGAGAAGAGCTTAATAACAAAGATTGGTTTATGTATTATAAATTAAAGGATATATTTAATAAAGATAATTTTAGGGGATTCAATCAAAATAAATCTAAATTTGAAATTATATTAACTAAGGGAAACAAAGGATTGATAGGAAGAATTTATAAGCTATTAATTGAAGTGAACTTGGAACAAGAAAGAATAAAACCAGTTACGATAAAATGGATGAAGGAGTTAGGATATAATATTGATTTGGAAATATGGGAAAACTTGTGGAAAAGGGAATACAAATTTACAATTACCAATGAAATAAGAGAAAACTTATAAAAGATGTTTTATAGATGGTACATAACACCGATATTGTTAAGTAAAATGAAGAAGGATGATATGGGTTTATGCTGGAAGTGTGGAACGGAAAAAGGCACATTTATGAATGCATTGTGGTTCTGTAAGAAAATTAAGAGATTTTGGAGATTAATACTAAAGGAAACTAATAATTTGATCAGTACAAAACTAAAAAAAGGTCCTGTATTTGGTTTATTGGGAATTCCTAAAAATAATATGGATAGATGTGATAGAGTTTATGTCAATATAGTTTCGCAGCAGCGAGAATTACAATAGCAAAGAACTGGAAGCAAGTAAATAAACCTTAAAGTAAAGACTGGAGAGAGAAACTGTGGATGTATATGCGGATGGCCAAACTTACAGATTCTTTACATGGTAAAGATATGGAAGAGTTCAAAAAAACTTGGCTAAAGGTCATCGCATTTTGGGATAAACTGGCGAAAATGAATTTTACAAGTATAGTTAATGAATTATGGATAAAATGTAATGTTGTTTATATGATAATAGTATAAGGTAACTTTAAATACTGTCAGAACACTTCTCCGGAAGTCCATTGGTGGTGGGATACACTTTTCAGGTGGGTGGTGGGTATCAGAGCACTGTTTATTTCACAATTTATAATATATGATGTAAAACTGTAAAAAAAAAAAAATTAACCACTACTCTCCCTTTTTCCTACCCACCAGTAAACAGACAGCGCTTTACCCACAACATCTGTCCCATTAATAATGCAAAAGAAAAAGTTTGTCATGCTATACTTAGATCCCCACCCTTTAACAGTCTAAGACCTACTAGTTTTAAAACAAATTCTACAAGCAAGTCATCATAATACGTTTATTCATTCCTACCAGTCACCAAATGCCAGTGATTTAAGAAAGGCACAAGGGAGTCACTGTTATTTGGACCCAGCAGGGGGAACGTTGGTGAATTTAGCTACATACCTGAGCTTGGAATTCATTTGGCTGGGCCTGTAAAACCCGAAGCCTTCTACCCGGTCAACTTTCCAACCCCTGGTTGTCTCCAAAAACTGTGCTAACATTGTAAGAAAGTATTCCTGTCTCAGTTAGGAGGGTGCTACATTCTGAAACCGCACATGGAATACATCAGTAGAGTTAAGAACCAGAGGAATATTCCAGCTCATCATATGTCAGACATAGTTGAGTGACTTGGGACATTTACAACCACTGGAGACCGGGAATCATAGAATCAAGAGTTGGAATGGCTACTAGTCCAAATGAATACTAGTCATGATGCATCCCTATTCTCTCTAGGATCAGAGGAGCAGGCCTGTTATATGAGGTGCTGTGGAGCGCAGGCAGGATGGTGCTGCTGCAGTCGTCTTGTTTGTTGTGGGCTTCCTAGAGGCCCCTGGCTGGCCACTGTGCGAACAGACCGCTGGACTTGATGGGCCTGGGTCTGACCCAGCATGGGTTTTCTTATGTTCTGATGAGTCAAAACCAGAATTTTCTGGTTGGGAGTCAGAATCCCCACACTATCTCCATTCTCTAGAGGTTTTTTGTCTAGGGAGTACTGTTTTGCGATTGATACCCGTTCCCAAATTGCCAGCACCAAAGGGGAAAGAAGGCCATGGATCGGGGCGCTCGAGAAAGGGCAAAAACAGCCGCCACAGACATTGATGGGAAAGGTAGGCCGTTCTTAGGAATGAAAGTTACATTTTTAGCTTGTGCCGCATATCGGGCACGTTTGTCCTATGCAACGTGGCACAGCTATGCAGAAGGATGGATGGCACATTAACGAAAGATGGGTATTAACCATTGAAAGGAAACGCAGGAGTGTGGCGTCTTTAATTGAGAAAAGAAAGACGCTCACACAAATCTATCTCTCGCTCACCATCTCTAAAGGTAAAGTGTGCTGTCGAGTCACAGCCAACCCAGGTCCGACACCTTAACCACTACACCATGCTAGTGCTCTGCAAAAGCAATTGGTTATTTTAAATCCCCTAAACTGGGAAAAAACCCACATTTTAACAATGTGGATGCCTACTGAGGCAAAACCACAGCCCAATTATCAAAGCTTGCTTTCTGATGACTGCAGCAGCTTCCCCAAAATGCCTGTTCTTAAATTCTAGTCCTCATTGTTGAGATCGTGGAAGGCAGCAACTGCAGTAGCCCACCACCTATTTCAATTGTGGGAGCCAGCGTGGTGTAGTGGTTAAGAGTGGTGGACTCTAATCAGTCAGTCAGTTCACTGTGCATGGCCATAGGCCTTTATGGACTCTAATCTCACTCCTCCACATGAGCAGTGGACTCTAATCTGGAGACCTGGGTTTGATTCCCCCACTCCTCCACATGAGCGGCAGACTCTGATCTGGAGAACCGGGTTGGTTTCCCCACTCCTCCACACGAAGCCTGCTAGGAGACCTTGGGCTAGTCACAGTTCTCTTAGAGCTCTCTCAGCCCTGCCTACCTCACAAGGTGTCTGTTGTGGGGAGAGGAAGGGAAGGAGATTGAAAGCTGGTTTGATTCTCCTTAAAAGGTAGAGAAAGTCGGCATATAGAAACCAACTCTTCTTCTTCGATTGTGCCTATGTTTCTGCTGGGTGCGTATCGTAAGCACTGACATGGCCTTTCAAAAGAAACCGTGGATGGAAATTGGAGAAGCTATTTCATCACAATCTCTCAACACACCGTGTGCCAAAACTGGTGTTTCAGCAGTCTAAAAACAGAACTGGGGGTGGGGGTGTACGCAATTAGATTGGCAGCCTGTTTCCCATTACATGGGATCCAGTGTCTTTGACCCAAGGGACAGAGCCTGAAAAATCTGAATTACTATACAGGGGGTTAAATTAGATCAATGCTAACTTCTTCCCCGGTCTTGATTGGACAAGACTCAACACCCATTAAATGGGGAATAACTTGTCATGATACCAGTCAGGAGAGAAAGCTTCTACGAGAGAGAAGCTTCCAGAAGAACTTCAGGAGAAGAAGAAAAGTTGGGTTTTATATGCTAATTTTCTCTATCTTTTAAAAGAATCAACCCAGTTCACCACAGTTCGCTGCTCATGTGGAGGAGTGGGAAATCAAACCCGGTTCTCCAGATTGGAGTCCACCACTCTTAACCACTACATCACTGCAACACAACCAAAAAGAGGGCTCCCTGGTAGAATTCAGAATACCTTTACACCTCCACCCATAAACAAGAACAATAATAGAATGAAACACTGGAATCACTGATCAGGAAAGAGTTTTACGACAGGACCATTTAAAAGAGGACGGGCGGGGGATGGGGGCAAGGCACTTGTCCAAAGCAGACTGCCTTGAAGTCCTATAACCACAGCTTCCCGTATTCATCTTGCCCTTTGGATGGCCAATGGAGACCACCAACACTTCCCAGGTAAACAGACCTGCCCCCAAGCCTCGAGATGACCCTGAGGCCCCATCCACGCTTGCAAACAGCAGCATTTGCGGGTGTGGCTCCACTCTGCCAGATGTTTGCGAGAAGCTCCTTTGCCATTTGGGCCTCCCCGTTGCCAAACACAAAATAAAAGCAGCGGTTGGGGGGGGGGGACTCTTTTTCCAGCTAGCTCAGCCTTGTGTTGGGAGCAGGCAGCCACACGCGGTTTCAATCAAGAGGCCCCCCATACCACTCTTAAAATGTGCGCGTCGGCAGCTCCGACGGATTTTGTTTTAATTCCAAACGCTTTAGCTAGCTGTGGCTGAAAATGCACGGCCGTTTTGTCATCGGTTTCTCCCACGAACGTAGCGAACGGGTGAAGTCGAAACACACGACCTTCTCCCGCGTGCGTGATCAGCCCACCTCCAATTGCTACATTTCCAGGATTTGCAGGTCCTGGCTCGTCACGACTTAAATGTAAAGAGCACCACATAGATGGGAGTTTGCCGGTGCGTTTTCGGTAGGGTTGCCAGGTCCCTCTTCGCCACTGGAGGGAGGTTTCGGGAACGGAGCCTGAGGAGGGTGGTGTTTGGGGAGGGGTTTCAATGCCAGAGAGTCTAATGGCCAAAGCGGCCATTTTCTCCAGGTGAACTGATCTCCATCGGCTGGAGATCAGTTGTAATAGTTGGAGATCTCCAGCTAGTACCTGGAGGTTGGCAACCCTAGTTTTCGGGGCCTGGGTCGACTCCCCACCGGGAGACTGCCCAGCCCCGACAACAGCAGCAGCGGCTTTTCTGTTCATCTCATTACTTCTTAATCTTCCTGTTTGTTGATATTTAGTTTCTGCTTCGAAAGTGCTGGTTTTGAGCAGCTTAATAGCATCTTCCCTCCCACCCTCGGAACACATGAAGCTGCCTTCTACTGAATCAGACCCGTCGTCCATCAAAGTCAGCATTGTCTACTCAGACCGGCAGCGGCTCTCCAGGGTCTCACGAACGTTGAGCCTAGCCTTGCTAACTGGGGGGAGGGGGGTGTTGCTTCTTTCGGTTTATTTTCACCAATTTCATTTTACAAGAAGTTATTTTATTTTATTCTTCTATATTTGATTTACATATCCTTTGGGGCACTTTATATATCATTTGTGAGACCCTGAGTCTCTTTCGTGGGGCTTTTTTCTTCCTTTAACTAAACTGCAATTGTTTTGGGTGTTTCAGTTTGAATCAGCAGGCGCCACTCGCCACGCTCAATCTATCCTATTCCAAAGGTACTTTGGTTACTCCCTAATCTCAAAATTAGAATAGTTTTTGTTTTCCTTTCTCACCCTTTATCTTTTATTTATTATTTGATTTGGCCTGAGCATTAGGAGGAGGAGAGGGAACAGGTGGAACAATTATTGGGGTCCCTCTTTGCCACCAGTGGGAGATTTTGGGGGCGGAGCCTGAGGAGGGCGGGGTTTGCAGAGGGGAGGGACTTCAATGCCATAGAGTCCAACTACCTGGAGGTTGGAAACCCTAATGGTTAGCATGGTTGATGAGATTCAGCTGCTAAGTAAAATATGTTGAGACAGCAGGCCTCTGGAAAATCACTGAGCAAAGTGTAACCAGAGGTCAGGGGCAGGAGAGAAAATAAGGACAACCGTACCAACAAGATGGAACAGAGAAAGAATGTTGATTGGACTACTGAGGCACAGAAAAGTCCAAGATAAGACAATAATTGGGAGCTTTACAGGGAAAGCATTAATGCTGCGAAGTGCCAACTTATATATACAGGTATCCAAAATTGACCAATCATATTGTGTAGAATATGCTGTCTTAAAACCAATCAGTAGAGATAGAAATGCTGTAATACGCAAATAAAGGGTTCCAAACAGAACTTTCATTAACCAGTAATATTGCTTTATTTGAATTGAGAGAGCCAGTTAAAAGCAAGTAGAAATGCTAAATGACCAATGATTAAGTAAGCAAAAGTTTTGTAGCCAATGGCAAGTATAGTTAAGAAATGCATACTAAATGCAGCCTAATAATTTGAATAATAAAATACCACCTGTCGCCTTTGTTCGGTGCTCAGTCTTCTGGATGTTTTAAACCTAGGCTGAGTGGCAGCTGCTAAATAAAAGTTGATTCCTCGATTTTGGCTTATGGGTCTCTCTATGCTCCATTCCTGATTTTTGATTCTGCTGTTACAATGTGCATCAGAGCTAAGAAAATGCTGCTGGAAAGCTAGCATTAAAAGGCTTTTGGGGGGAGTAATCTTTAAAAAAAAAAACCACAGAAAACAAATAGAAAGCTTCATCTTCGGTGGAAGTTGACAGACAGGCCCAGTGGTTTCCCAGATTCTCGCTATTAGCCATTACACGCATTCACTTAAGCAACATCTAGGTGAGCAGTCTCAGAATAAACTTTTAAATGGCAGGGACAATATTGACAAAGGGTGGGGTGGGTCACACAAGAAACGGCAGCACAGGATGATTCAGGAACCAACAGATCCAATTTCTGTTAGCATTAAGCCAGGATTCCTTGGGTGCGGCCTCCTCATTCATAGGTAGGGTTGCCAACCTCTAGGTACCAGCTGGAGATCTCCTGCTATTACAACTGATCTCCAGCCAATAGAGATCAGTTCCCCTGGAGAAAATGGCTTGCTTTGGCAATTGGACCCCATGGCATTGAAGTCCCTCCCCTCCCCAAAGCCTGCTCTCCTCAGGCTCCACCCCAAAAACCTCCCACCGGTGGCAACGTGTTTTCCAGATGCTGTTTTAAGCAAGAATCTGGCAACCCTATTCATAGGCCTTTTATGCATTCTCAGTTTCCCCACCTCTAACTTCCTGTTTCATTGAGCAGGGGGTGGCTTGCTCGTGGTTTGCTCCCTCTGATGTTTGGTCTGACATCGCACAGCTTTAACCGCAGTGTTTCACCCTGGAATTTAAATCAGCGGCTTTTTGCACTTCATAAAAACTGGCGTTATATCGAATTTAGAGGATATTCTAAAGTCAATATTAAGTACTTCAACCCATTGGGTTATGATTCTATCACTAAAAAACTCCCATCGATTTTGTAGAGAAATCCACTCATTAAAAAAAGTTGCTTCGGGGGCCCCTCTAGGATTGGGGGCCCTGAAGCTTAAGCTTCATTAGTTTCACAGTAGATCCGCCTCTGCCTTAGAGGCTGCGACAGCCCCAACTGGCCAAACGTGAAATACCTCCCTGTGCTTTGTAGATCAAGTAAACCTGTCCCTTGCATGGTTTCCCCTTGAAAAAACGTTGGCTGCTTTGAACAAATCAAGGGTTGTATGCAGCTTAGGGAATTTTGCACCACAGGGTTTGTTTTTTAAAAAAGCATATGAACCTCACATACTGTTCTATTGTTTAAAAAGTTAGTGATGCACTAGTAAAATGCAGACACTCCCTTACGGCAAAAGGCACCTGAACGCCCTGCAGGGACCAGAACTTATAAACTTTGCAAGGCTGAGTTAGAATGCCTTATCAGCTCCTAATCAACAAAGGAAAATACTTTCTCCCGCAGCCCTGACCTTTGTTTTACAACCTTCCTTTCCTGTTATGAGAGATGAGTTGCTGTGATAAGGCATAAAAAAAGAATTGATCAGCACTGTTCTTTGAACGGAGGCCCTCAAAGAGCCTTCTACAGTACGGACTTTTATGCAGGGCTGTTTCCCTCGCAGTCACCCCTCCGCTGACTTTGGGTCTTTGTTTGGATTATGTGTGCCGTTTCTGACCGTCACAGGTCGCCTCGCTCTTCCCCTGCCTTTTCCCATGTTTGGCTCGTGTTGTCAGAGACCTGTTTTAATCCGAATTTGAAAACGTGAGCAAAATGCAGGGAAATGCAGGGGGAGAGCAAGGCAACCTGTGACGGTCGGAAACGGCACGCATAATCCAGACAAAGACCCGAAGTTGGGAGAGGGAAACAGCCATGCATAAAAGGCCTATGAGTCTGATCCTGGCAATCCAGATAAGAAAGAAAGAAAGAAAGAAAGAAAGAAAGAAAGAAAGAAAGAAAGAAAGAAAGAAAGAAAGAAAGAAAGAAAGAAAGAAAGAAAGAAAGAAAGAAAGAAAGAAAGAAAGAAAGAAAGAAAGAAAGAAATCCTCACATGCAAATCCCAAGGGAGGAAAAATTTATCCCTCCCTCATAATAAGCACACAGCCTCTGTTAGAAGAAGAAAAAGGGGCAACTCTTGGATTCAGCCTAGCAGGAAGAGTGCTAATTTTGTCCACGTTGCTCTCTCCAAGTCCACACCCCTTTTAATACATGCAAAGGGCCAACAGCTGTTCCTACTCCTTCCTGTGTTCTTGCCCTTGTGCCAGTAACAAGGCAAGACCAGATCCTAGCTTATTCTTTGGTACAAGGAACGGCCAGAACAAGAACTGTCATCCTGGTTTAGGGCTATAGGAACAAAAGCTGTCATAAAAACATAAGCCCTGCTGGATCAGACCAAGGCCCATCGAATCCAGCAGTTTGTTCACACAATGGTCAACCAGGGGCCTCTAGGAAGCCCTCAAACAAGACAACTGCAGCAGCATTATCCTGCCTGTGTTCCACAGCACCTAATAGAATAGGCATGCGCCTCTGATACTGCAAAGAGTAGGTATGAATCATGACTAGTATCCATTTAATCTATCCATCTATCTATCTTTCGCATTTGTATCCCGCCCTCCCCAGCAAGCTGGCTCAGGGCAGGTAACATCACTAAAACACAATATGCAATCCAATAAACAATACAAACAGCAATAAAATCCACAAACCCCATAACAGATCCCATAGCAAAGATGGTGTGTAAATTACTAAACTGTGGGCACCATACAGGTGGCACCCCTTCCACTCATGTTGGAAAGGGGGGGAAGGCCAGTAATGACTAGTAGCCATGGATAGCCATCTCCTACATGAACATGTCCACTCCCCTTTTCAAGCCTTCCAAGTTGGCAGCCATTGCCACATCCTGGGGCAGGGAGTTCCACCACTGAACAATGCGTTGTGTTTTGAATCTCTCACCCTCCAGCTTCAGCAGATGACCCCGTGTTTTAGTATTATGAGAGAGGGAGAAAAGCTTTCTCCCTGTCCACACTCTCCATACCATGCATACTTTTTTTTGAACTGTCCCGAGCTCACAGTACTTCTGTCCTAGCGTGGTCCCTCTAGGGCAGTGATGGCGAACCTTTTAGAGACTGAGTGCCCAAACTGCAACCCAAAACCCACTTATTTATCGCAAAGTGCCAACACAGCTAGAAGTCCACATGGGGCTAGGGGTTGCCAGGTCCCTCTTTGCCACCTGCGGGAGGTTTTTGGGGCGGAGCCTGAGGATGGTGGGGTTTGGGGAGGGACTTAAGAGTCCAATTGCCAAAGCGGCCATTTTCTCCAAGTGAACTGAAATAGCAGATCTCCTGCCACTACCTGGAGGTTGGCAACCCTGCATGGGCGGCCGAGCGGGGGAAGGAAAGCAGCTGGAGCATAGCCCCCACCCCTTCAGTTAGTTCTTTTTCCAACTGTTATCTTTATACGAATTAGAAAAGACTGTTAGGTGGGGGGGCTGATGGTGGGGACAGCCCTCTGCACGAGCTCAGAGGCACCTTCGGTTGCATGAACGAGCAGAGTGGAAACCCGAGCTAAGTGAAGGGCTTGGCTCCAGCACAAACGCCAGGCGGGCCCCCATTCGGCCCTCACCGCCAACCCCCTGCGCTGCAGTCACAAACCAGCCCGCCGCAGATGGCCACCCAGACATCCTGGTCCAGCCCCGTCCCGGCTCCGCCTCTTCCAGTCCTCGGCAGAAGGCTCGTCGTTGTCTTCACTTCCGGAGCGCGCAGCCGGCGACTGCGGAGAAGGCACTGGGAAGGAGCCCGGCGCTTCCCGGAGAAGCCGGGAAGGCACCGCTGGTCCCCAGCCTCCTCAGCCGGGGAAACGAACTCAGGCGAACTCTGTGCTGGGGCGACTGCTTGCGTGCCCACAGAGAGGGCTCTGAGAGCCACCTCTGGCACGCGTGCCATGGGTTTGCCACCACTGCTCTAGGGCATGGATGGGGCAGAAATACATAAAGGTGGAGGGGCCCAAGGCACTGCAGTTGCTCCACAAAGCTCACCTAGATTTCTTTCCACCTCTCTCATCCCCCTAAAAAAAATTTTCACAGTCAGCCCAGCAGAGAAACCTCACCACAAACACCAAGGGCTCCTTGGTGCAACTGCACTGGCGAAAAGTGACGTCAAGCAGCAGCTGACTTCTGGTGACCTCGTAGGGCAGAGGTGTCAAACATAAGGCCTGAGAGATTAATCCAGCCCTTCGAGAGCTCTTGTCTGGCCCACGAGGCACGCCCCCTCCCCAATCTGGGCTGGTGTGGCATGGCCCAGCCCAACCAAGTGACATTTACGTCATCTCTGGCCCTCGTAACAATTGAGTTCGACACCCTTGCTGTAGGGCTTTTGAGGTAGGAGATGTTCAGAGGTGGTTTTGCCACTGCCTGCCTCTGCCTAGCAACCATGGACTTCCTTGGCGGTCTCCCATCCAAGTACTAACCAGGGCTGACCCGGCTTAGCTTCTGTGATCTGATCTAGCCTGGACCCATCTAGGTCAACCCTTACAGAACTCAGCAGTATGTACGCATACACGCATAGCTTGAGAAACGGGAACTGTAAGAAAGTAGAAGCAGAGACCACAACGTCTAAGAACGAAAGGTTATCTGGCAGGGCGAGAAAGAGCACTCCCAGTTGCACCGCTGCTATTAAAATGGCAATGCGCATTCCTTTCCCTCACATAGATGTGCAGTTACTCAGTGTGCAAAAACAATGTTTGCATAAGTGTGAACAAATGATTTTTGTTCATGCAGGAGAGAACATGGAAGCGAGAGAAATTCTGGTTAACGTTTGACATTCTCGTTACAATCCAACTGAAGCAAGAACTAGTCTGGAACCACAAACCGCTTCACTTCCCGCTTATGCCCTTATGACTGTCACTTGAAAGTGACTCCCGTTTATTTATTTAGAAAATGTCTACACCGCCTCTTCTGAGATTTTGCTGGAGGTGGCTTACACAATAAAATGTCATAAAAACACAGCATGATACACAGTAACAATTAAACAACACATCAGCACATCAACAATTAAAAACCCCATAAGGGGTTGCCATAAGTCGGCTGCCACTTGACAGCACTTTACGCACACGCATTGGATGGGAGACCACCAAGGAATTCCAGGGTCGCTAAGCAGAGGAAGGCAACGGCAAACCACCTCTGTTAGTCTCTTGCCTTGAAACCCTACTGGGTTGTCGTAAGTTGGCTGAGACTTGATGGCACTTAGCACACATATTAAAAACCCAGCCAGGGTACAAGACATTGGGCAACTTTAATCTCATAGACAGCAAGGGATGCTCGGAGGGGTGTCTATAAATTAACAAAAATGGGAACAAGTAATGTAACTTGGATATTTTTAAAGGATCGTAACACTAATATAAGTGTCCCCAACCTTTTTTTGTGGTTTTGGGATTCTGACAAAGGGCGGCAGGCGCAATCACAAAATGGCTGCCCTAGGAGGCGGAGCCAACCACAAACTGTCAGGGATCGAGGTTATACACAGCTCCAATAGTAACTCTTCAACATTTCAGGCAGAAGCTCTGTTTAACAGGACACCTTTTAATCTGTACAACCAACCAGAAGCCCTGCCGGGCAAAAGCCCCACCTGGTCCCACCCATTTTCTAAAAGCACTGGCTGGGCATCCACAGACACCACGTTGGGGACCCCTGCACAAGGACCACATTCTGAAGGTTGTCCCCCCCCCCCTCCAAATTTCACTGGCAATTCAATTTAAAAACTCATATCCTGATTTTTGGTAAAATCTCTTCCAAGTTGCTTACGACCAGAACAAGAGATTAAAAACCTACAATAAGATACAAATGAAACCCTGAAGCCAAGCCATAAAATGGAAACGACTAACATTTCTAGATATATGAAGCAGCCATTGATCAGATATATGGTTTTCGTGCAAATCGGGTTACATCTAATCAACTTTATTTTCCTAAGAGTAAAGTTTTGTGAGGGCCCTGGAGTATCTTCAGAAGACTCCCCCTCCAATCTGGTTGATGCCCCCTTCTAGCTCTCCACCTACAATCAATGCTATAATGAAGTAACAGTGAACCGTCAATATTGACTGCCGCCAGGGCAGATTCATCAATGCAATTTTTTTACAAATCGTTCTCTTCTTGTACAGGTAGAGTATCCCTTATCTGGACACCCCATATCAGGCTTTCAATGTTTCTTCTCATCTACAAAAATAAAATACAGTGTACGTGGCATCGTAGGTGGAGACTGAAAGCCGGCTGTTGCTAGTTTGTTCATTTGTTGTTGTTCTTGCTTAACAATACAGGTATTCGGGCGAGACAGTTACACCTTTGCTTTCTGATGGTTCAATGTGCACAAAATTATTAAAAATATTCTTTAAAATTACAGTCAGGTGATGTGTATAATGTGTATGTAAAACATAAATGAATTTGGGACTCATCCCCAAGGTATCTCATTCTGTGTATGCAAAAATTCAATAATATTCCAATATATGGAAGGATCCAAAATACAGACCCACTTCTGGTCCCAATCAAAGGCAGGGAAAATCATTATGATTAACATTTCATGATTTAGAGGCTTCATTATTCAATGGCTTGCTTAGCTGTAACGGATGCATTTATTTTTTTTTAATACCATGTGCTCACTGGGGGCAAAAAGCAGTCTGCTGAATAGTATATATTTTGTGGAGCCAGTATTTTATCAAAATATTCTAGCAGTACAGAGTGGATTTTCTTTTGATATCAATAAGGAAAAATTAATTCTGCCCAGAAAAATTGTAAGATGTGTTATGTCGGAAGTCTGCAAAAAGATGAATCACAAGAATGCTGGCGTACGTGGATGGGTAAAATTCTTTATGTTGTGCAGGAAACACCTTAATCTAGCAAAAGGCAGCCCAGAGTTTGGTATTTATACGTCAGAGCTGTACTTACAAAACAAACAGGGCCTCCCTCTCAAGGCTAGCCATCTAAATAGAGGCATTGTAGCCATTTCAGCTGCAAGAAATTGGGTATATTTTTGACCTGGCGGCATTAATACAGTCACTGTTCCTACATTTCAGACCGGGTTCTGTTGTATAAGCCTCAAAAGGACTACATTTTTATGCCACGGTGGTCTCTGCAGAAACAGCTCCAGGGCAGAACGAGAGGCAGAAATTTTGAAAAACAAAAACCCTAGGTGTGCAATTTTAACCATCTTGAAGTTTTTGCAAGGAATTCTACACATATATTACCACATCAGCAAAATGGTTCCCCCCCCACACACACACAAGCAAGTTTTTGTTACTTCCATTTTCCCACCTTGTCTCTTATGCTTAAATACTACGGTATATTTGGATTAACAACTCCTCCACAACATAATGTCCAAAGTCCAGAATTACACTGAAGCATGTCCTGTACTTATGGATCACACGAAACGCTTCTTCTGTTGACTAACAAGGCACCACAAATTCAATGTTTTTCAAAAAGGTCTGATCTTCACCCCAGCCTCAATAGGTACAGTTGCCATCCTCCAGGTGATGGCTGGAGATCTCCTGGGATTACAGAGGTGGTCTCTATGGTGACTCAGTGGACCCCACTGAAGTCCCTCCCCTCCCCAAACCCCACCCTCCTCAGGCTCCACCCCCCCCCAATCTCCAGGTACTTCTCAACCCAGAGCTGGCAACCCTACATAGGGTAGTCTGCTTTTATTGCTGAACATGGCAGACACTGAAGAGAGGATATCCAATTCCCCCCAACCAAGACATTATTCTAGATTAAGAGCAAGTCTGGTACCATCGACAGGGAAACCTGACCTCAGATTCCTGCTTAGCTGATGAAGCAACTACAGGCTAGTTGCCCTCCCTCAGCCTGACCTACCTCGCAGGGAGGATGTGAGGGGGAAAATTGCACATGGGAATAGGGAAGTACTTGCCTCAGAGTGGAGAGTTTGATGCAACTGAAATTGAATGAATAGGCTTACCAGGTGCTAGGGTTGCCAGCTCCAGGCTGGGAAATACCTGGAGATCTTTGGGGTGGAGTCTGAGGAGGGCGGGGTTTGGGGAGGGGCCAATTGCCTTCAATGCCATAGAGTCCAATTGCCAAAGCAGCCACTTTCTCCAGGTGAGCTGATCTCTATTGGCTGGAGATCAGTTGGTATTAGCAGATCTCGTATCTGGAGGGGGGGGGGAATCTTTGTCGCTGTGTGACGACGTCACTTCCGGCGCGACCTGGAAGCGTTGGCACTGCACTGGGGTCATGCCAGAAGTGACATCATCGCGCGGCAACAAAAGATCAACACCCCTTGCAGTAAGTACCCACCTTCCCAATCTCCCGCTGGCTGCCGGGACATGCCTGCCAACCTTATATATAAACCACCTTTTGACTCAGACTGCTTGCCAATATTTTATTATTTGACTCCTTGGAAGACATCATACATTAGCTTTTCTGTAAAAACAATGGTGTTCCCAGCAGTTAAATGGAAACGTTAGATAATTAACGGACATGACACTACTTCCTTGCATTATTTCCAAAAGCCACTGTTTTCCCCATTGTGGTGCCAGCGTGGTGTAGTGGCCAAGAGCGGCGGACTCTAATCTGGATTCCCCGGTCCTCCACATGAAGCCAGCTGGGTGACCTTGGGCTAGTCAAAGTTCTCTCTGAACTCTCTTCAGCCCCACCTACCCCACAAGGTGTCTGTTGTGGGGAGAGGAAGGGAAGGCGATTGTAAGCCGGTTTGAGATTCCTTAAAGGTAGAGAAAATTGGGGTATAAAAAACAAGTCTTCTTCATTGTGCCCAAAGACAAAAATAAAGTTTGGGGGATTACCAAGCAGCCAAGCCTTTCTCTTGAACAGAGATTTTAAAACAGTGCGAGTTTGGCAATGCAGTCAAGTCTACTTCACTCAGCCACCCCAGAGCAAAGTCCTTGCGGTTTCATACCTACCTTGCTAAAGTCTGGATGGGAGGAAGGGAAATGTTCCAGGGGCCATTGGCCGCTCACAGGAGGCTTACAAATGCTTTGTGTAAATGGAGTTCAGTTGACAAATCAATGTGAAAAGGCTTCCCACAAAGTACAACAGTTAAAGACCACTGCCTTAAATATTTTGTCCCTCAAAAAAAAAAACCAAATAAGTCGGTTCTAGATGAAATTTAGAGGGGCTGTGGCTCAGTGGTAGAGCATCTGCTTGGCATGCAAAAGGTCCCAGGTTCAATCCCTGGCATCTCCAGTGAAAGGGGCCAGGCAAGTAGGTGATGGGAAAGACCTCTGCCTGAGACCTTGGAGAGCTGCTGCCGGTCTGAGTAGACAATACTGACTCTGATGGACCAAGGATCTTATTCAGTAGCAGGCAGCTTCACGTGTTCAAATCAAGCCTGAACTCTCCCTAGAAGCTAAAATGACCCTAGAAGCTAAAATGGCCAAACTGAGGCTATCGTACTTTAGTCATATTATGAGAGGGCGAGAGTCACTGGAAAAGACAATCATGCTAGTAAAAGTGGGAGGCAGCAGGAAAAGAGGAAGACCCAACAAGAGATGGATTTACTCTGTAAAGGAAGCCACGGCCCTCAGTTTGCAAGATCTGAGCAAGGCTGTTAAGTATAGGACATTTTGCAGGTTGTTGATTCATAGGGTTGCCATGAGTTGGAAACTACTTGACGGCACTTAACAAACACAAAGCAGGCAAGGCCAACTTTAATATTCTCAGAGACAGCACTATTTTCTAGGTGGCAGCCTGTGAACCAAACAATTTCCTTGGCCAATAAACCAGCTTCCAAAGAGGTGGAAAGTACTGTTAATGCCCAAGGCCTTCATAATGATAGGAAATTTATGGGGCACTGCAAATAAAGCCTGAAGACAAGAAACGTGGAATCTTTGCCTGACTGAGAGACTGACCTTTTCAAAACAATTCTCTTTCTGTTAGAGCCAAACTTTCTACGGTGTCTTAACATATCTTAGGATGGTCCTCCAGAACTCCTCCAGACCATCCATTGGTCCATCACCATCCTAAACTAAATGTTCACGTCCTGCAGCCATTCCTCATGAGATAGCGCCTTGACAAATCTCCGATTCTCTCCCCCAGACCGCCTTCTTGAATTGCAGTACTGAACAAGGTTATGCAATGCTCTCCACCACCTTCCCTGTATTTCATAAATTGCCTCCAAGGGATCATGGTTACCATGGCAGCCAACAACAGTGTCATAAGTCATTTATGACCTCACAGGGGAAAAGGGGAAGACACTACTAGCTTGCTCAAGCTTTTAACACCCAAGGAAAAACTTGTCACAGAGGTCATGAGGAAGAAAGGGCAATGAAACCGGACACCATTTGATGAGCTGCTATTCCCAAGTTTCTCCAAGCAGGAAAGTCCCTCCTTCCACAAACCCGAGGTCAAATCTATTGGGTTCACAGACAATTCCTGTTCTTTATCAAGTAACTAAAATAATATGTTTATGATGGGGTCACCATAAGTGAGAAGATGGGGTCATCTTGAGAAGGTGCAGAGAAGAGCAACCAAAATGATCAGGGGGCTAGAGCAACTGCCCTATGCGGAGCGGTTAAAACGCTTAGGGCTGTTTAGCTTGGAAAGAGGGCAGTTAAGGGGAGACATGATAGCGGTCTATATAATTATGCATGGTGTGGAGAGAGTGGTCAGGGAGAAGCTTTTCTCCCTCTCTCAATACTAGAATACGGGGTCATCTGCTGAAGCTGGAGGCTGAGAGATTCAAAACAGATAAAAGCAGGTATTTCTTCACACAATGCATAGTTAAATGGTGGAACTTCCTGCCCCAGGATGTGCTGATGGCTACCAACCTGGAAGGCCTGAAGAGGGGAGTGGACATGTTCATCGAAGAGAGGGCTATCCATGGCTATTAGTCACATTGGATACCAGTCATGATGCACACCCATTCTCTCCAGGATCAGAGGAGCATGCCTATTACATTAGGTGCTATGGAGCACGGGCAGGACAATGCTGCTGCAGTCGTCTTGTTTGTGGGCTTCCTAGAAGCACCTGGTTGGCCACTGTGTGAACAGACTGCTGGACTTGATGGACCTTGGTCTGAACCAGCATGGACTTTCTTATGTTCACCCTCTCAGCTTAAAATGGCCTTCCAGGTAGTTATTCAAGTCAGTAGCACCCTAGAGACCAACACGATTTTCAGGGGATAGGCTTTCAAGAATCAAAGCTCTCTTCATCAGATACAAGCATAAATGGAGATCCATGAGATATAAGGGTTCAGGGATCTCCGTTGCCACTTGTATCTGATGAAGGGAACTCTGACTCTCGAAAGCTCATACCCCCCAAAACATGTTGGTCTCTCTGCTGCTACTGGACTCAAATCAAGTTGTTCTGCTGCACCCCAATATGGCTACCCTCTAATCTAAAGTGACAGCATTGTCCTTAATCAATATAACCTTAAAGTTATCCACGACAGCTGTTTTAGGGGCTGTGAAGCTCTGCAGATTGTTGACAGGATAGATCTGAATATCCTCCCAGAGATTGTTCTGAGACCGTTAGAAGAAAGAGAAGGATAATATGATAACCATCTTATATGATAATATGATAACCATCTCCAAGTACTTGCAGGGCTGTCATATAGAGGAGGGTGCTGAGTTGTTTTCTGTTGCCCCAGGTCAGACCAGAAGCAACGGGTTGAAATTAAATCAAAAGAGTTTCAGTCTAGACATTAGGAAGAACTTTCTAACAGTTAGAATGGTTCCTCAGTGGAACAGGCATCCTCGGGAGGTAGTAAGCTCTCCTTCCCTAGAGGTTTTTAAGCAGAGGCTAGATGGCCATCTGACAGCAATGTTGATTCTATGACTGTAGGTAGATCATGAGAGGGAGGGCATCTTGGCCATCTTCTAGACATGGAGTAGGCCTAGGGGGTCACTGGGGGTGGGGGTGGGAGCTAGTTGTGAATTTCCTGCATTGTGCAGGGGGTTGGACTAGATGACCCTGGTGGTTCCTTCCAACACTATGATTCTAATAAAAAAAGGCAAATACCTAAAAGCCAAAAATCTTGCAGGAGATCTGTTCTCAGGTGTCTGCCTGTGCTGCGAAGATGTGTGTATGTCCATAAACAGTAGTACACATTTATAGAATGCTTTTTTAAAAAGAAGTCTTCTTCTTCTCTCTTTCACTTTCAGTACCGCCCTATTCGGCACATACAATTCCCTGCGTAGAGACAAGGAACTGAAACCAATGAGTCGTAACTTTCCCAAAGAGATTCATGGCTCAGTAGGGATTTCACTGCAAGTCTCATAGCTCCAAGAAAAAACAAACAAACAAAAAATATCGAGACCGTACTGGTTCCCACCATGCTGAAGGTAAGGCACAAACTAGACGGAACATGTTTGTGCTTCCCATCTTGGTCACATCCAGTTACAAAGAGGTGGGTGAAGTTTACTTTATACAATAAGCAGTGTAAGCAGAGGAGGGGAGTTGAATCCTCTTCCCCCACATAGTGCCTTCCCTCCACAGCCTAACCGGCAGAGAAGTACCTACTACAACAGAAACACAGGAAGGATTTTGCTCCCCTCACCTGTACAGGTCTTTTCTTACAAGAATTAAATCCCACTCCACCCTCACACACCCGCTTTATGAATGGGGCGAACAGGCAGAGAAGAAACACGGCTGCCCCAAAAGCCATCTAACTTGTTCTTAAATTCACAATGATTAGGAAGCAATACATTCATTGCCAGCCCCACCCCCCCCGGCCACCGGCGGGGGATTGGGGATAGGGTAGCCAGATCCAGGTTGGGAAACTCTGGAGATTTGGGGATGGAGCCTGGGGAGGACAGGGACCTCAGTGGGGTACAATGCCACAGAGTCCACCCTGTGTGGTATAGTGGTTTGATTCCCCAGTCCTCCACATGAGCGGCGGACTCTAATCTGGAGAACCGGGTGGATTCTCCACTCCTCCATATGACCGGCGGACTGTAATCTGCTGGACTGGGTTTGTTTCCCCACTCCTCCACATGAAGCCTGCTGGGCGACCTTGGGCTAGTCACAGTTCTCTTAGAGCTCTCTCAGCCCCACATACCTCACAATGTGCCTGCTGTAGGTGGGGGAAAGGGAAAGTGATTGTAAACCCCTTTGATTCTCCTTTAAAAAGGTAGAGAAAAGCGGGGCATAAAAATCAACTCTTCTTTTTCTTCTCCTCCTCCTCCTCCTTCTCATCCATTTTCTCCAGGGGAACTGATCTCTGCAGTCTAGAGATGAGATGTAATTCCAGGAGATCCTGAGGTTCCACCTGGAGGCCACCAAACCTAGCTACCTACCAAGCTAACCAGATTTCGTCAGATCTCAGAAGCTAAGCAGGGGTGGCCCTGGTCACTACTTGGACGGGAGACCACCATAGAAGTCCGGGGTTACCACACAGAGCGAGGCAATGGCAAACCACTTCTGTTCAACTCTTGCTTTGAAAACCCTACACAATCACCATAAGTCGGCTACGACTTGACGGCTATTTCCACCTATTTCCACTTGACGGCTATTTCCACTTGACACCTATTTCCACATAAACACTGTCCACTTCAAAACTGCAAGAGCTGATACAGGAATATATTTTTTGTAAACAGCATGCTTCCTTCCATGTTAAGTCAACCTCACACTACTATGGCTGGAAAGCCAAAGTTTATCTTAGCAAAACTTGCCCCTCAAGCCGTCTTTGCTGAGATAAGGGGGAAAGGCGAAGGGGGGAGGGCTTTCAGTGGCGTGTCACCCACCTCGCAGATGCACTCCCAGCCAGATGCATCTCTGTCAGCAGAGCGTGCTTCCAGTTTTGAAGCCCGACTGAGAAGAATCAGTAGGAAGAAGAATTACCCACCCCTACTCACCAATTTTCTTCTACAAGAGTTTCCTTACATTACACCATTATCAGGAGAACATGGGGTTAAAAACCCACGTTCTCCCCTCATAAGGTTATCTAATGGTCCTGCAAAATTGTATATTTTCAACCATCCAAAAATACAACATCTGCCTTAAGACGTGGAAGAAGCATCAAGGGGGTTTACATCTGACCAGATTCTTCTGCAACCAAACAGCCAGAAACAAGATAACAGGAGCAACAATATTATTGCTAACAACTAATGGAGATATTGACAGGAGGCTTTTATGTTGTGGGTTCAGGGACCAATACAGAATGGGGTGGGGGGAGAGATAACATTGCCACACATTTTGGAAACAAACTCAGATTCAAGGAAGAAAGCTGCAAGTGCATGCCAAGAATTTTAAAGTGATCATGTTTGACAAGCTTCGCCTTAACTGCCTGCTGACCAACTCGAGTTCTGTGCTGAGCAGCAGCTATGGCAGTAGAGTAATTTCTGTCTGCATTGCCTCCTTGAAGGTCTTGGCTGATGTGTCTCCGGGAGTGGGCAGCAACATGAAATACACAGCATGCGAAGGCAGCCGATTACACATGAAGACACATACTGAGGCCCTGGGTCTACCAAGATCAGCATTGCCTACTCAGACAGGCAGCAGCTCTCCAGGGTCTCAGGCAGAGGTCTTTCATATCACCCACTGCCAGGTCCTTTAACTGGAGATGCCGGGGATTGAACCTGCCAAGGACTGAACCTGCTCTACCACAGAACTACAGAGGCAGCACGTAGTTAACATGCAAGTACCGCCCCTAACATTTTTACTTCCTCAAACTCTCAGTTACCAATACCAAAACCTTTAATGGCATAAAATATACAAGTCAGACAATAAACATATTGCATAATCCAAACTATTACAGTTATAGAACAGCCTTCACCTCTGAGTTTTATCAAAGCACACTTTTATAACACTCTGCAAGAATTTGGCCACGTTCACCGTTATACTGGAAGAACTATTATTCCGGAGAAAGGACACCTTAGCAGAATCAGAAAGTCCTGTCTTGTTTGCCAATGGGAGTTAAAAATTTGGATCGAGCTTCTGCATAGTAAGAACAGGAAAGAAAAGCGCGTGTGAGATAGTTTCAATGCAACTCCTCCCACTGGGGCAGGTCCTAGCAGAATGAGACAGACTTGGAAATCTCCCCGTACAGGGTTGCAGATGGCAAGACGCTGCATCTCGCGCAGGTAATGCAGTCATGACTCTTTTAACGCAGGGGTCCCCAACCCTTTTGAGCCTGCGGGGCACCTCTGGAATTCTGACGTGGCACGGCGGGCGCAGCAACAAAATGGCCACCACAAAATGGCCGCCGCAGGAGGCGGAGCCAGCCACAAAACGATTGCCACAGCCTCACTTTGGCAACACAGTGTAGATCCTTGTGTTGTGGTGGCAGCTGCTGCCAAAGCAACTTTTTTTTTTTTAATCCGCACCGCCAATCAAATCTGCAACAGTCAATTAGAAACCTCGCTGGGCAAAAGCCGTAGCCGGCCCCACCCACTTCCTAAAAACACTCGGCGGGCACCAGAAAAGGGGTCAGCGGGTACCATGGCGCCCACAGGCACCACATTGGGGACGCCTGCTTTAACCAGTGAACCATGTATTGAGAACCAGCAAGCGTATTGGTTAGAGTGTCAGACAAGGATTTATGACACCCAGGTTCAAATCCCCGCTCTGCCATGGAAGCTCACTGGGTGACCCTGGACCAGGTGCACACTTTTAGCTTAGCCTACCTGACAGGGCTATTGTGTGGATAAAATGGAGGAGAACGGTGTAAGCGGCTTTAGACCCCATTGGGGACAATGGTAAACAACGTAAATAAATAAACCAGGCGTTTTTTAAAAATAGCTTCTATTCAGGTTTTGGACCAGAATATATTTCTTTCTTTCTTTAAATGTTTATACACTCCCTTTCGTGGCTCAAGGCAGCTTCCAAATTAGAATTTAAAACATCATGACTTTAAAAAACCAAATAATCAGCCCCCCCCCAAATACTTGCAGTTTATACCCCATATAAAATGACCTTTCAGATAGGGTTGCCAGCTCTGGGTTGGGAAATACCTGGAGATTTTGGGGGCGGAGCCTGAAGGGGGCGGGGTTTGGAGAGAGACTTCAACGCCATAGAGTCCAATTGCCAAAGTGGCCCTTTTCTCCAGGGGAACTGATCTCTATCGGCTGGAGACCAGTTATAACAGCGGGAGAGCTCCAGCCACCACCTGGAGGTTGGCAATCCTACTTGCAACACCCCCCCCCAAAAAAAATTCTCAAGGTGGTGGCCCCTCACCCCCACAGGGAGGAAATTCCACAAAGTGGGGGGGGGTTTACAATGCAGAAGGCCCAGGCTCCACTTCATGCCCGGTGGGCTACCTTAAGCAAGGGAACAACTAACGCGGCCAGCCTGAGAAACGCACTGGGCACTTGGAGATATATGGGGGGAGACGGGCAACCCCACCCCCTACTGCATAGATACAGCCAGCCCAGCACAGTGGGGGGGGGGGGCATCAACTGGAAAGTCCAGGATCCAAGGTGACATGCGTCTTGAACTCAATTCGGCAGCCCTCGGCCAACAGCTGCCACTAAGCTCTCACCCCACCTAGACAGTAATAGGATGCTAATAATGCCATCTTACATTACATTACAGGGTTGTTGTGAGGATTCAAGATCAGACCTGTTAAAAATGCTTTGAACCCCTGAAATTATACACACACACCTGGCTCAAGTATATTATTTATTTAGTACACGCATACCCCAACCTTCCTCCTTCATTTTAACCTGACGGCGACACTGCGAGGTAGGCAAGGCTGAGAGAGAGAGGTGACCAACCTGAGGCTACCCAGTGAGTCCCACAGCCATCAGGAGATGTGTACCCGGGTCTCACAGATCCTAGCCCAACACCCTAACCCAGGCGTGTCAAACATAAGGCCCGCAGGGTGGATCCGGCCCCTTGGGAGCTCTTACCCAGCCCGCAAGAGAGCCAAAGCAGCCCCCCACCCCCACCCCAGCCGCCCCGACTCTCGATCTGGGCTGGCGAGGCGAGGCCCGGCCAACCCTTGTCATATCTGGCCCTCGTAACGGTTGAGCTCGACACCCCTGCTCTAACCACTGCGCCCTACTGGTTAAGCTACGACCACCCTTTTCATTCAGATGAGGCCACCAGCATCCCTGTCTGTAAGCAGAGGAACGCCCACAAAGACAAAGACAGAGCGAATTCCCTGCCCCAAGGAGCCTACAACCTAAATTTCTCCAATGGCAAGAATGCTTTTAATCCCTTTAATTTTTTTTTAATGCACCTTCAGGGCTTTGAGCATTTCTGGACGATTACCAAAACGCCCTACAGTTACTGCAAAATAGTAGAGTTATATAGTTTTTTAAAAAACACATGTTTAAAAAAGAGATTCAGCACGGCACGGCCTGTCACTACCCAAACCCGCAGCGGTGCCAACCGGGAGGGGCCCAGGAGCCCCCCCCCCGGAAACGACGCCCTCCGGCCCGGCAGGCTCCTTCCCCGCTTGCGAGCCCTGTTTACGCCCAAGGGGGCCTTCCTGCGTCCTGCCCCCCCCCCCGTCCAGGTCCCCTGCCCTGTTCCGCCGTGGGCCAAGAGAAGCCCCCGCCTGACGCCCCCAGGGCTGCCGGGCCGCCCTCGACCCGCGGGGAGGGAACGCCCTTCTGGCCCGAGAGGCGCGCGCGCGGGGGCGGGTTGGCCTGGCCTCCGCCGCGCGGCAGGCGCCCCTGCCCCGCTCCCAGTGCTCAGCGCCCCGCCCGGGGGGCTTCTGGAGAGCAGCGAGCCCCAGGCAGGCGAAACCTCCTGGGCCCAGAGGGGCGCTGGACAGGTGGTCCCACGGCGGAGCGGCCGCCTGCTGGGTCCAGCGCAGTGCGCGTGGCCGGCTCGGGCCGGCAGCGGCTCTGCAGGGTCTCAGGCGGGGGCCTCTCGCACCCCCCCCCGCGCGCCCGGCCCGGCCCGGCCCCCCGCCCGGCCTGCCTGCCTGCCTGCCTCTTACCGGAGCGCGGCGGGGACCGGGTCTCTGGCGCAGCGCTTCTTTCCGCCCAGGAGGAACGAGCGGCCGAGCCCAGGAAGGAGGAGGAGGAGGAAGGAGGAGGAGGGAGGAGCCGCGCGCTCCGCAGAGAGGCCTGCCTGCCTGCCTGCCTGGCTGCCTGCCCCGGCCGCGCCTCCCCTCCGGAGCCCGGGCGGCGCGTCGGGTTGCAGCGGGGAGAGGGGGACGGACGCCTGGGCGGCCGAGGAGGAGGAAGCGGCGCGCCCGCCCGCCAGCCCTTCCTGACGGCTATTTTTAGCCCGCGCCAGCCTCTACCTCCTCCCTGCAGGGTGGGCCCTGACTAGGGTCTCCAACCTCCAGGTACTAAAAATTACCTGTGCCG
Organism: Euleptes europaea; assembly: GCF_029931775.1. Classification (NCBI taxonomy): domain Eukaryota; kingdom Metazoa; phylum Chordata; class Lepidosauria; order Squamata; family Sphaerodactylidae; genus Euleptes; species Euleptes europaea. Next base: position 109,723,017 of record NC_079316.1, read on the forward strand.
TGCGATGGATATGTTCAATAAGAGACAACAGCACGAGGCTCATATCAATGTTAAAGTCTTATCTTTACTCTTGAGTAGACCACAGTTTTTACATCAAAGTCTTATCTTCACCTCTGAAATAATTATTAATTAAGCCGTACAGGAATTTTTCCTGCATGACGTTTTGCAGTTATTTCACATACTGTGTTTGGAGAGGTTTGATTATACGTGTGTATTGAATCTTGTTTGTGCGTGGTCATCAATTGTCTATTATTCCATGCAAAGGAGGGTAAGGAATGTACATGTGAAATTGTGGTCTACTCAAGAGTAGAGAATGGGGTCTACTCAAGAGTAAAGATTAGACTAATGTAAAAATCGTCCCAGCATAGCTTACTGCTACACTTTGGAGTATCCTTCGGGGAACCAGTGAACTATTTTGATGAGGTACCAGATAGAAAATTTACTTGGAAACATAAACTTGAATGGATTTGGGGCTGAAGAAAAGACCTTGAAACGGCCGTCCCCATCTACTCCCAATAAGTGAACCTTTGGGATTGTTTAAGTGTGTACCTTATGGACTTTTCAAATTAACATTAGCAACAAGTATATACCAAGAAGATTGCATTATTCTGTTGCACAGAGACTGCATCAAACATGTTTTGAATATATTGTATATATTTGTGAAGTGTTCTTGTTTATGTACTCCATTTTTGTATGTGATTGTTAACTAAGCACAATATAAGAACTTTGTTACCTTTGTACATTTTATCTCCGGTTCTGTTTTCCAAACCATATCGGTATAGGCACGGAGGTGCCCCCTATTTTGGATTGTAACCTCCAGGTACTAGCTGGAGATCTCCTGCTATTACAATTGATCTCCAGGCAATAGAGATCAGTTCCCCTGCAGAAAATGGGCACTTTGCCAATTGGACTCTATGGTATTGAAGTCCCTCCCCAAACCCTGCCCTCCTCAGGCCCTGCCCCCCAAACCTCCCACCAATGGTGAAGAGGCAACCCTTCCCCTCCCAAATCTCCACCTTCCCAGGGTCCAAACGGGTCTTCTGTTGGTGTCTGCTCACAGCGGATGAAGGGTTTTGTTTGTTTGCTTACCATACCCCCAGGAAGGGTGATTGACCCTCCTCTAGTGTATGCTGTTATGCATTTTATTGAATTATTTTTCATTGAATTACACCAGTGTGGTGTAGTGGTTGGAGTATCAGATCTGAGAGACCCAGGTTCGATTCCCCGCTCCGCCATAAAAGCTTGCTCTTTCAGCCTAACCTACCTCAGAGGGTTGTTGTGAGGATAAAATGCAGGAGATGAGAATGTTGTAAGCAACTTTGTGAACGGCGGGGTATAAATTAATAAAATAAATACATGTGATACTGTTTTTAAACATTTGATGTTTTGGAGGACATTGATTCATATGGTTGCCATGAGTCAGAAGTGACTTGACGGCACTCCACACACACACACACCGTTTTTAATTGTTCTGATAGTTTAATGTTTAATATGCGCTGCCTTAGGGACCCTGATCAGGTGGGAAGTTGGCATAAAAATATTTTAACTACATAAATAAATGGGGGCTGCCGTGTCGGTCTTTTCTGGAGCACGGTCGGTTTGGCAGGCATCTCAGCATCAGGTTTAAGAAGTGTGCCATGCTTGCTTCAGGGAAAATATTCCTGTTACGCCTCTTCAAGAATAGACTTCTCTATCAACGGAGGAATGAATCATGCCAAAGCTACCACGCCTTAAAAAAAAAAATACTCCACTTACAAATACAAAGATCTCGCCCAAGACAGAGTTGACGACTATCCTTAGCCCCCCCCCCCGGTATATCATTTGCATGACATTAAAATCTCTCTATGTGCCCCAGGGAAGTTGTGACATTTTTCCATGGCAATAAGGAAGCTGCTGTGAGGGTCTCTGTCTATATGTCTCTGCTTTCCATCATTTGCTTATCAGTGGACTCGTAAAAGCAGTTCACACCTTCTGGTCTCAGGCGCCAGACCTGATCGCCCCATGTATCTTCCCCCCCGCTGTTCTTCCTGTCAGTACTCCCTCAGGCCGCTGCGGCCTTGGAAGTGCGATAGCCTCACCAGACTTCCTGGGACTCGTCTGATGTTTTGTATTATGCCAAGCTTGTAACTTCCCATAACAATAAGTGTGAACCCCAGTGCCCCAGGGCCCTGGAGTCAATATATTCTGTAAACCCGATTAGCCCCTCACTTGCAACTCGCTACCTGTGCCTGTCTCATCTCCTGATGTCTTCAATAAATCTTTTGTTTCTTTATCAACGTCTGAACATTTGATTTGGAGAAGTAAACTCAGAGAGAGGGGATCTCTCACATTGAGTTGCAAGTCCTTGCCTCTCGAACTGCTGCTGTACCTTTTGGGACAGAATGCCAGGCGATGAGGAAAATACCCCAACTACCCCTGACGCACCGGACGAACCGGTGGTACCGAAGAAACCCGACCCCAAGGAGGAGGGTGCCAAGCCAAAGAAGCCTAAGGATCCCATCCCTGACCAAGGCCAGGACGGACGTCCCCGAGGGCTTTTTAACAATTGGCTGGACTCCCCCAAGGGTGGGTCTCTCTCCAGAACCGCGGCGAAGGATCGCCGTTTGGCCTTTCCCAGCACGGGACTTGAAGGGGACCCGGCGCGCAAGGAGGCCCTGATGGAGGAGGAACGCAGGCAGTGGCAGGAGGATCGCCAGGCCATGCAGGAGCAGATGGAGACCATGCAGAGGGTGATGGGTGAGATGGCAGCGGCTCTGGACGCGCTGAAAGTGCAACCGCCTGCTGGCAACCCTCCGGACGGAACACCGGCAGCCCCTCCCGCGCCTCCTAGCCTCCCGTCCCGCCGGGACCTGAAAGTCACGTATGACGGTTCAGGGGACCAGTTGACCTTTTTCATGGTCCAAGTAGACATTTTTATGCGAGAACAGGGCCGCACCTTCACTTCCGAGGAGTCCCGAGTGCAGTACGTGGCTTCCTTACTGCAAGGGGAGGCGGCCGCCTGGATGGTGTTGCAGTATGAACTTCGCTCGCCGGTGCTGCGAACGCTGGATGAGTTTATGGTAGCGCTCCGCAACCGCTTTGAGGACCCAACTCTGGGTGAGCGGGCTAAAGCCTCCTTGATGCAACTGCGCCAAGGGACTAAGTCGGTGGCGCAGTATGCAAGTGAGTTCCAGTCCCTAGCCAGCCGAATCCTGGACTGGAGTGAAGCCACCTTGGTACAGTGTTTCAGGGAGGGCCTCAACCCAGACCTCCAACATTGGGCCTTCATGCAAGGGAACCCCCCAGACGTGGAAGGTTGGGTTCGTCACGCAGCCGACATAGAGAACCGCAAACAACTCCTGACCTTGTCCAAACAACGTCTCGGACGAGACCCAAGGCCCCGAAGCGATCGGGGCCGAGACTTCCGCCCGGGGGGCAGCGGGGTTCCCTCAGCCGCGGAACGCCGCAAGCGTTTTGAGACTGGGGTCTGCCTGACCTGCGGAGGTAAGGGACACTTTGCATCGCAATGCCCCTCTCGAGCGGGCCGTCCCAACCCCCCACGCCAAGCCCCAACCGAACCGCAGAAGGCGACCGCCGAGGACCAGCCCCGCCGCAGGAGCGGACCACCGGGCCGACGCTCCGGCGCACCCTCCGCTCTCCATGCGCGGCCCCAGGATGGGGCCTCCACTTCTACCGGCCCAACGGGGTCCCGGATTACAAATACCACTTTTGATTCGGACGGCTCCCCGACCGCCACCACTCCTTCCCCCTCTTCCAGCGAGGAGGAGGAGTGGGAACAGCCGGCAAAAAACGCCGTCGGTCTGCTGTAGAGGGGGCTCCGCAGCAGACCGCACCTGTCGTTGTGCAAGGAGCTCCACCGATGGTAAGCGCCCAAGAGGACAATGTGTATGTGCGTGTTCACCTATCCCTACCGAAAGGGGGTCCCAGTTTAGAATTCCCAGCCTTGGTTGACTCGGGGTGTGCCCGCACCATGATTAGCGAGGAAACTGCCAAGAAACTGGGGGTCCGGCGCAAGCGACTCCCGGGACCGCTCCGCTTTTCCCAAATGGACGGGAGTGATTTTAAACGGGGCCCGGTGACCCACCGAACTGCAGCCGTGATCATGTCTGTGGGAGAGCATTGGGAACGCCTGTATTTTACCATTGCCCCTATTGTAACCCCTGTGGTGTTAGGGATGAACTGGCTGCGGGGACACAACCCTTCCATCGACTGGGTTAAACGGGTACTCTCGTTTCCAGAAAACCCCTGTGGGTTACATGATAAGGAGCGGGTTGTCCGGACTTCGGCCGCTGCGGTGGTAGGACCTTCCCCCCCAACCACCGCACCACCTCAACTGCCCTCCGAATACTCGCAGTTTGCGGATGTCTTTGACGTTAGGGAATGTGACGAATTACCCCCCCACAGAGAAACGGACTGTGCCATAGAAATAGTGGGGGAAGGCAAACTGTCTAAGGGGAAGGTCTACCCCATGAGCCCTAGTGAAAAGGCGGTGTTACGGGACTATCTGGATGCCAACCTGGCGAGAGGTTTCATACGCCCTTCCAAGGCTCCTTATTCGGCCCCGGCCTTCTTTGTGAAGAAAAAGACAGGAGATTTAAGACTGTGTATTGACTTCCGTAGGCTAAATGCCGTTACCCAGTCTAACGCTTACCCTCTCCCTCTTATTCCCGACCTTCTAGCACAATTAAAGGAGGGCCGAATCTTCACCAAACTGGACTTAGTGGAAGCATACCACCGTATTCGCATTAAAGAAGGGGACGAATTCAAAACAGCCTTTTCCAGCTGTTTTGGAATGTTTGAGTACCTGGTCATGCCGTTCGGACTTTCGGGGGCTCCCAGTGTGTTTATGCAATTGATTAATGAGGTTTTGCATGATTTGCTGTTTCGGGGGGGGGTGGTATTTCTCGATGACATCCTCATTTACTCTGAATCTATGGAAGAACATGTGCGCCTAGTGCGAGAAGTGCTCCAGCGGCTGCGGGAGCACAGACTGTATGCTAAGGTATCCAAATGTGAGTTCCACCAACCTTCCATTACTTTCCTTGGGTACGTAATTTCCCACCAAGGGTTAGAAATGGACCCCGCAAAGGTCCAGGCGGTACTGGAATGGGAACCTCCCACTACTCGCCGCCAACTTCAGCAGTTTTTAGGGTTTGCCAACTTTTACCGGAACTTCATTCCTAACTTTGCCCAGGTTGCACTGCCCCTCACTGCCCTGTTGCGTACCAAGGACAAGGGGGTTAGCGCCGCGCTACCCTCAGCCCGTTTGCAGTGGTCCCCCCAGTGCCAACAAGCTTTTGACCGTTTAAAACAGCTTTTTTCATCCGAACCCGTTTTGGCTCACCCAGATTGCACCAAGCCTTTCGTGGTGCAGGTAGACGCCTCGGATGTGGCCATGGGCGGGGCCCTATTGCAGAGGGATGAAGGGGGGCGATTGAGACCATGCGCCTACTTCTCCAAAAAGTTTTCCCAGTCCGAAATCAACTGGGCGATTTGGGAGAAGGAGGCGGCAGCGGTCAAACATGCCCTCACCATATGGAGACACTTCCTAGAGGGGGCCGAACTGCCGTTTGAAGTGTGTACCGATCACAAGAATCTTGAGGCTCTCAAGGGAGCGAGAAAGCTCAACGCCAAACAAATTCGATGGGCCCAATTCTTCGCCAAATTCCGGTTCACTCTCAAACATGTCCCTGGCAAGGAAAATGCCCTAGCCGACGCCCTGTCACGACTTCCCCAGTATCGCAACGATTTCGATCGCCCTGTGGACTCCCTGTTCACTCCCGAGCAGCGGGGGGAGGTCCCAAGCTTAGCCGTCACTACCCGGTCCCAAGCCCAACGACCAGAAGCCCCCCCTTGGCTCAAAGGCATCCCGGAAGCCTTCCAGCAGCGGCTCCGGGACGCCTCCTTACAGGAGGAGGAGCGTCATCTCCTCCCCACTGGCTTGGAACGAACCAACACTTGGTGGGTGCAAGGGGGGAAACTATACGTCCCATCCTCCCTTCGCAAAGAGGTCTTGGGACTGGTACATGGTGCCAGGTTGGCAGGTCATTTTGGTTTCATAAAAACGCTTCACCTGGTACGGAGGCAGTTCTGGTGGCCCGGTATGAGAGCTGATGTGGAGTTGTATGTGCGCAGCTGCCCCACTTGCGCCACAGCTAAGAAACGGATGGGAAAACCCCCAGGGCTTCTCAAACCGCTTGAGAACCCCTCCCGACCCTGGGAAGTTATAGCCATGGATTTCATCACCGACCTACCTCCTAGCCGAGGAAAAACGGTTCTCTGGGTAATCACGGACCTTTTTTCCAAGCAGGTCCATTTCGTTCCATGTGCAGGTCTTCCTTCAGCCCAGGGCTTGGCTAAATTATTCGTCACCCATGTCCTCAGGCTACACTCGGTCCCGAGGAAGGTACTCTCCGACCGGGGGGTCCAGTTCGTTGCCAAATTCTGGCGAGCCTTTCTAAAACTCATGGGGGTGGAGGAACAGGGCCTGTCCTCCGCCTATCACCCCCAGACGGATGGTCAAACGGAACGAGTAAACGCAGTGGTAGAGTGTTATTTGCGTTGCTATGTGAATTTCCACCAGGACGACTGGGTCGACCTGCTGCCATTCGCCGAATATGCATACAACAATGCGCCTCATTCCTCTACCGGCTTTAGTCCCTTCCAAGTAATATACGGGACGGAATTCGGTCCTTTCGGTTCCGCCCCCGTCACGCCAGAGCTCCAAGCCACCCCTGATCTTCAGGAGTGGATTCAGGTAGTTAAATCTACCTGGCCGTGGCTGCTCAAAAATCTTGAGAAGGCAAAAAGCAAGTACAAGGAACAGGCGGACAAACACCGGTCTCCGGGATGGGAATTAAAGGTGGGGGAGCAAGTTTATCTGTCCACCAAAAACCTCCGCTCACTTCGCCCTTGCAAAAAACTGAGCGACCGTTATGTGGGACCTTTCCCCATTACCAGAGTAATCAATGAGGTCACCGTGGAACTGGAACTCCCAAAGACTCTCAAGGGAGTCCATCCCGTCTTTCATATAAGTCTCCTCAAACCGTATGTGGCTGCTCCCCAGTTCCACCCCCCTCCCGAACATGAGATTCCTACTGTGGTAGGAGGGGATACCCATCTGGAAATATCCAAGGTTTTAGATTCCAAATGGAAGAAGGGGAAACTGTTTTACTTTGTTCGCTGGAAAAACCTTGGGCCCGCTCACGACGAGTGGGTGGCCGCACCCCACATGGCGGCCCCTCGCTTAGTCCGGGAATTCCACCTCGCTTATCCCGATAAGCCTCGCCCTCTCGAAGACCCCGGAGGGGGGCCTTAAGGGGGGCAGAATGTGAGGGTCTCTGTCTATATGTCTCTGCTTTCCATCATTTGCTTATCAGTGGACTCGTAAAAGCAGTTCACACCTTCTGGTCTCAGGCGCCAGACCTGATCGCCCCATGTATCTTCCCCCCCGCTGTTCTTCCTGTCAGTACTCCCTCAGGCCGCTGCGGCCTTGGAAGTGCGATAGCCTCACCAGACTTCCTGGGACTCGTCTGATGTTTTGTATTATGCCAAGCTTGTAACTTCCCATAACAATAAGTGTGAACCCCAGTGCCCCAGGGCCCTGGAGTCAATATATTCTGTAAACCCGATTAGCCCCTCACTTGCAACTCGCTACCTGTGCCTGTCTCATCTCCTGATGTCTTCAATAAATCTTTTGTTTCTTTATCAACGTCTGAACATTTGATTTGGAGAAGTAAACTCAGAGAGAGGGGATCTCTCACAGCTGCTTTATATATACGAAAACTTATATGATAGTTTCTGTGGCGTCAGGTCCTTTTAGGCCTTTTATTAGGGTTGCCAACCCCCAGGTATTAGCTGGAGATCTCCCGCTGTTACAACTGATCTCTGGCCAATAGAGATCCGTTCACCTGGAGAAAATGGCCGCTTTGGCAATCGGACTCTATGGAGTTGAAGTCCCTCCCCAAACCCCACCCTCCTCAGGCTCTGCCCCCACTAACCTCCCACCAGTGGCAAAGAGGGACCTGGCAACCCTGTCTAGAGCCTATATTCATATACTGTAGTCTGCAATCCTGGAAGTCTTGTTCATTTTGCCAAGGTAGGGGTGGATCTGGAAAAATGTGTGGGTCTGGTGTTCCCGCGTGTTTTGCCTGCATTTTCTGGATTCTTGTTTAGCCAGCATCTAGAAAACGCGGGGAAAACGCGCAGGGAGAGCGAGGCGACCTCTGAGGGTTGGGAAATGCCAGCATAATCAAGGCAAAGCCCCGAAGTCGTCGGCGGATTGACTGTGAGGAAACAGCCATGCCTAAATGGCCTAAATTTAATGCAGAAGCAGATATACTTGTATATGTAAATTTATAGAAATGTAAACCCCTCCCAGGGCTGGACAACGTAAGCTGTGTTGAGTCCCCATTGGGGAGAAAGGCAGGGTATAAAGTAAGTAAATAAATGAAGGAAGTTCAACTGGTGCAGCGTGGTGAGAAAGCCGCACCTGCTGAAATGTCCTCCTCCACCCAGATGCCTCCACCTTTGTATCCGCTTGCCCATCTTTCACACATTCCTCAAACCCGCTCAACAATGTGGAGCAGCTGGGCCTGCTTGTCTAATGAGTGCAACCCGTTTTTCACATATTTGACACGCTTTGATACCCTCAGCTCTTGAATGTTGCGCATTTTGCAGTGTGAACTGACTCAGTTGAAAAGAGATCTGTGTAGGGTTGCCATCTTCAGGTTGGGAAATTCCTGCAGATTTGGGTGGTGGTGGAGGAGCTTTCAGGAAGACAGGTGTTGGGAAAGGGAGGGGCGTCAGCAGGGTGTAATGCCATACAGCCCACCCTCCAAAATCTCCAGGAATTTCCCATCCTGAAGATGTCTACACAGATTGCTTTTCAATTGAGTCTGTTCTCCAGGGGAACTGAGCTCTGTGGTCTAGGGGTTGGCTGTATTCTGGGAGATCTCCAGGTTTCACCTGTATGTTGGAAATCTTAGATCTGTGGTGGTATATCTGTGAAGGAGAAGGTTGCCAGGTCCCTCTTCACCACCAGTGGGAGGTTTTTGGGGCGGAGCCTGAGGAGGGTGGGGTTTGGGGAGGGATTTCAATGCCATAGAGTCCAATTGCCGTTTTCTCCAGGGGAACTGATCTCTATTGGCTGAAGATCAGTTGTAATAGCAGGAGATCTCCAGCTAGTACCTGGAGGTTGGCAACCCTAGTGAAAGACCTATTCACACATGCAAATTAGTGATTGCTTGACATGACAGCCTTCCTGTGAGAAAAAGGCAAGGCAGCCACTAAGGTTGCCAGATCCAGGTTGGGAAACTTGGAGATTTGGGGATGGCGCCTGGGGAGGACAGGGACTTCAGTGGGGTACAATGCCATACAGCATCCATCTGGTGCAGGGGAACTGATCTCTGTAGTCTAGAGATGAGTTGTAGTTTTGGGGGATCCCCACGTCCAGCCTGGAGGCTGGCCCCCTTTTGCCACCTTCAGCACCTTGGCCATTGCTGGTTCTTTGTTTTTGCATTTTCTCGCAAACAGTTTAAGTTAGTAACATGAGAACTGGACCAATTTGGATTTTTTTGCTCTCTCAAGTGTAGGGGCAAAGCAGACCGGCAGGAACTGCGTTCATTGCAGTTTAACAGAGCCCCGGCAAACATGTTTCAGTGGCCTTGGGCATTATTCCCAGCTGACAGCCTACATGCAGAGGCGTTGCTTGAAACCAGCCTGTTTGAAAACGACTGCTTTGAACTAAAGCTACGGAGAGCCCTCTTGTGGTAAGCAAGACTGTGGTTTGGTGATGGAAAGGGCCGTCAAGTTGCAGACTTCCAGCAGGAAGTTGGTTTTTATATGCTGCTTTTTTATACCTTTAAGGAGAATCAAACCGGCTTACAATCTCCTTCCCTTCCTCTCCCCACAACAGACACCCTGTAAAGTAGGTGGGGCTGAGAGAGCGCTGAGAGAGCTGTGACTAGCCCAAGGTCACCCAGCTGGCTTCATGTGGAGGAGCAGGGAATTGAACCCGGTTCTCCAGATCAGAGTCCACCTCTCCTAACCACACTGGCTCTCTGTAAGGGTTTTCAAGGCAGGAGACGTTCAGAACTGGTTTGCCTTTGCATAGCAAAGGTAGACTCCTTTGGTGGCCTCCCGTCTAAGTACTAACCAGGGTTGACCCTGTTTAGCTTCCAAGATCTGACAACATCCGGCTAGCCTGGGCCATCCAGGTCAGAGCAAATAAGTAAGTACTGTCAAGTCCCAGCCAACTTACGACGACCCCATGGGGTATTCAAGGCAGGAGACGAACTAGTTGAAGAGAGGTGGTTTGCCATTGCCTGCCTCTGCATAGCAACCCTGGACTTTGCTGGTGATCTCCCATCCAAGTACTTATCTGGGGCCGACCCTGCTTAGCTTCCAAGACCTAACGAAATCAGGATAGCCTGGACCAACGAGGTCAGGGCAAGAGAGGTTCAGAGGTGGTTTGTCATTGCCTGCCTCTGCGTCACAACCCCAGACTTCCTTGGTGGTCTATCCAAGTACTAACCAGGACTGACCCTGCTTATCTTCCGAGATCTGATGAGATCAGGCTAGCCTGGGCCATCCAGATTTTAGTTTATTAGAATTAAATTTTCAAGTATGTGTGTTAGAGTGTAAAGACTGAAGGAATGGACTGCAGATAAGCGTACCACCCAAATAAACCATGTGAAGAATGGCGGGAGCATAAAAACTAATACATTCAGTAGATGTACTTGTACATAAAAATTGATAGAACTATATGAAAATATGGATAAAATCTCATCATTAATGCGGAGGAAAATCACGGCCATTTTGTGGCTGTGCCCACCTCCCTGTGTCTGAATTCCAAAGGTGCCCACAGACTCGAAAAAGGTTGAGGTAGGGCACTTGAGGTAGGGTACAGTTTGCTGTTACATATACTGGAACTAGTATGGTTTATTTGGAAATATTGAAAATATTATAGGACAATTATACTTCTCAAGACTAACTAAAAGTACAAGTGCCCTCTTTGCTTTTAAACCAGCACAGGGAAATGATTTCAGAGTAAAAGAGGGAAGAGCGGGGGGGGGGGGGGAGAGCTTTCACCTATATGTAACATTGGGTGTTGAAGAAAAAGAAGAGTTGGTTTTTATACCCCGCTTTTCTCTACTGTTAAGGAGTCTCAAACCTGTTTACAATCACCTTCCTTTCCCCACAACAGACATAGGATTGCCAGGTGACCCCCGGCAATTTGCCCCTTTGCCCGCCAACCAGCTGACGGTCGGCTGGCAAACGTGCATGCGCGTACACGCCGCTGCAGGTCACTTCCGGTTTACAACAGAGGAGGGACTTCTGGGGCCTTATGCCACTCAAACTGGCATAAGGCCTCTCGCGAGGCGGGACTTCTGGCTGTAAACAGGAAGTGACGCGCATGTGCGTCCACGCGTTGCCGCGCAATCTTGAGATGTGCCTTAAAAGTCTTCTGCCGGAGGAGAGGTATGACCTGGCAACCCTAAACAGACACCTTGTGAGGTAGGTGGGGCTGAGAGAGTTTGAAGAGAACTGTGACTGTCCCAAGGTCACCCAGCTGGCTTCATGTGTAGGAGTGGGGAAACCAACCCCTGTTCTCCAGATTAGAGCCCACCACTCACCTGGAGGAGTGGGAAACCAAACCCGGTTCACCGGATTAGAGTCCGCTGCTCATGTGGAGGAGTAGGGAATCAAACCCACTTCTCCAGATTAGAGACCACCAGTCTTAACCACTACACCTCACTGGTGATGAAAACGTAAAACAATCCTTCTTGCAAGAGCGAGGGGTGTTACATGTTTTCATGAGATTTTGGTAAAAGCCTCCAGAGGGAGTTTCAGATTCAGCGACGTAACGTTGCCGCAATCTGTGCTCACATAAGTGTTACATTGCACAAGCCCGCCAGGAAATTCACAAAGTGTGAATCCACAAGAAATGCCGGACAGTTTCTGAAGGTGAAATCCGTATGGCCATAATTGAAAGTCCTTCATTAGAAGGGAAAGACTGCAGACTTCATGAACAGGCCAGCAGAGGGGGCAGCGACATTTCATGACGGCTGAAAATAACGGATATATGGCAGGCGGCAGATTCTTACAGAAACAGCGAAGTAGGGCAAAGGGTGTCCCGAACACCCATCGGAGTATCTTTTCCCACGTTATAGAGTGAGAGTAAACTTACACGTGTATTTAAATTGTGGAACTCCCTGCCCCAAAATGTGGTGATGGCTGCCAACTTGGAAGGCTTTCAGAGGGGAGTGGACATGTTCAGGGAGGAGACGGCTATCCGCAGTGGCGGACTGGCCAGGGAGGGTGTTAGCTTGCCCGATGGCAAGTGGGCCCTGTGGGCCCATGATGAAGTGGGGCCCCTTAAACATTGAAAAATGTTGATGACCTTTTAGTAGCTTGAAAATATTATAGAAGTTCCAATACTATTACTATAGGCAACTAAAAATTTAATTGTACCTTTTTTCAACTAATGTATTTTTTTGAAAATTGTATTTATTTCTTATAAAAATTAAATGATAGCCTTATAGTTGTGGGTGGGCTCCCTTTGTCTCCTGGCAACCAATATTTTTAGACCCTGTCCGCCACTGGCTATCCGTGGCGGTCAAATGAATACTAGTCATGATGCATACCTATTCTCTCCAGGATCAGATGAGCATGCCTGTTATCTTAGGTGCTGTGGAGTGCAGGCAAGATAATGCTGCTGCAGTCGTCTTGTTTGTGGGCTTCCAAGAGGCACCTGGTTGGCCACTGTGTGAACAGACGGCTGGCCTTGATGGGCCTTGCTCTGATCCAGCGTGGCTTTTCCTATGATCTTATGATGTCATGTGTGCCATTATGTGACTTCTGGTAGAAACCTGGACATGACATAGGGTAGCTCTAGGAATTGCTGGAAACTCTGTGGTAAAACCATAGAGTTTCCAGCAATCCCTAGAGCTACCTTCCGTTACTTCTGGGTGAAAACTGGGTGCAACACAGCGAATGTGACACTGCCTTTAAAAAAATGTTTCTCCACTGTTGCTTGGAGCGGTGGTGGGCAACAGGACCTGGGGGCCAGGGGTCCCTCACCCTGATCAGGGGGCTGGCAAGCCTAGGTTCCCCCCATAAGCTCCAGGCATTCCCACAATGGGAATTATGTGGGAATAAGTACTGTAATAGTGAGGGAAAATACTGAACTGAAAGGTAACCAAAGTTCTGGCAAGAACCTATCCTATATCGAAGTGAATCGTGTTGGATGATGTGTCACTCCACATTGATAGTGGCAACTTCCCCCCCCCCCCAGCCCCCAAAACACCCCGATTACAATCTGCTTCTGCCTGATTTCAGGAGAGAATAACCGGACCTCACCTGCTTCAGTTGCCAGCCGAAGCTTATCTTTGTACTGTTTTGAGGCGTAAGGAAATGTTTTCCATTTGTTATCTCTCAGCATTCCTTGCCGTTTCGGTCCATTATTCTAAAAGGCAGAGATTAGGCTTTCAGTGGCTATATTTTGTTTTCCTTGACGGCTTTTTGAAGCTTGTCACCGAACCAATGGAGTCCCGGCAAGGGCAGCTCAAAGAGGCAATCCCTGCCCATCTGTAACACATTAAGAGTCTTGCCGGTAATTAAATGAAATGAGATAATTAAAGAGCTCTGTTCTTAATCTTTTTAGAAATCAGAACTCGGGTGGGGGGGACCAAGGCAGTGAAAAATGGTACTTCAGATCTCCAATTAAAAGGATCAAGTAGTGGGTGATGCAAAAGACCTCCAGCTGAGACCCTGGAGATGTTTTATTTATTTATATACCACTTACCTCTTTAATGGGATCTAAAGCAGTTTACAACCAGTGTGGTGTGGTGGTTAAGAGTGGTGGACTCTAATCTGGAAAACTGGGTTTGATTCCCCACTCTTCCACATGAGCAGCAGACTCCAATCTGGTGAACTGGGTTGGTTTCCCCACATGAAGCCAGCTGGGTGGCCTTGGGCTAGTCACAGTTCTCTCCGAACTCTCTCAGCCTCACCTATCTCACAAGGTGTCTGTTGTGGGGAGGGGGAGGGAAGGCTTGTAAAATGTAGAGAAAGTCAGCATATAATTTTTTTTAGATTAAGTAAGATTATTTGTGTAATGCTCAGATAATTTAAATAAGATGTAGTTCAAGATTATACCATGGTTACAATGGTTGTATGGTTGTAGTTTATTAAGAAACTAGGGAGTAATAATTTGGGTGAATTAAGGACGTTAGAGATGGTAGTTGTCAAATCTCTTGGTTTAGGCACGCAAGATCAACTTTATGGGTACTAGTAATCTCAGTGTTATTTATCTTATCTGATTTTTTTTATTTTTTGACATTTAAATTCTTTTTGTATCTATGTATTTTTGTGCTTTTTTTGTATCTATTATTATTATATTATAAATATAATATACATTATATATATTAAATATTCGTTATAAATATTCTAAACAATATATTATAGATATTATAAAATAAAAATATATTTAAAAAAAGGAGCGCTGCTTAAGTCAGCATCAGTGTGGTGCAGTGGTTAAGAGTGGTGGTTTGGAGCGGTGGACTCTGATCTGGAGAACCGTACTCTGTTTAGGACACGCCTACTGGTGTGTGTTACACTCCTCTAGCTTTAATAGACTTTCCGCCTCTTCCACCACACTGACAACCTAAGTTTACACATCTGCCTCCTCTGGCTGCTTGGAGATAGGCTGTTCTTTCACATTTGTGATGTAGGCCAAGCTCTCTTGGAATGTCACATAAGATTCGCCAGAGACGACAGGTCTTCTGGCGTCTTTTTACAGCACAATAACTATGGCATCTTTTCCATTTCTACATGCTTTCACTAATCAGAGCCGCCTTCTGCAGAAAGCACCTGCCTGCTTGGTGTAGTGGTTAAGAGTGGTGGTTTGGAGCAATGGACTCTGATCTGGAGAACTGGGTTTGATTCCCCACTCCTCCACATGAGCGGTGGAGGCAAATCTGGCAAACTAGATCTGTTTCCCCGCTCCTACTAATGAAGCCAGCTGGGTGACCTTGGGCTAGTTACACTCTCTAAGCCTCACCCATCTCACAGGATGTCTGTTGTGGAGAGGTGAAGGGAAGGTGATTGTAAGCCAGTTTTATTCTTCCTTAAGCGGTAGAGAAAGTCAGCATATAAAAACCAACTCCTCCTCCTCCAACTCCTCCAACTCCTCCTCCTCCTTCTTCTTTCGTTCTTCTTTCCTTGTTCTTCTTTCTTCTTCTTGACTCCCCACACCCCATTTAGAGGATTGAAACAGCAGAAGATTCGTGGTTTCAATTGGTGAAATTATGTGTGGAGGAAAGGGTTAAACCCCTCCCCTGCAAGCCTCAATTTGAATCCGGCCACTCCTAGTATTAATTATACTTGGGAGGGGGAGGGGACGCTGGGAAGATCTGATTCTCCAGCATCTCTATTTTGATCCTAATGTGGAGAACCCATTTTTAATCAGTTTTCTTAGAATTTTGTAAATATTTTGGGGTTGAAGCCGGTCAGTGCCTTTCAGTGCCTATGCTCTTAGAATCGACCCCTTCCAGAGAAGTATGTTATCTTATTCAGTTAGACACGTAATAAGCAGGACTCAACTAATTGTTTACAAGAGTAAGCTTTTTATTGAATAACTTCAAAAATATGTAAAATATGTATATGTATGTACAGTCTTAACATTATGTGGTATGTAGGGATGTAGATGGTTACAAAGTCTTTAAATGTTACAAAAGTTCAGACATTATGAGTCTTAAACATGTTTCATGTTATAAGCAATCTTAAGCAATCTCTATTTTATACCTCCATATGAGAGTTTCAAACCTTAAAACAGTAATAATATTTCATTCAGAAAATACAAGTTTACAGAAATATGTCAAATGGTTTGTTCAGTAAATAAGATCTGATTTAGTTAAATGTATCTTAATTCAAAGTATCTAGAATATCATAAGAATAAGTAGGCATACTTTACCCAATCATGTCTTCTGTGAAACCCTCCAGTCCATAAGGACTAGAGAGATCTGAGAGTCCCCAGTCCATGCTAAGACTGGGTAGACCTCTAAGACCCTCCATTTATTGTTGGAGTTTCTGAGAATCTCTAGTATATGCAAAGTCTAGAGAAATCTCTTAAGTATTCTCAGTCCATGCAAGGACTGAGTCTGGGAGTCCCTGCATTTGTTTAAGAGACCTCTGATCTATGCAAAGATAAGATAAGTCATTGTGTGAACCCCTAGTTCATGCAAGAACTAGAAAGCTCCATGAACCTTTAATCCACGCAAAGATTAAAGAGTTCTGTGTAATACCTCCTAGCTCGAAGGCTAGGGAAATCTAAGAACTTCCAGTCCATAAGGACTGTATGACAGGCCCTGACATAATCATGGTATTCTGTGAACATGTGCAGAATTAATTCCTTATAGAGCTTAAACACATCATGCAAACTGAGCCACTGCTCATATAATATTGTGTAATATGTAATGAAAAGCCTGTCAGCTTACAGAAGGTTGACAGACTGCTCTTAAGGTCAGCTCTATCAAAAGCTATCTACTTAAGTTACTCTAGCTTTATCCTTGAAGGGGCAGTGTAAAGCACTTTCTCTTATCTATCTAAGTGTGCAAAAGTCACCTTTCTGACTCAGCTGCCAGATGTCAGAATCACAAAGAATACCAAAGGCAGAATACTTGTCCTTTTCAAGGTCTTAAAATATCTTAATGTACTAAGAGTGCATTAATAGCTGAAATTGTGCTTAATATAGCTTAAAGGCATTACAGTTCTCTCAAGATAAGAGTAATATGCTTTCTTGCCTTCTGAAGGCTATGCAGCTGACCAAATGTAAACAATGACACTTTGCAAGTGACAATGTCAGCTATAATTGTGTTTTGTTAGTTATATAGTTAAACGTTGTGCTACAGATTTCTAAGTAGTCTCATTTAATGCGTATAGTCCTAACGAAGAGGATGGTATAGAAATTAAATATGTAATGTGATCATGTAACTCAGAAATGAGTGTTTATACTCTAAGCTAAGAGGACTGAAAGAAAAGGAAATCCATATAAGGACATAAGACAGGAGCAGATGCCACTAAGCTCCTGGTATCTGATAAGAAAGAATAAAGGTACCCTTTTGAAGGATAAGAAAGAGAGAATAAAGGTACCCTTTTGAAGGATAAGGAAGAGGGGATAAAGGAACACTCCTCACTCTTAATGGGTCTAGAAACAGTATAAATACAGCTACAGTTAGCCCAGAGATTTAGAACCTTCCAAAAGACTCTCAGAAAAAGCTGAATGGTATGTATAGTTTAAATACTTTACTCTAGACTTTGTGAATTAGATACTTTGAACTGAATCAGAATAATTTGACTGTTATATTTTAGGTTGGATTTTGAAACTGAATAGTATGTAAGACTTGCTTACTTTTACTGCATACATTGTAACTGCATACATTGTATTTTTACAAGAGTTTTTATAGAAGTGTTAAAGACTTGATAATCTGCATTTACACATATTTTACTGGAAGTATATCAATAAAAAGACTTGCTTTTTAAAAGTAAGTAAAGTTGTTGAGTCCTGCTTACTCAGTGATTGGCTGAATAAGATACCTTCACTTCTCAGTAAGTGGAACATTCTAAGAGCCTGTCATTTGAACAGCACGACCCGCTTCAGTTGGCGAGCCAGCCAGGAGTCACGCCCAGACGTGGGTACGATTCCTGGTTTCACTTTCACATTTTTACACATTTTTAACATAAAAATTACACCCTTGGTCAAAATAAATCCTATAGGTACCCAAAGCACTGCTTGGGATGGTTCAACAAATACAAATCTCTCTGCTAAACGATTTAGCTAATCAAGCAGGGGTTCAGCTTGTGCATGGTCAACAATTGGTCTTAGTTTTACCAACATCATCATCTCCTAAAGAACACGGTCAAAATGAATATATTTTCAACATTCTACTACAACTCTTTCATATTTAAACCTTAAAACCCAATATAATACTTATACACCACCATTAGGTAATGTTTTAGACAGCTGCAGCTCTATACAGTCTATGTAGTCATTGTTAGTTAACAGATAGCTTAAATACGGCTTGCTAAATATGACTCGCTAAAATACAACTTGTTAAATACGACAGCGTAAATATCCAAAAGATCGTGTAAATATGTCCTCAAAAAGAGTCTCTTGTCCAGGCATGTCTAGGCCTAGTTAAAGGGAATCAAACCTCTAAATGACTTTATAAAGAACCTTAAATAGAAAAATAGGAAAATTCTACAATACGTATGTTCCGTACGTTCTTATAGGTTTCTATATGGCCTATAAGTACAGGACTGTGACAGGGTATAGCCTATAGCTATACTTGACTTGAATGTGGTGAACCTTGTCTGCAGTGTACCATTACACACTGCAGAAGAGGGTCTCACAGGACTGGAAGGTCTTCCATGCCCCACGCCTAGGGTTGCCAACCTCCAGTAATTTGGTTACCACGCCGTGCGCAAACGACGGGTGTCATAATTCTGGGTTCTGTCTCTAAAGGCTGACGAGGCACACGGCGTTCAGATGTGTGACCACAGTCAATGGGGTTGTTGTTTGCCGCCTTCCCTGCCATCCATTGTCCTTTGAGATGGTGTGACACAAGATTTATTGGGTCCCTCCGGGAAACAAGGCAGTCCTTCTTTCCCTCAGCAGAAACATGCTTTTTATGGTTTTGTTCAATCGAGACACTTTGCTACGGAAATATTTCAAGTTGCTGGGTGTGTGTGTGTACCAAGTTCTCTGGGAGAAAGGCTGGCAGGCACAGAAGAGGAAGTCAGAATAGGAGCTGGTTGGCATTTCCCTGCTCTAGCGTTGCCAACCTCCAGGTACTACCTGTAGGTCTCCTGCTGTTACAACTTATCTCCAGCCGATAGAGATCAGTTCCCCTGGAGAAAATAGCCGCTTTGGCAATTTGAATCTATGGCATTGAAGTCCCTTCCCTCTCCAAGCCTTGCCCTCCTCAGGCTCCACCCCCAATTTCTCCACCCTAAGGTGGTGGCTGGTGATCTCCCACTATTACAACTGATCCCCTGGCAACAGAGATCAGTTCACCTTAGAGTTGCCAGGCCTGGGTTGAGAAATACCTGGAGATTCTTGGGGAGGTGCCTGAGAAGGGTGGGTTTGGGGAGGGGAGGGACTTCAATGCCATAGAGTCCAATTGCCAGAGCAGCCACTTTCTCCAGGGGAACTGATCTCTATCGGCTGGAGATCCGTTGTAATAGCGGGAGATCTGCAGCCATGACCTGGAAGCTGGCAAACCTGTGTTTAGCCTCAACGCATACAGAGAGATATGCAAGACCATTCAGGAAATGCTGCTCAAATATTGCCGCAACTCACATTCCAGGCAGCCCAACAGAACGGCTCGGGCATCTGGCCTGCCGGAGGAGCACCTGACTGTACAGAAACTATCGAGTTCCAGGGCTGCCCCAGACGCTTGTCATTAATATGCCCTGGTATCATTTTACAACTGCAACGAGAGACTGCAGCAGGGGACATAAATAGCCTTTTACAAGCCTCCCTTGGTTTGGGGCCTGTATGGTCGTTGCAGGCCTTCGCGCAGCCCTCGACCTTCCTTTGGTTGACCTCCATGTTGGAGCAATTTGAAAGGAGTCCCATAATCACTTTTTGCCTTGCTTGACGGGCAATCTTGCACCTGCCTGAGAAACTTCTTCAAACTATTCTTGTAGGTTATCCAGGCTGTGTAACCGTGGTCTTGGTATTTTCTTTCCTGATGTTTCGCCAGCAGCTGTGGCCGGCATCTTCAGAGGAGTAACACTGAAGGACAGTGTCTCTCAGTGTCAAGTGTGTAGGAAGAGTAATATATAGTCAGAAAGGGGTTGGGTTTGAGCTGAATCATTGTCCTGCAAAAAAGTAACAAAGGTAATGTGCTAACACTGTCCACTCTGAGAACATGATGGGCTTGCTGCTCAGTCAGGTTAAATTGAAGGTGTAGAATGCATGGACGGACACTTTTATCTATACATGCAGCAATCATGGTTCAAAAAAATCCCAGGAGCCATTTCTTCAGCCTCTGCATAAAGACATCTGTTCATATACAGGCAGTATGAAGGTCGATTCAAGGGTTTGTTTATCCTCTCTGTACATTTGGTTTAAGATTAATTTAAATCCTAAGGGCCTTTTGCCTGTACAGCCCATTCCTGAGAAATGGGCTGAAAGTTGGTTCTTGTAGGTTATCCGGGCTGTGTAACCGTGGTCTTGGAATTTTCTTTCCTGACGTTTCGTCAGCAGCTGTGGCAGGCATCTTCAGAGTAGTAACACTGAAGGACAGTGTCTCTCAGTGTCAAGTGTGTAAGAAGAGTCAGAGAGGGGTTGGGTTTGAGCTGAGTACTGTCCTGCAGACGTAATGTGCTAATCATTGTCCTGTAAGTATCAAGATAATGTACTAATGAGAGTGTGGTATGTTAATATGGAAGCATTGTATCCTGAAATGATCTGGTAATGTGTGAAATCCAAAGCTAATCTGCATGGCTATTGTTGACTGTAGCCTTTGTTAGTCTGGAGGTTTTTCAGGGCAGGAAGCCAAGCCTTATTCATTCTTAAACTCTCCTCTTTTCTGTTAAAGTTGTGCTGATGTTTATGAATTTCAATGGCTTCTCTGTGCAATCTGACAAAATAGTTGGTAGAATTGTCCAGTCTTTCAGTGTCTTGGAATAAGACCCTGTGTCCTGTTTGTGTCAGTCCATGTTCAGCCACTGCTGATTTCTCAGGTTGGCCAAGTCTGCAGTATCTTTCATGTTCTTTTATCCTTGTTTGTATGCTGCGTTTTGTTGTCCTGATGTAAACTTGTTCACAGCTGCAAGGTATACGATATACTCCTGCAGAGGTGAGGGGGTCTCTTTTGTCTTTTGCTGATCGTAGCATTTGTTGTATTTTCTTGGTGGGTTTAAACACTGTTTGTAGGTTATGTTTTTTCAAAAGTTTCTCCATCCTATCAGTGACTCCTTTAATAAATGGCAAGAATAGCTTTCCTATGGGAGACTGTTTTTCCTGAGTTTTCTGATTTTTGTTTGGTTTAATGGCCCTTCTGATTTCAAAGCCTTCGACAATATTTCTTCAAACTATACTTTATGAGTTGTAATGTGTACTGCCAGCTCCGGGTTGGAAAATACCTGGAGATTTGCGGGGGGAGCCTAAGGAGGGCAGGGTTTGGGGAGGGGAGGGACTTCAATGCCATAGAGTCCAATTGCCAAAGCAGCCATTTTCTCCAGGAGAAATTATCTCTGTCGCCTGGAGATCAGTTGTAATAGCAGGAGATCTCCAGCCAACCCCTGGAGGTTGGCAACCCTATGTGTAGGGCAGGGGTCCTCAATGTGGTGCCCATGGGTGCCATGCCACTTGGGTTGCCAGATGGCGACCAGGCCCAGGCCTCAATTTATGGCTGGTAAGCCCCCTCCATCCCCTGACAACCTGTGAGGGAGGTGGTGGCGGGGGCTTACCAGCCATAAATTGAGGCCTGGGCCTGGTCGCCATCGGCATGTTGACGTCACTTCCAGAAGTGACATCATCACATTGCCAACATAGATGGGAGACGCTCTGGTTTTGGATCAAAAACTCTATGGTAGAAGCTGTTTTTACCATAGAATTTTGCCCAAATACCAGAGCGTCTACCATGTCGTTGGCAACAGGTTGGGAAATACCTGGATATTTTGGGGGTGGAGCCTGAGGAGGGCAGGGTTTGGGGCGGTGAAGGACCTCATGGGGTATAATGCCATCGAGTCCACCTTCCAAACCAGCCATTTTCTTCAGGTGAACTGATCTCTGTCACCTGGAGATCAGTTGTAAACCCAAGACATCTCCAGCCACCACCTGGAGGTTGGCAACCCTAATCCGGACTCCCCTCACAGCTGTGTTTTGGGAATCAAAAAAGGTGTTTTGAGGATATTTCAAAGTATTTCAGGTATTTATATCCTGCCTTTCTGTCAGGCACACAAAGTGGTTCAGAACATGAAATCCAAACGTTACAAAATCCGTAAAAAACGAAAACAAAACCACCCCATAAAGATCTAAAGAAGCCACACCAGGAGAATAAAAATAACAACAATAATAAAAAGAGCAACGTGACAGAAGTATGACAGTTTCCATTTTCCCTGTAGGGTGTGCCACGTTCTGGGAACCCCTTGATCTAATTAAGCTTCAAATCCCCCAGGAAATGACATGTTACCTCCACAGCAGAATATTTGTAGAAGATGACTCATGACAGGCATTTTGCATTCCATGGCTTTTAATTGGTTCTTCTGCAGGTGGTCTTCAACAAGCCGTTTGGAGTCCTGTCCCAAAAGATTGGGCTGTCTTGTCTGTGAGCTCAGGAAGTGTAGATCTGTAACCTTTTCCTTTCCTTTTTCAGTATCTCTCTCTTGGAGCTTTTACTCAGGATTAGGGTTGCCAGCTCCAGGTTGGGAAATACCTGGAGATTTTGGGGTTGGAGCCTGAGGAGGGTGGGGTTTGGGGAGGGGAGGGACTTCAATGGGGTATCATGCCATAGAGTCCACCTTCTAAAGCGGCCATTTTCTCCAGGGGAACGGATGTCTGTCACCTGGAGATCAGTTGTAACAGCGGGAGATCTCCAGCTACCACCTGGAGGGTGGCAACCCTATGCAAGATGCCATGTCAGGTTGCCAGAGCTGGGCTTCATCTGAAGGTTCAGCCTCCTTCTCAGGGTTTTCGAGGGACAGAGTTTGAACCTGAGTGTTCGAATCCAGAAACGGAGCAGGCTATTTCTCACAGGGCCCATCTTGGCTTTCACCCTCACAAGAAAACATATGAACACATGAAGTTGCCTTCTACTGAATCAGACCCTTGGTCCATCAAAGTCAGTATTGTCTACTCAGACCGGCAGCGGCTCTCCAGGGTCTCATGGAGGGGTTTTTCACATCACCTGCTTGCCCAGTCCCTTTAACTCACTGGTTCCCAACCAGGGGTCCGTGGACCCCCAGGGGTCCGCAAGAACCCCCAGGGGTCCACGAGAACTAAACCAGGGGTCCGCGAAACAAAGTTATAAACCCATAATAAATTAATATTTACGCGGGCGGCATGGCGGCGGCTCGCGGGCGCAGAGCGCAGCGGCGTGCGGTGGTGACTTGCGGGAGCGGTGCGCGACAAGGAACATGTGGGGGTGGGGAGGCTGGGGGAGGGTGCAAGCGAGCCTCACACAACCACACACAATAGGAGAAACACTCGTCAAACCTTGTTTGATGATAGCTGTCGAAGAGGTTTTAGGGATGGAAGCCAAAAAGAAAATTCAAGAAATACCTCTATCGAACAACACGGTAAAAGCTTGAATTAAAATTATGTCAAATGACATCGAGAAGCAGCTTGTTTCGAAAATAAATTTTTTGCCATGTTTCGCTTTGCAGTGTGATGAATCGACAGACGTTTCTAATAGCAGTCAGTTGCTCGTATTTGTCCGCTTTTTAGACGACAACAACACTATTAAAGAGGAATTATTGATTTCGCGGAAACTGGAAATGACGTCAAAAGGTATCGACGTCATGAATATAATAGCGGAGTATTTTGAGAAACATAGCATTATGTGGGAAAAGCTCGCCGGCTTCTGTACGGATGGCGCTCCAGCCATGTTAGGATCACGCTCCGGTCTAGCAACATTAATAAAACAGAAGAATCCTTTAGCAATAACAACTCATTGTATCATACATCGTCAGGCGTTAGCTTCCAAGACTCTTCCTAAAAGCCTTGTTAATACCATGGAAATGGCCATAAAAGTGGTCAATGTTATTAAAAGCAGCGCCTTAAATACACACCTTTTTAAAAAAACTGTGCACTGAAATTGACTTCGATCATGAGACTCTTCTTTTCCACACCAAAGTTCGTTGGCTATCGAAAGGCAATATGCTGGGAAGGTTGTTTGAACTAAGAAAAGAGGTTGAACTGTTTCTAGCCGAGAAGAAAATTAAAGATTTACTAGAGCTGTTTTCTGATTCGAAAAGTCAGATGCATTTGGCTCACCTTGTGGATATTTTCTCACATTTGAATAAACTAAACTTACAGTTGCCAGGTTCTGGAAACATAAATTTAGCAGGTGTGGGAAACATTTTTATGTTTGAAGATAAACTGCGTGCCTTCATTTGCAAACTTCAAATATGGGTAGGCGAAAACAATTATTCTGCGTTTGTGACATTAAAAGCACTGGTCGATGATAGTAAAGATGACATGATCACCGCAAATATACAAGACAACATCAGAAATCAAATGCTGGTCGATGAATTCCACCGTTACTTCCCGGAATATAACCAGACAGAATCAAAACATACCCAAAAGCTGATTCACAATCCTTTTGGTATTGCTGTTGAAGAGGTTGCAGAAGAAATCCAGGAAGAGCTCATTGAATTCCAAAATGATAGGCACTGTAAGGATGCGTTTGAATCAGTTTCTCTTGAAGAGTTCTGGTGTAAAAAAGCAATTTCATATCCTACAGTTCGGTGATTCGCCTTGCGATAACTTATGCTTTTCTCCACAACTTATTTATGCGAACAAGGGTTTTCTGCTTTGCTTATAATTAAGAACACAACAAGAAATCGATTGGAAGCAAGTGATGATATTTGTGTAGCTCTGAGCAACAGTATTATCCCCAGAATTGCCCAGCTTGTAAAAAGGATGCAAGCTCAAAAATCACATTGATTTACAATTAAAAGTTCTCTATTATAAAATATATATTCAAATATTATTCTAAGTTTAATGTTTAACTAACAGTTATGATTAAAGTTTATTTTCAAATTCTCTGAATTTTTATTTTGAACCTTGGGGTCCCTGCACCGAACAAAAAAGTCCTAGTGGTCCCTGGTCAAAAAAAGGTTGGGAACCACTGCTTTAACTGGAGATGCTGGGGATTGAACCTGGGACCTTCTGCATGCCAAGCAGATGCTCTACCACTGAGCCACGGCCCTTCCCCATGGCACACTTTAAGCCAGCCCCTTTTTGTTCTTCGAGTCTATTTCTCTGTTTCGTCTTGTGGGAATAACTGAGAGTTGAGCATGAAAGAAAAAAAGCTCTGCTAGATTGCTCCTTTCCTCGGAGGGATGCCTTGTTCCAGTTTACCAAGTTTCTGAGTCAGACCCTCAAGGACAACAGGCACTTGGCATTTAAAATCTACTGGCCTATGGGTTGGGTCAGGCAATCGGTGGTTCATGAGATGGAGACATCTGCCAGCAACATGGGATCCGGTTTCCTGGTTTTTCAGGACCTAAGATGGGTTATCTGAAGGGTTTCCAGGGGGTGGCTGGAGATCTCCCGCTATTACAACTGATATCCAGGTGACAGAGAGAAAATGGCCCCTTTGGAAGGTGGACTCTATGTCATTATACCCTACTGAAGTCCCTCCTCTCCCCAAACCCCACCCTTCTCAGGCTCAACCTCCAAAATATCCAGGTATTTCCCAACCCAGAGCTGGCAACCCTGGTTATCAGACACTGTGTTGATGTCAGACCAATAAAATGGTTGCAGGTTGGCAACCCTCATTAGTTTCACTGTAGTGTTGTCAACCTCCAGGTGGTGTCTGGAGATTTCCCAGTAGGGTTGCCAACTTCCAGGTGGTGGCTGGAGATCTCGTGCTATTACAACGGATCTCCAGCCGATAGAGATCAGTTTACCTGGAGAAAATGGCCGCTCTGGCAATTGGACTCTATGGCATTGAAGTCCCCTCTCCATACCCCTCCCTCCTCAGGCTCCACCACAAAAATTCCTGCCAGTGGTGAAGAGGGACCTGGCAACCCTATTTCCCAGAGATCTCCATTATGATAGAGATCAGGTCCCCTGGAGAAAATTGCTGCTTTTGAGGGAGGGTATTATGCTGAGTCCTCCTGGCTCCACCCCCCTCCAAATCTCCAGGTATTTTCCAAGAGCTGGCAACCCTATTTCATTCAAATATATACATTTGTTCACCTTCTCCCCATATTCTCTTCCTTATTATGCCCTTCAACAGAATGGCATTATTCTAAGTTTACCAGAACTGGGATTGGACCATTTGGTGTGACAGCCCATATTTCAGGAACTCTGAACCATTCCATATAAATTCATGGTTTATTTTCGCACTACTTACACTTGCTTTTAAAAAAAATCCAATCAAATAAAATGTGACCTTCCTACAAGAATGGAAAACAGCAATCCGAAAGCTACAACTCGGTTGTCCTTTGTATTCTACCCCAGCAGCCTCAGTTTCTATGTTTATATCTTCTTGGATGTTCGAAGTGAACAAACACAATGAATTTGCTCCTCTTCCAGGGGACGGAGAGTACTGTGGTCAAAGACAAAACCACTCTGTAACGCCAGGACGTTGGAAATGAAGGTTGTTAGTTTAAGGTAATGGAAACCAACCCTTTTAAACAGTGGCCAGGGAGCTTGAAGATCATCTTGGGTTGGCTTGGCATTGTATGTGCTTGGGGTTTTGTAAGTATCTGTCCAAGTCTTGATGTTCCAAGCCTAAGCTAATTGACCTCTAGTGTCAGCTAAACTGCTCCACACCGTCCAGTTTTTCCTTTTTTTCTGTCTTGTTGCTACAGGATGGGTTTCAAGTACGGATTATTATATTTATGCATTGCTTACATTTAAAAACTTCTCTGCAGACATTTTTCTGCACTGGGATCCAGCCCATTTTTTGCATGTAATGTTGATAACACATACATAAATAAACTGTCCTTTTGTCTACCTTGGGGATGATTTGGGTTGGATGATTCTGCAGGAGGCAACGTGGGGTTTGTATGCACCGGTGGCCCCTGATCTCTTGTGTGTCTAACTGGAAAGCCTCCATTTTTTGGAACAAGGCCATTTGTCAATTGACTGTAATACAAATCAAGAGGGTTGCCAACCTCCAGGTGGGACCTGGACATCTTCTGCTATTACTGTGGATCAAATTGACCAAAATCCAGTGTGCTGTAGTGGTTAAGAATGGTGGACTCTAATCTGGAGAATCATTCCCCTCTCCTCCACGTGAGCAGTGGACTACTGAACCAGGTTGGTTTCCCCACTCCTCCACATGAAGCCAGCTGAGTGACCTTGGGCTAGTCACATTTCTTTCAGAGCACTTTCAGCCTCATCTACCTCACAAGTAGGGTTGCCAACCTCCAGGTACTAGCTGGAGATCTCCTGCTATTACAACTGTTCTCCAGGCGATAGAGATCAGTTCACCTGGAGAAAATGGCCGCTTTGGCAATTGGACTCCATGGCATTGAAGTCCCCAAACCCTGTCCTCCACCCCAAAAATCTCCAGGTATTTCCCAGGCCGGAGCTGGCAACCCCTACCTTACACGTTTTTCTTAATGAAATGCACTTCCAGGAAACCTTGAGCAGAGAAGCCGGGAGAGAGGAGATAAACGTGCACTGAGAACATGCACTTTCCTGATGTGAAAAAGCAACTGTGGTGGGAAGTGGTGGTGGATATTGAGCAGGAAAACAGCCGGCGGGGAAAGGGTTAAGCACTATTCTCCCCCCCCCCTTTGCTCAAAACTGCAGCCTGAAGAGCCAAATTAGATGTGAGGCTGGTAGATCCATGAATAGATCTTCCTAGAGATTCTTTAAAGGGAAAGAACAGCTGCGTGGAGCCCCAATTCAGATCAAGCCTGAGGAGGGTGGGGGAGAAAGGAGGTTTATCCTTCATGGGACTTTTCCATTTAACACCCATACACATTTGTTATCAGCCTTGAAAAGGAAAAAAGAAAGACAAGGCCTGTCTTTCCCTCCCTTCTGGGGCTAACAACCCAGCATGTGTGTATCCATTTCCATCATTAAAACCATGGTGCGCACACAAAGGAGAATTACTCAACTTTAAGGTTGGCAATGAGGAAACTGAAATTGTTGAAGACTTTCTATTCCTTGGCTCCACCATCAACCCAAAGGGTGCAGCCAAGAAATCAGAAGAAGATTGAGATTGGGAAGGGCAGCCATGAAGGAGCTAGAAAAGATGCTGAAGTGTAAGGATGTGTCACTGGCCACCAAGATCAAGTTAATTCATGCCATCGTATTCCCTATTACTATGTATGGGTGTGAAAGCTGGACAATGAAGAAAGCTGACAGGAAGTAGATTCCTTTGAAATGTGGTGTTGGAGGAGAGGGTTAAGGATACCGTGGACTGCCAAAAACAACAACAAATCAGTGGGTTATAGATCAAATCAAGCCAGAACCTACCCTAGAAGCTAAAATGACTAAACTGAAGCTGTCGTACTTTGGTCACATTATGAGAAGACCAGAGTCACTAGAAAAGACAATATTGCTAGGAAAAGTTGAAGGCAGCAGGAAAAGAGGAAGACCCAACAAGAAATGGATGGATTCTATAAAGGAAGCCACAGCCCTCAATTTGCAAGACCTGAGCAAGGCTGTTAAGGGTAGGACATTTTGGAAGACATCGATTCATAGGGTCACCATGAGTCGGAAGCTAATTGACGGCACTTAACACATATACACACAAACACTCCCATACAGTCCACCTTCCAAAGTGAAGGTGAACTTTCTCCAGGTGAACTGATCTCTGTCGTCTGGAGATCAGTTGTAATCCCAGGAGATCTCCCGCTACCACCTACTGGGCAGGAGGTCCCCCTGACCCCACCCACTTTCTAAAAAACCCCCACAAACTTAGAAGTGTCAGGAAAGGTTTAAAGGACGTTCAGAGTGTGCATGTTTTAAATGTGGCTTTCCCATGGGTAGAATGACAATGTGGTGTTTTCTACTTTTTGAAGTCCTACCGGGAGTCTTTCGAAACAGAAGCAGCTGACATGTATAAGGGGATAAAAAATAGAGTCGGTGGTAAAATCAGATGTGAACCAATGCAGGATTATTTATTCCCGCTTTACAGGGATTTGAGCAATTCCGGACGTTCTGCCTTCTTTTAGATCCTTCCCAGCAGAATCCATTTCACAGCAAGCCGACCTGGGGCACCTCAACGGCCCTGCCAGCTTTTCAGCAGGGCACTCCGGAGTTTTCTATTCTTACAAGCCTTGTCGTCTTTCGCGCCACCCCTCTGGAGTTTACAATCTCCGCTCCTAACATTCTGTAACCAGAGCGGCACGCGGTTAACAACCTGCTCGCGTATGGGAAACACATCCGTCCATCTTCCACATTTATAGTTGAGGGCTTAATACCATTTTCTACTGTGTATTCTCTTGCCTGCTCTGGCCCGTGCCCCCAGATAGGCTTTCCTTTCTCAAAACAGCATTCATTCCCCTTCATTCTGTTCCCAGGCATACCATTAAATGCATCTCACATACCAAGGCTTTTCATATTATTCAGAAAGCCAAAGAAGGGGGGGGGGAACCCCAGCCAGTTAAAAAAAATGCCTTTCCACTGTTTTGAAATAGGAACAGATTATGAAATCTACTCCTACTTGTAACACTGCAAGCTGAAACCACAAATGGCAGGATTTGTTCTCAAAGGAACAAAAAGAGGATGAGTGAAATTATTTTGGAAAGTATAGGTTTGCACATATTTATATAAGTGGAAAATAACTTATGATCCTGATGAACTATGAATAGGGTTGCCAACCTCCAGGTACTGAATAATAATAATGGGGGGGGGGGAGTCAGGTACTAAATGAGCAAGAC